>NW_028274809.1:100116452-100419482 GCF_037043125.1 Eumetopias jubatus | reverse complement strand
TCCTCTGATCATTCCCCTACATGTGATCACAATGATCTATCTTGAAGAAGAAGAAGAAAGAAGAGAGAAGAGAAGAGAAGAGAAGAGAAGAGAAGAGAAGAGAAGAGAAGAGAAGGGAAGAGAAGGGAAGAGAAGGGAAGAGAAGAGAAAGGAAGGAAGGAAGGAAGGAAGGAAGAAGAAGAAGAAGAAGAAGAAGAACAAGAAGAAGAACAAGAACAAGAACAAGAACAAGAACAAGAACAAGAACAAGAACAAGAACAAGAACAAGAAGAACAAGAAGAAGAAGAAGGTAAAGAGAAGAAAAGAAAAAAGAAGAGAAGAACATGCAAATCCAACACATCACTCACAGTTTACAGCTGGCTTCTCTGCTGTTTTCAAGGCCACATCCTTTTATATATCCCTGGGGGCTTTCTGTGGCCTACACCCTGTCCTTTGTCCAGCCTCAATGCACAGATTTAGATGAATCATGGTCCCTGGTTCGCGTCACAATCTCAGCATTGGTCTATGCATGAACTTTTCCTGTTCTCATGTATGTATTTTTAGTAATAACTCACACCTCCACAAGCACTGACAATGCCATGCCTGTATGCTCCTCCTCACTGTGTCTCCAACCACGGGGGACCACCCATAAAGCTACTCAGATAACGTGATTTTAGATCTATGCTAAGCCTCTCCATTCACGTGGCCCCTCATATACTATTGTTTTCTATGATAGAAAGCTCTTCTAGTGTATCTCGCTATTTGCACCTGAACTCCTTTGGAGGAGAAGGTATCTAATATTACTCTGTTCCTTGCCCCAAGGTGCTTAGTACATCAGAGGAGATGCTTGTGGAGTGATTCTGCAGCCTCTCTCTCTAGAGGAGAATCTAGTTTGGGGCTTAGGGAGAGGGGGTGGAGGAGGTCAGAAAGACCCCCTGAAAGAGGTGACACTTCAGCTGGACTCTTATTATGCTATTGGGGTCCACAAAGCATTGGTATGTATTATAATCACCTGGGGAACTTGTTAAAAATATAGATATCAGGGCCCAACCCAACCTACTGACTAAGTGTACGGGGTTGGAGCCCAATCATCTGTTTTCGTTTTTTGTTCTTTTGGTTTTTATGAAACTACCTGGCTTTTATAGGTATTTGTGTTTTTTGAGGCCAGCAGAGAATACCAAATTTTTGATGCTTTTATTCAGTTGAGGCTACTATAACAAAGTACTATAGACTGAGTACCTTATAAACAACAAACATTTATTTCTCACAATTTGGAAGTTGGAAGTCCAAGATCAGGGTGCCAGCATGGTCAAGTTCTGGTGAGAGGCCTCTTCTGGGTTTGGGGATGGCCAGTTTCTAGTGGTATCACCATGGTAGAGAGCAGAGAGAGGAAGCAAGCTTTCTTGTGACTCTTATAAGGGCTCCCTCCTCATGGTTTCATTTAATCCTAATTATACCCCAACCCAAAGGCCCCACATTCTGATACCATCAGTTTGCATGGTAGAGTTTCAGCGTATGAATTTTGGGGGCACACAGTCAGTCTATAACATTACCTATTAGCAAGCCATCTGCAAGCCAAGGAGAGAGGACTCAGGAGAAAAACAACCCTGCCAACACCTTGATCTTGGACTTCTAGCCTTCAGAACCCTGAGGAAATACATTTCTGTTGTGTAAGCCACCCAGTCTGTGGCATTTTGTTGTGGCGGCCCTCACACACCAACACAGTTGGGAATAGCAGTATCTCCTGGACAGGTGCACTGTGAAGCATGAGGAAGAACAATGTGTTTAAGGGTGTCTGAGAAAGTCCGGGCTGGTACGAAGAGAGAGCTCAGTAAATGCCATGCCCCTCTCAACTCCTCCAAAATGCTACATTTCTCCTTCAGGACTTGTCACATATGACTCTTGTAATCTGGCCTGGATGTGAGTACGTGCACGCACACTCTACACTGGAATGGAAGCCCCTTGAGGGCAGGGATTGTCTCTTAAAGACTTTTTTGATCTTCATATCCATAGTGCCAAGCTCAGTACATACCATATACTGCTCGTAGAATGAATGAATGGAGGGAAGGAAGGAAGGAAGGAATGAGTGAATGAATGGGTGAGTAAGTGAGTGAATGAAGACCCTGATCCTGTACAAACAAGAAAACTACGGCTGGGGAAGTAAAGTGACTTGGCCAAGGACACTCAGCTAGCTAGTCAGGGACCAGCCAAGGAAGGGCATCCCAGGAATCCTCCGCGTCCAGTGTTCTCCTCTCTCTTTGCCGTATCTCTCAGCACCAAGAGCAGGACTGTGCAGAAATAAAGTCTTGTAGTTCACAGGAAGTGGCCGTTTTATCTTGTTCTCCCTGGCTCTGCGGAGGCTCAGAGTCACCTCTCAGGTTCTGTAAACACAGAGCCTCCTGTGGGCCTCCCTGAACACAGTTCAACTAGGAGCATGTCCCCCTACGGCCCTCCAGTGCATACAATCCAGACAAAGAAGCCCATATCCCACACAGTGACAGCCATGGAATCATTCTGCAGAACAAATATCCTGTGAAAATTCAGTACCAGGCTGCGCAGCCCTGACCATCAGGGGCACCAAGGGGCTCCATAAATGTGCAAAAGGCCTTGTGCTAGTGATGTTGGCAGTAGGTGGGGAAGAATTCTGGCAAGGTGGCCAGTGGACCTGGCATGGGGCCAGGGCGGAGGTTGCAAACTGGCAGCTTGCACTCTAGATCATTTTCAGAGTCTTTATCACTTAGAGACACTGACTGAAGTCTTACAGATGGAATATGATGTCTAAGATTTGCTTCAAAATAATTCAGGGTAGGAGGGGAAGTGGGTGGGGACACGGATCAGTCAACCTAGGCATGTGTTAACTGCAGCAGCCGGGTGATGGGTACACGCAGGGTCCATTCTAGGATTTTCTTTTTGTGTGTGTATGTTTGGAATGTTCCATAATAAAAAGTTTAACATTTTTCACTTACTAATTGTACAAGAGTTTTGCATAGCAGTTCTGAAACGGCTATCTTTACAAAGATAGCCTTGTGGGTCTGGCCCTGAATTGGCTGCTGGGCACTTGACTGGTAAGTAGTTCCTTACATGGAGAGAAAACCTTCCCTAACTGAGAAGAGCAGCTCACTGTCTAGCTTGTGAAACAAGATCGTTTATGTTGGGACACTTGCTTTCCCCTTTGGTAGCCTGTAATTTTAGTATGTGCTTGGCAGAGTGACCAGCACCCAATATAGGCTGTGGGCAGAGAGTCCCTCATTGGCTTCCCTGCACAGAGGTGTCACACTCCCATCGCTGTACTTTGTTGCTGGGGAATCACTGGGTACCATGTGGCCCCTTGTGAGGATGAGAAAGCAGAAGGAGCCTGGGCGTGGATTCCCTCTGGCTGTGTCCTTTCCTTTTATGACATTTGAGCAAAGACCTAAATGAAATCAGAGAGGGAGGCTTACAAAGCCTAGAGGGATAGCTTCCCAGGACCAGAAAGAGCATGTGCAAAGGTCCTAAAGCAGAAGTCAGTGGCTTATCTGAGCTGTTAGAGCTGGATGAGCAAGAGATCAGAGGTTGACAGTAGCCGGATTATGAGAGTCCTGTAGGCCATAATGAAGCTTCTGGATACTATCTGGGGTGAGATAGGAAAATGTCAGAGTGTTTTGACCAGGATATGAACATAGAGGTGGCAACTGAGGGTCAGGAACAGTAAATAACGTTGCCGGTAAGTAGCAAAGTCAGAATTGAATCTCATGTCTATCTGACTCCAAATAGACTCCAGGGCCAATGCCATCGCCAGGGCCCACAATGGAAATGTTTCTTTTTCAGAAAGTTCTCTGAGACCTGCAAATTCAACAAAACTCTTGGTTTTTCTTTGCTCTGGGACCCACCCTCATAATAATACATGGTGCATGGGAACTTCCCAGGCTGAGAAAGGGACATCTATTACCTTCAGCTTTTTGGCCAAGATCAAATACAATGTTCCTTCCTAATCATTAAACATTGGTATCCCAGAAGCATGTTGCACAGGAAGCTGTTTATGACACCTCATGGGTAAATGCAATTTTTATCAATTAAATCATTTGAAGATCGCTGATAGGCTTGCTATTTAAAAGAATCAGAGAGAAAGCCTTAGTTAAGAAAAAGAGACTCATTTTGTAATATAAAATAATGACTTCCTAATTTCTTTCTTCCCTCAGAATTCTAATTTCTGTACCTGGAGTTTTCTTAAGGCAGCGGCTGCCTGAATTATGAGTGTCAGCATCATTGCACTATGTCCCCATTGTTAAGATATGTTAACATTAGCTACAGCATGGTAAGTTTTACCTACGATTGAACTCCCTCTCTTCCTGGTGGAGAAGCATCCACCCCAAGTAGAACTGACTCATCAAATCTAGTGAACTGACACAACCTCTTTCAATTTCAATCCTCTCCCCAATACCGCATTGAAACAGTCCTCCTGGGACACTGGGACTCGCGATTCTTTTCCTCCTACATCTGAATGTTATTTGGCCAAACGGAACCAGCCTTTAATTCACCAGAGGACTCCCACAAGAAGCAAATGTAGGTGTGTTCTGAGTGTGCCAATGATCAAAGAGGGAGACCAACTTTTGTGCCAGCAACTCTTGATTATTCAGGGGTGGATGATCCAATTTGTGGATTAGCTGGGCCTCTCGGCCTTTCCTGATTTCACTGATCATTAGCCCATGGCCCCCTCAGGCCAGAAAGATAAAAGGAGTGCTAGGCAAAGCGGTCTGGTGGCTTCTTGGCGATCCTGTAAAAGGGGGCAGGGCAGAGAGGCAGTCATATGCAATAGGGAAAATGAGGTTTAGGGATTATCCGGATTTCAATGAGCTGGTCTCTCCATAGCTCCCTGGCCCCCCACCTGAGTCCCTAACGCTGGGTAATGGACAGTTTGCCTTAGATGGAGTGGGGCGTAGAAACAGAGCCCTGTGGATTCTGAATGCGGTATTTCAAGTGTCTGGGGGTGGGGGTGGGGGTGAAGCTGCCCTTTTCAGGGTAGGAGATCCCCTGAGCATCAGGCTCTTCACCATTTCTGTGGTGAGGGTGTCAGAGAAGGCATGGTGGGTGCAGTGGGGGCTCTTACCCAGAACATCTCTGCACCGGGACAGCAATGCTTTTAACTCTAGAAAAGGGACACTCTAAGGAGGAGGAGGAAGAGAGGGAGAGGGAGAAGGAGGAGGAGGTGAGGAAGAAAGAAAGAGGGAGGAAGGAAGAAGAGAGGAAAGAGGGAGGGGAAAGGGGGGAAGGGGAGGGAAAGGGAAGGAGCAGGGAGAAGGGTGGGGGAAATTGCAGGCCAGCCTGAAGGAGTTTTGATTCCAAAAGCCAGTCCTAGAACCACCTTTCTCAATGACCGGATCAGACTGAACAGGCACTAGGGGGATCATAAATCTAGCCCCTCAGCAAAGTCAGGCCATCAGGAAAGAGGGCCAGAGGGATTTGGCAGAAGCGGAGGCAGGTCTTCCGAAGGGGCAGATCTGCCACTTCACCGCTGTGTCTCTGGGCCAGTTACCCAGGGAGCCTTTATTTCCTCACAGGAACAGTCAGGATGGTAAGAGTGCAAATTTCCTCCCAGGGCTGAGAGAAAGAACTGAGATCCCTAAGTACAGGCAGGGGGCATGCGGAAAGCACTGGATGGATGAACAGAGTTCCAGAAGGGACAGATGAGCCTCAGCCCCTGCAGTGATGCCCACATCCACATCACCTGCATTCTGGTCCTGGCACCTGAGTGTTTGGCTGGCTCCCCCACCCCTCAGTGCTTCAGCTGTTTGCGGTGGTCATGCATCCAGGACACCACTGGGCTCATTTATGGACTTTCTTAGACCCACACTCTAGTGACAAGAAGTCTGGTCTAGGCATTTTGAGAGCCAAGTCCCGGACGATGCTGGCTCATTCTGGGATGTTGGGAAGTCATACACCTTCTCTTAATCTCTGTTGCTATTCCTTAAATGAGAACAAGAATTCCTCTTCTGCCCATAGGGAGGTGGACAGTGTGAGTTGCAGAGTGAAAAGTGCCATAAATGAAAGGGTGATGCAAAGGGATTCATCTAATTTTTTTTTTTATTTTTAGTTACTCAAAGGGATTTCCTAACTTTCAAAGTGTTTTGCAAATATTGATATTCTGAAGGTCTGTGTTGAGGCCTAAGCCAAACAAAGGAAATGCATGGAGCCAGATGCCCAGGAGAAAGCCCCAGGACCCCTCCTTACCCTCACGGATAAGGAAGGAGAGGCAGGCCTCACTAGATACTCACCAACCCAGTGTCAACAGCGAGCTGGGAAGTCTTAGTGTGGAAAAGAGTTCTGACTTCTCAGATCCCTGAAAGTGGTTGCCTGGACCACTCTGTAAGGACCACTGCTCTGGAGTGGTGTGGCTCATCATTTTCCCACTCTCAGTCTCCTGGCACTGATCCAGGACAAGCACACGATCCAAGTCCGGCTAAGCACAGCCTCCCTCTGGCCACAGTGATTGGTTCAAGAATGGGCATAGGACCCGACCAGGCCACTGAGGACTCCCCCTGGTCTTCTGCTACTTTTACAGAGATATCTCGTGGGGACACCACCTAGAGAGAGATGCCCAAGGAGCCCCAACTCATGGAGTCTCCCAGCCCAGGCTTCAGACACAGGAGTGAAGACGTTTTCTAGATGACCCCGGCCCCAAAACCTCTGACTACAATCGTCTGAGGAACTCTAAGCAGGAACTGCCTAGCTAAGACCAGTCAACCCTCATATTCATAAGCAAAATAAATGAGTGTTGCCTTAAGCCAATGATTTGGGTGGTTTATTATGCAGCAATAGATAGCCAGAACTGGGTTTTCTTGGCTTACCTATTAATTCCAGCACTAAAAACACCAGGAAATGAATCAAAACCCAGGACAAGGAAGCCCTTGGTTAAATAACAAATTCTCCAACTGTCTTCACTTTGAATCAACATGTTATTTGTAGGTTTTGTCAACAGGCTCTCACTGTGCAGCTGCCTCAGGTAACTGTCATTTTCCTGAACATTTGCCATGGGGCCCGTCATCCTGTCAGACATTTCAAATGCCATATCATAAGTCTAAACAGAGACGTATCATTACCCTATTTACAGACCAGAAAACTGAGGTGTAGAGAGAGTAACTCCAGCTTGTAAATCATGGAGCCAAGACCTGAACCCAGTCTTTGAACCCAAAGCCCATCTTCCCCAGTGCCCACTGATTTCTTCTCTCTCCTGCAGGACTTTAAAAATTCCTTATGGCATTTTTTTTCCACTGTGAGGCAAGAGTGTAAAACCATGAGACGCTTTTCCTGTTTAGCATATCACAGATGGTCTCATCACATCTCCAGAACCTGAACTTTCTTATTTTCAGATGTCTGTATACCCCACCTTGACCTATGCATAATGTGTCAAGAATGAGAAACCATGTGGCAGAGGGAGGAAGAGAGGACTTTGTGGTCAGAGGCCCTGGATAAAATCCTGGCTTTGCCACTTGGTAGCTGTGGGACCTCCAGTGGTGACTGAACCAGGCTCTCTGGATCAACAACCCCCTCCCTAAAAGAGGTGTAAAGAGTGCTGTTGCATAGACTTGTCATGAGAATCATACCTAATTGTCTAGGCTACAGTGGGAGCAGATTGAGTGCTCTATAAAGTTGGGTCATTTCCATTAGGATACAGCCTACTGCCCATTTACTGACATTTTACTGGCTCTGTTTGTTTCATCATCTCAGATTGTAAAGTCCTTACGGAATGAGACATTTCTAATATTTCTTCAGGGTCCTGAAGCCTGTGGTAGAGTATTAGACATGTACAGGGTGCTCGATAAACATCTGTCAACAGCTTGCCTGGTTTAAATCTCAGCCCTTATATTTCACATGGCAGGGCCATGGAAGGCCACACTGGCCAACAGTGTCCTTTGACAAGGAATATTGCATCGGAGAAGGAGATAGTCGGCAACCTTTGTATAACTTGCCCAGGCCTTAGAAAGCTCAAAGCTGGAGCTGACAGACCCGGATTCAAATCCTGACTTGGCCATCGATGAGCAGGTGGCTTTCAGTGAGTCCCAACTCCTGTTAGTCTTGGCTTTCTGATCTGTAAAGTGGGGATAACAGTTAACTACCAGGTATTGTGGTGAGTAAATGAGACATTTATTGGAAGGCATAGGTTGGCACGTGGAGGCACTCCCTGAAAGGAAATGATTCTCATTAGCTGTACATTTGGGGCTAAAATCCCCGGCTTACTCATTCACATGGCAGTTTGGTGGATCGAGTGAGAATGGATGGCATGCTGCTTTCAAAATATTTATAAAGTTCAATGCAAATGAAGTTATTAAAATCCAGAATAAAAACTAAATCATCTGACATAAAGATCCTTTCTGTTTGCACCTGCAAACCAGAATACAGACAATAAGGAAGAAACTGCTGGGAAATTTCAGAGAAAGAGTAGCTTCAGTGATTCACTGGCCTGGAGCTGGAAAGGACCTTTAAGAACCTTCATGATCATTTGACTCACCTCATTTTTCTGGGGGGCGGAAATCAGGCCCAGAAAGTACCACTCTTGTTGAGAGTACAGAGAGTACAACAACCTTGTTGGCATAACCAGGAAGGGAACTCTGGACCCAGAGCCTCCAGTCCAGTGCCTTTTCACTATTTTCCATTCTTCTGGCCTGTACTGGCTGCACGATGATGCAGGGATCTGCCCTCTGGAAGATTCTCAGGCAAACATTGGATGTAACTGAAAAATAAGTAAATACATGCCAGACCAGTTTTAACACCTGAACATTTCCTCATGCCTGGGAGTTGCAGAAGAAAATGCCTCTGGGATATCTTTCTCTAACTTCCTTTCTCAATAATGGTATAAAAATTGAAATGAGTGCTAAGGAAGAATAATGTGTCTTGGAGAAAATATGCTTTTTTTTTTTTTTTTACAGGCTGCTTCTCAGTCCACCCCCCAAAGGCACTGAGCTCTGAGATGCTGGCTCCAAGTCTGGCTGAGGTTCAGCCATGAGGCCAAGTGTGTGGCTTTGACAAAGAAAGCTCTCCACCACTGATAAAAGCTTATCAATGTCAGTATCTGAATTTCTCTGTTTTCATGAAGCTCTTGATGTTCTAAACACGCGCATGTAATGCCGGGTTTAAATGTTATTTTCATTCCTTGCACATAACAAGGCTGCCTTTTTTCCCTGGTCCCCCAGGCTTGAAGGCTCAGTCACCTCTGACCTGCCTCTGGGCTCTGAGCCCTATGTCCAACCAATTCTTGCATTTTTTCTTTCCATCCCCATGCCACTGTCCTGCAGCAGCCCTCCCATCTCAGGCCTACCACCACCTCCCCAACCCCAAACCCTGCCTGGGCATCAGCCCTGGATTCACCCTCCACAAATGCCCCCCTAACTCCGTCACTTCGGGGCCACCCTGGTCCACAGGCTAAAGTCCAAAAGTCTCAGCCCAGCAGTAGCTCCGTCTTCTTGTTCCTGCCTTATCTCCCCCACCCCCTGAACAACTGACGTGTTTGTCCCCCGTGCTTGTGAATGCCCACTGTTCTCTGCATCTCCAATGTCCCCTCCTACCTCTACCCATCAGAACCTCAGCCAGCCTTCATTTCCTGGAAACTCCAACACCACTTCTTCCAGTGAAGCCTCTGCTGGTTACCCCTGGCCAGACATTCCAGATTCCCTTGTCAGACCTCCCTCGGGTAACCTCAGACCAAGTCACCACATCGCTATATCCATACCCATGGCTGTCACAGTGCCCCTCCTGGAAGACATGTGCTCTTAGGGCGGGGACCAGATTTCATTCTTCTCTCCTCCATAACGAAGCGTTTGTCTTCCTGACATTCTAGATGCTCAGTAATTATCTTCTGATCAAATGAAAGGGAAAACAAGCAATAAAAACGCTCACCTCTCTCTCTCTCTCTGTTTTTAAACCCAGTGCCTTCCAAGACACCCCACAGAATCCAGTAGGCTGGGGACTGAATTTGTCAATTCTCATTACTCTCTGGATATGAATTGGAAGGCTCACTGGCTGCCCCTGTGCCTCAGTTTCCCTACCTATGACAACATAACAAAAACGCCTCTTAACTTACTTTACCAAGCTCCTTACTTTCACCTAAAAGGTAGCAATGTCATGCTTGTTTTGCTTTGTCTTTTATCTCTAAGAGGCTAAGAGCACAGAAACCTGCAGGATTCCGTTTGGAAGCAAAAGATCCTTGGGCCCGTTGCTTGGAGTTCACGGCCAGCCCAGGGGAGAGAGACAGGTTCTCTCACCAACCAGAAAGGAAACAGCTGTGGTGACAGATGTTGGTGGTGCTGATTATTCTAGGGCTGTTTGCATTCAGATTTCCCAGGCAGTCTTGGGTTTTTGAAGTCAGTCTCATTTCTTGGGGGTGAAAACAAACCGCCTCCTTACCCCGCGCATCTCATTTGTGTCCTCTCTGCTTCACAAGCACACAGAGGACACCCACTCACCACACACACTCCCCAAGTCCACGTGATTTCACGTCGCATTTTGAACACAAATGGCCTGGGGGAGAGAAACCCTTTCATTCCTCCTTAGGTTGCTTTGTGTTTTTTGTAGGTGTGTGTGTTGGAGGGTTACAGGGTGGGGTGTCTGGCTAAGCCACATCCAAGGCCAATTTCCCTAAAAGATGTGCAAACTTCTGATCCCACCAGGGACTTCAACTGAATACCAAAAAGGGGTGCCTTTGTTCCCTCCAAACTGAGTATTTACTTTGAGCTGGTAAAATGAATTAATGAAAGGAAGTGGCACCTTCAGCTTCTGGGGGAGCGGTGGCAAGCGAAATGGTGGGGTGGATTTCCCTCCTGCCCCTCAAATACAGAGAAGGACAGATGAGGACGGAGGGTGCTGAGGGAGGGTGGATCCTGTAGGGTTTTCTAAAATAGACTCTTGCTAGAAAACAGGCTACTTTTTGCTGGGATTAAAAATTGCCTCATAATATTGTAAGGCCCATGTATATGCAAGCAGTTGGGAGTTATTAAGGGCCTAAAATAGGAAACCATTCGCTTGATCTTTTGCTTCAATCCTATTAGGGGCCCCCTGGAGCTCAAGAGAGATACCAGCCTGTCATGTCCCTGTTGCTGTGACGACCCTGTCTTTATAGAACAAGAAAGAGAAATGGTAGTGATTGGCAGACCTTGCTTGCCCCCGTATGTAACACAAAGGGCTACAAAACGAAGAGGAAGTGAGGCCCTTCTCCGAGGTCTGACGCTTCTTAACCCTACACCACCTTCCACCTGGCCCTAGGAGCCCCCACCGCGGCCTCCTCCAAAGGGAAGTGAAGGTGCCACTAGCCCTTGTTAAGTGCTGATGCCCAAAGATCGCTAATTACTTTTTGGTTTAATTATGACTAATACCATTAAAAAAAAAAAAAAAACTATGAACAAGTGTAATATCAGCTTCTGGAAGAAAAAACGTGCGAGGGGCTGAAGAGGTGGAAAGGAGCCCATGAGGCGTTCCCTTCCCGCGGGCTCGGCCGGCGACACTGTCAGCCAGGGCACTGTTTGCCCGACGTTGGGGGGGTCGGGGGGAGGGGGCTGGGGGCGGTCGGGGCCCGATAAATCCCACCATATGGTGCCAGACTCCAACTCGCCGGCCATAAATAACGCCCTCTTCTTTCGGGTTTTCTCGCCGGGTTCCTCTGATTCCTGTTTAAGTGGAGCATTAGTGCAAAATGCAGTTTGCGCGCATTTCCTCGGCCGTCTGCGCGGGATCCGGGGGAGGCGGCCGGGAGGGGCGGGGGCGGCCGCCGGGCTCGGGTAGCCCCGAGACCCGCGACGACAAAGGCCGCGCCCTGCGCCGCGCTCTCGCGGGCCCGGGCCGCCGGGAGCCGGGGCCGCAGAAGGAAAAACAAGTGATCGCAGAAGCGGAGACATCTCGTCTCTGCCCTGCCCCTTCCTACGAGCCGTGACCCGGCGGCCCGACGCTGCCCCGAGCGCGGGTTCTGGGGAGGGGTCGCGCCCGGCCGAGGGCCGCTGGAGGGTGTGCAGCGCGGCCCGCGTCGCCCAGGCAGAGCCCGTCTGCAGCCTCTCCGAAGAAAGCGAAAGTCAGTGCGGCCGCCGAGGCCCCGCTTGCCCAGCTACGTACACTTTGCCCAGATATTTACACCGCTCAGGAGTTCGCCGGGATTTCCGGGGGTGGGGGGGGGGCAGCTTTGTGCCGAGGACTTTTCTCCCTGACTCTCTGGGCATGGGAGTGGGGTGGGGGGGTGAGAAAAAGAAAAAAGGAAAAGAAAAGTTTCTTTCGGGGGAAGCAGTGAAATAGGAAATGAAGATCCGCTCTGTAGTTTAGCTGAAAAGAAACGCTGTCTGATCCTGACATGTATCGCATTTAAAATAAAACTCTTTTATCTCCCTGCGTGCCGAGCCCCCCAAACATTGTTCGGACTCCTGCAGGGGGAAAGACGTCATAAAATGAGAATTTGTTTCATTGTGGGTCTCTCTGCCAACACGAGGCTTTGCAGGCAACGCCAAACAAAGCGGGTTGCCAGGAGGGGGACTTTCCAGGTGAGCCGGGAAGGGATAGCAACTCCCCGCCTGTCCTTGCAAATGCCCGAAAATAAGTTGTTCAAGAAAACACACCCGTCCTCTCGAAAACCCCCGCTTTCCCTTCCAAGACCCCGTCCCTCTCCCAAATAAATCACAAGTGACTCTTCCTACGCCAAGCGCCCTTGGCTTCACATTAAGTCCCGAAGATTTTAAGAAAAGATGTTGAGGTTTGGGGACGTGTGACGCCCGTCGCCCGGGGTTCAGTGTTGTTGGTTCTTTTCCCGCCAGGCGTGATAAAGGAAAATATTTTAACTGCAACCTACAAGCTTGCTTTTTATTCCTTTTTTTTCCTTTCTACTTTTTTTTTCCCCCTTCTTCCAAGAAACAGATCAAAAGAAACTAATTATAAGGCACGGCACCGAAGTTAAATGAAAATGTAATCCGGCAATGCGGAGAGCAAATTAATTTTTTAAAAGATAGATTTTAGTTAGAAAAAAAATACACTGTTCTCTCCGGCAACATTTGTTAAAACTATGCTCGATTTCGGACTGAAAAATCAGTACTAACCCAGAACTCTGAGGTCACTCTGGCTGCGTTGTCTTTAGAAATTCTAATTTGAAAATGTTCAAGCCTTCTTTTGGGTCTTTGTTTTGATTTCTAAATAGAAAGGTTTGGGGGGTTTTGTTTTGTTTTGTTTTGTTTTTATTCAAAAATACTCCCTCTCGGTTTAGACCCAAGTGGTCTTGGAAACTGGAAGGATTTAGAAAAGGAATTTTGGAAAGTGCCTCAATCGATATGTTATTGCAATAATAAATAATTTAAAAAAAACTTTCTCCCTTTCAGGTGGATGTCATATCTCTAAAAATGCTCTTGACTATTGGAAAAGTGGGCACGAGCACACACATCTGATAAGTTGCTCTAAGCTAGGGGTTGCTTCCAGCGCTAGCCTCACACCAAATAAAGAAGGTTTTGTTAATTTGGCTGTTAATGGTGGGGTTTTGTTTTCTTTTTTTGTTTTTGTTTGATTATTAAGCACTCGTTGGGTCTTCTGCATCCTATATTATCTTCATAAAGGAAAGTTTGTCATTTCAAAAATGCACAAGCTGCCACGCCAAAGGAAAATTACAGTGTTTCATCCTAAAGATATTTTTAAATGTCCAAACATTAAAATACAATAATAAATATTTTTAAATGGAATGAAATGTATGTCTGATGAACTGCTGCTTCTTTGCTGTTTGTTAAAATCTCCAACAAGGCCATTTCCTTAGTCTGATGCCATTACAAACACCACCTTGTTAATCTTCTTACATTGAGATATTAAAAATTATCTTCCTCAAATCTTCATCCTATCCCTGTTTTGTTTTGTTCATTAACTTGACCTACCACATCAACTGAGTCCAGGAGGAAAGAAGTTGACAGATGTGTTACGACATGAAGCGGAGTTATTATTTGTGTGTGTTTTTTTTTTAAGATGAAATCTTTAGTCTGTTTAATTTATTTTTTAAAATGGGAGGGGTTTTATTTGTTTGGCTTATTTTTTGGGTTTTTTTTTTGTTTTTTTTCTGCTTTACTGTACTTGTTCAAAACAGGGCTTAAGAAAAGAAAGCCAGTCCTCTTTCACTGTATCGGCAGTGAATTTGCACCACCTTCTGGTAGGTTCGAGAATGACGAAAATACCGATGCTTCCATAAAAGAATTCCATTTTTTTCATGCTGCTTCTATGAACATTGTCCTATTTGTATCTAAATCCAGAGCACCACTGAGCTTCTCTAAGAACTCACAGCAGATTTCCTGCAGCCTGATTTTATGAAAATTCTTTGAACCAACAAACCTTTTTTTTCTTTTTTTTAATCACATCCCTGAAAGAGCTTAGAAAGTCCCTGATTCTTGTGTGTTAATTTACTGAAATGCCTGGCAAGAAAGTAAGGAATGGCTATAGAATAGTCCTGTTCTATTTTGGCTTCCCTCTGTAGAGTGCTTGAAAACAAATCAGAGGCCCTAACCGTAGCAGAGAGAAACAAACGCTTCTCTTTCTTGGGTTCATAAGACCCTCATTACCCACAATTAATCATAATGACATGCTGTATTCAGGCTTCTTGCTGGGGTCTGGCAAGGAGCACACAGATGTGGCTTTCTGTAGATTTCAATCCCTTCTGCAATATGGATTTCAGGATACAGAGCTCATTAGTACACATTACCAGCTCCCTGGGTCTGCTGTTTCTCTCAAAAGTGCTGGTCAGCACTAGGGTGCCGAGGGCTTTCGTGGCCTTCAAATATAGAACATTTTTCATGGCCTTCCGGCCTGGTGATAAAGACCACAGGGTCCAAAGGTTGATCTTTTCCCTCAAAGCCAAGCTAGATTTTAACAAATAGAACGTCCAATACTATGCATATGCATACATGTGTGGGTTATATCTATCATCTTCTATGAAGGTCTCTTGTTCAAGGAGAAAATTAACTTGATGATGTACTTTCAAGACTGCGTAGAAAACTAAGACCATGTTCCAGTAAAGAAGGACCCAAATGTTTTGCCTACACAACCAAGCTCATAGAAAGACATGCAATTGGGTGAAATTAGTGGAATCATTTGTTGAATTATTCATCTTATGTTAACTGACAAGCATTTACCGAGCCCCTGACATGTGCCAGGTCTGTGAAGCTGAAACCGACAGGCTGGCTGGCATGCGCTAGTTGTACAGCAGGTAAAATTGTCTTCACCTGAGTTAGCAGGGGCTCTCCAGCAGAACTGTGTTCAGGGCATCTCCCCAGACAAGGCTGTTTGGCAATTTGTATAATGTTAAGACAGTCCCATCAAGGAAGACCAACAAAATTATTTTCTTATCAGCGTGACCTAAGCTCTTTATTACAAACTTAAGATTGTGAGGAAACTATAGGGAGAAAAATATAAACTTTGTTGAGGGATATTCCAAAATAAGATCGTTGTTGGGAAAACATACTAGCCATTTGTCAAAAAGGTAAGTCAACACACACTTTAACTGAGAATAAATTTCATGTTGCCAAAGATTTACATGCAAGGATTAAAATTGGGAAAAGAGGGCACCTGGGTGGCTCAGTCGGTTAAGCGTCTGACTTCCACTCAGGTCATGATCCCAGGGTCCTGGGATCGAGTCCTGCATGAGGCTCCCCACTCAGCGGGGAGTCTGCATCTCTCTCTGCTCCTCACCCTGCTCTCGTGCTCTCTCTCTCTCTCTCTCACTTGCGCTCTCTTTCAAATAAATAAATAAAATCTTTAAAAAAATAAAAATAAATAAAAATAAATAAAAAAAAGAAAATTGGGAAAAGAAAATGAGCAAAAGACAAATAGGCATCTTGGCAGAGAAAACACATAAGCTAATAAATATAAGAACAAACCAGAGACATGCAAAGCCAAGACATAATAAGATACCATTTTTATGTCTATTACCCATACTGATACTATTTTACAGATACCAGAATACTAGTCAATTGGGTAAAAATGTCGAGCAATACCAAGTGTTGGAGAGGATGTGGTCCCACAAGATCTCTTAAACAATGCTTCTGGAAGGAAAAGATATATAACCACCTTGGAAAACAGCTTGACACATATTATATAACTCAACAATTCTACCCCCAGGTGCATACCCAACAGAAACCCTTTCACCTGTACACCAGAAAAAAAAAAAAGTGTGTGTTCGGAACAGTTCTAGGCATAATAGTGACCTAAATGTTCATAAATGGGGTCATGTATGAAACACACAGTAGTATGTGGACACAACTGAATATATGCCTCAGTCAAAGTAAAAGGAGACATAGGTACATTGACTAATCTGAGCAATAAAAGAAAAGGATAAACACAGACTTCTGAATGGTTTCTCAGGTAGAAAGAGGAAGGAGGATAGGGTGGGAGCAGAACACATAGAAGAAAGTAAATTACTTCAAGATCTTAGTTATTGGGTGGTGGGTTCCTGGGTGCTTATGACATTCTTAAAATCAAAGGAATAAATGCATGTAAGAGGACCATGCATGCACCAATGATGACAATGTGTCATGGACCAGCAATTCTTTGCACCTAAGATTTAACAAAAATTAAAACAAAAAAAAATTAAGGTGTTTGTACAATTTCTTATGGCAAAGGTTCTTACAGACATATATCATCAGTAGCAAAAACCATAAACAAATTATTGGTAAATATGACTACCTAAAACTTTTCAAACTTTTTGTATCAAGAAACATACTTTAAAGAATTAAAAGCCAAATAAGTTAATAAAAACCTTTTCAGCACATATGAGTTAATAACCATACACATAAAAATTCCTTTAAAGGAACAGAGACAATGGGCTTCCTGCTACCGGCGGGTATGAATCCCGGCATCACTTCTGAATTCTAATCATCACATAATCAGAATAGCAGCCAACATGTATTGAGCCTTTATTATGTGCCAAGCACTATTCCAAGGGTTTTCCATGTGTTTAATCGCCACAACAACCCCAGAAGGTAGAGACTATTATTATCCATATTTTTCAAATGAAAAACTTTTGAAATGTGTATCAAAATGTGATTATACCACACTGGCAACTTCCCATGCCCAAACTGCTCAAGATAAATACAGAGGGGGCTGGCATCTTTTAAAATGTTTTCTTCTGTTCACATCTTGAATACACACATAACTTCAATGCTTACAAATACTGAATCTTTCTATATTTTGGATGCAAAGAGGTCCCAAAAGGTTAAAAAAATACATAGCCCTTAACCAGCAATTCCATTTCCAGGGATATATTGTAAGAAAATGAGTAAGGATATGTGCCAAATTTTCACTGCAAGGGCATTCATACCAGTGCTTTCCGAAATAAGAAAATTATAATAACCTCCATGTAAAATACTAAGAAATTGGCTGAATAAATTGCAGTACATTCACAGGATGCCATAGTCTGCAGTCCTTTTTTTAACTTATCAAATTGTGTTTTTAATTAAACTTTTTATTTTGAGAAAATGTGGATTCATAAGCACTTGTAAGAAATATTACAGAGAGAGCTCCTAAACCCTTTACCCAGTTTCCCTCAACGGTAATATCTTGCAAAACTAGAGAACAATATGGCAAGATACAGAACGTTTTCCATAAAAATGTTTTGTGTTGCCTTTTAAAGCCACACCTACCACCCTCCCACTGCCTTCCCCTCCTTAAATCTTTGGCACCCACTGGTCTCTTTCTACATTTCTACAATTTTGTCATTTCAAGAATGTTATGTAAATGTGATTATACAGTATACAATCTTTTGGGATTGGCTTTTTTCACCCAGCTTAATTCTCTGGAGACTCATCCAGATTGAATCAATAGTTTGTTCCTTTTTGTTTTTTTAAGATTTTATTTATTTATTAGAGAGAGAGAGCACAAGAACAGGAGAGCGGCAGGCAGGGGGAGAGCGAGAAAGAGGCCCCCCACTGAGCAGGGAGCCCGATGCGGGGCTGGACTCCAGGACCCTGGGATCATAAACTCCGCCGAAGGCCGACGTTTAACCGACTGAGCTACCCAAGCACCCTAATAGCTTGTTCCTTTTGATTGCTGACTAGTATTCCATGGTGCAGGTGGATCAAAGTTTGTTTAATCATTCAACCACTGAAAAACAGCTGGGTTGTAGCCAGTTTGGGGCTATTACAAGTAAAGCTGCTATAATCATTCCTCTACAGAATTTTGTGTGAATATTTAGGTCTTCATTTCTACAGGATAAATGCCCAGGAGTGAATTACTGGGTTGTATGATAGTTGCATGTTTAGTTTTTTAAGAACTGTCAAACTGTTTTCCAGAGTGACTGTACCATTTTACATTCTCACCAGCAAATATATGAATGATCCATTTTTCTCTGCATCGTTGTCAGGACTTGATGTTGTCATTAATTTTTATTTTAGCCATTCTGATAGAAATGTAGTGATATGTCATTGTAGTTTCAATTTATATTCCCTAATGGCTAATTTGGATGTTGAATATATATATATATATATATTGAAAAATTGAAAAGAAATTACAGAGTTTGCATATATCCCCTACCTCCATACATGCACAGCCTCCCTCACTGTCCACATCCCACACCAGAGTGATACATTTGTTACAATCTATGAACCTACATTAACACATCATCACCCAAAGCCCATAGTTCAAATTACATCATTTACATCCAAAGTCCATAGTTCACTCTCTGTATCGCACATTCTATGGGTTTTGAAAAATATATAATGACACGTATCCACCATTATATTATCATACAGAATAGTTCTGATGTCCCAAAAATTCTTTGCTCTGCCAATTTCTGTCCCTCTCCCTCTCCCCACTAAGCCCTGGAAAACACTCATTTTTTTACTGTCTCCAGAGTTTTGCCTTTTCCAGCGAGTCAAATAGTTGGAATCATACAGGATAGCCTCTTCAGATTGACTTCATTCACTTAGCAACATGCATTTAAGTTTCCTTCATGTCTTTTCATGACTTACTAGCTCTTTATTTTTTAAGTGCTAATATTCTATCGTATGGATACATGCAGTTTATTTATTCATTCACCTACAGAAGGATATCCTGGGGATGCCTCAGTGGCTCAGTCAGTTAAGCATCTGCCTTCGGCTCAGGTCATGATCCCAGGGTCCTGGGATGGAGTCCCGCATCAGGCTTCTTGCTCAGCAGGGAGCCTGCTTCTCCCTCTGCCTGCCGCTCCCCCTGCTTGTGCTCTCTGACAAATAAATAAAATCTTTAATTAAAAAAAAGGATATCCTGTTTGCTTCCAAATTTTGGCAATTATAAATAAATCTGCTATACACATGTGTGCAGGGTTTTTTGTGGAATAAGTTTTCAACTCTTTGGGGTAAATACCAAGGAGCTTGATTGCTGAGTCAAATGGTAAGAATTACGTTTAGTCTTGTAAGAAACTGCCAAACTGTCTTCCAAAGTGGCTGTACTATTTTGCACTCCTACAGACAATGAATGAGATTTCTTGTTGCTCCACAACTTCATCAGCATTTGGTGTTGTCAGTATTCTGGATTTCAGTCTTTCTAATAGGTCTGTGGAGGTATCTCATTGTTGTTTTAATTTGTATTTCTTTAATGTTGGAGGATGCTGAACAAATTTTCCTATGCTTCTTTGCCATTCTGTATATTTTCTTTGATGAGGTATCTGTTCGGGTCCTTTATGCTGTTTCTGACTGGATTGTTTGGGGCTTTTTTACTTTTGAGTTTTAAGAGTCCTTTATACAGTCTACACACTAGCCCTTTGTTGGATATGTGGTTTGCATATATTTTCTTTCACTCTGTAGTTTGTCTTTTCACCCTCTTAATAGGGTATTTCACAGACGTTTTTAATTTTGATGAAGTACAATTGATCTATTTTCTTCTCTTATGTGTCATGTTTTTGGAGTCAAGTTTAAGAAACCTTTACTTAGTCCTAGGTCCAGAAGATTCTACCTTGCTTTTTAAAATAAAAATATTATAGTTTTATGTTTTACATTTCAGTCCATAATCAGTTAATTTTTGTATGAGGTGTGAGACTTGAGTCAAAGATCGATTTTGTGCCAACTACCCCAGCACTATTTGTTGAGATGGCTACTCTTCTTCCATTGAATTGCTTTTGCACCTTTCTCAAGTATCAGTTCAATATATTCATCTGAGTCTGAGTTCTTTATTCTGTTTTATTGATCTGTGTCTATTCCTCTGCCAATACTTCAGTCTTGATTTCTGTAGCTCTATAAGTCTTGAAATTAGGAAGACTCATTTCTCCCAACTTCTTTAATTGTCTTAGCTTTTCTAGTTCTTATGCCTTTCCACACAGATTTTAGAATAATCTTAACTATATCTACAAAAATATTTGCTAAGATTTTATAGGGATTACATCAAACCTATATACCAATTTGGGCGAGAATTCTCATCTTTACTATGTTAACTCTTCCAATCCATGAACATAGTTTGTCTCTCCCTTTATTAAGACTTTCTTTAATTTCTTTCATTATGATCGTGTAGCTTTCAGTATACAAGTCATGTACATGTTTTGTTATAGTCACATCAACTTTTTGAGTGATTGTAAATGGTAATTTATTTTTAATTTCAGTTTCCACATGTTTATCGTTCATATACGGAACTGTAATTGACTTTCGTTTGTTGATTTTGTGTCTTGGGGCCTTGATGAACTTACTTACTAGTTCTAGGAGTATTTTGGGTTCTGTTTTATATTCCTTGAGATTTTCTGTATAAACAATCATGTCATCTGCAAATAGGGACAGTTTTATTTCTTCCTTTCTAATCTGTATGCCTTTATTTCCTTTTCTTGCTTCATTGCCCTGGCTAGAAATTCTAGCACTATCTTGAATAAGAGTGGTAAGAGTTAATGTCCTTACCTTATTCATGATATTAGGGGGCAAACAGTAAGTCCTTCATGACAAACCAGGATTTGGCTATAGGGTTTTTTTTAAAATAAATATTCTTTATTAAGTTGAGGAACTTTCCTCTATTTTTACTTAATGTTTGTCATAAATTGGTTGAATTTTGTCAAATCCTTTTCTGAGCTAATTGATATGATCATGTGATTTTCTTCTTTAGCCTATTAACATGGTGGATTACATTGATTGAATTTTGAACATTGAATCAATCTGCACCCCTCAAAGACAATTTGACCACGGTGTATAATTTTTAAAAATGTATTGCTGAATTCTATTTGCCAATATTTTGTCAAGGATTTTGCACCTATATTCACGAGAGGTATTGGTCTGCAGTTTTATCTTTTTGTACTGTGTTTGTCCAGTTTGGATATTAAGGTAATATTAACTTCATAAAATAAATTTGAAGTGTTTCCTCTTCTCTTTTCTGGAAGAGAATATGTAAAAATTGGTAGTAATTATTCTTTAAACATTTTGTAAAATTCTCTAGTGAAACAATACAGACCTGGAGATTTCTTTTATGAGGTTTTAAAATTATGAATTCAATTTCCAAAATAGTTACAGAGCTATTCACATTCTCTATTTCATATTGGATACGTTGTGATAGTTTGTATTTTTTGAGAAAGTGATCCATTTAGTTTTTATTTTTTTTAATTTATTTTTATTTTTTGTTAAAGATTTTATTTATTTGAGAGAGAGAGAATGAGAAAGAGAGAGAGAGAGCACATGAAAGGGGGGAGGGGCAGAGAGAGAAGCAGACTCCCTGCTGAGCAGGGAGCCTGATGCAGGACTTGATCCCAGGACTCCAGGATCATGACCTGAGCCGAAGGCAGTTGCTTAGCCAACTGAGCCACCCAGGTGCCCCGAAAGTGATCCATTTAATTTGTCAAATTTATGTATGTAGAGTTGTTCATAGTATTCTCTTATTTTCCTTTGGATGTCTGCAGGATCTGTAGTGATATCTCCTGTTTCATTCTTGATACTGATAATTTGGTGCCCTCTCTTTTTTTCTTGCTACAGGTTTGTCAATTTTATTGATCTTTTCAAAGATCAACTCTTTGTTTCATTTTCTCTACTTTTATGTTTTCTGTTTCATTGATTTCTGTTATCATTATTATTGTCTTCCTTTTGTTTGATTTGGGTTTAGTTTTGCTTTTTTTTTCAGTTTTGCTCTTCTCTCTTTTTTTTAAAGATTTTTTTAAATTTTTTATTTATTTATTTGAGAGAGAGAGAGAATGAGAGATAGAAAGCACGAGAGGGAAGAGGGTCAGAGGGAGAAGCAGACTCCCTGCTGAGCAGGAAGCCCAATGTGGGACTCGATCCCGGGACTCCAGGATCATGACCTGAGCTGAAGGCAGTCGCTTAACCAACTGAGCCACCCAGGCGCCCTTGCTCTTCTCTTTCTAGGTTCTTGAAGTGAGAGCTTATATATTGACTGGAGACTTTTCCTCTTCTCTAATGAATGCATTTAGTGGTATAAATTTACCTCTCAGCACTGATTTACTTCCATTTTTTTATATGTTATATTTTCATTTTAATTCTATTATTTGTGCTTTTCATCACTCTTGAGATTTCTTCCTTTATTTATGGATTATTTGGAATTGTGTTGTTTAGTTTCCAAGTGCCTGGATAGTTTCCTGCTATTTTTATGTTTTTGATGTCTACTTTAATTCCATTTGATCGAAGAACACACCTTGTAAGATTTCAACTGTTTTAAGTTTGTGGAGGTGTTTTATGGCCCAAAATATGATCTATTTTGGCATATGTTCCATGGGCGGTTGAAAGAATGTATACTCTGCTATTGTTGAATGGAGTGTTTTATAAATGCTGATGTGATCCTGTTGCTTGATGGTGTTGTTGAGTCTTCTACATCCTTGCCAATTCTGTGTCTAGTTGTTCTATCAATTCTTGAGATAACAGTGTTGAAGTCTCTACCTATAACTGTGGATTTGTCTATTTCTCCTTTCATTTCCATCAGTTTTGGCTTCACATATTTTTCAGCTCTGTTGTTTGTTGTATCCACATTTAGAACTGTTACACCTTCTTTTTAAATTCACCTTTTCATCATTATCTAATATTTTTCTCTCTGGAAATTTTCTTCATTCTGAAGTCTATTTATCTGTTTTATCTAATATTTATACAGCCACTTTTGCTTTCCTTTGATTAATGTTTGTATTTTATATCTTTTTCAATCTTTTTACTTTCAACCAGCCTATATCGTTGTATTTGAAGTGGGGTTTGTTTGCTTGTTTGTTTTAGGCAGGAGATAGGTGGACCATACTTTTCAATCTAGTCTGTCAATTGTTGCCTTTTAATTGGTGTTTTCAGACTATTTACATTAAATTTATATATTGATTTTAGTGCTTAAATCTACCATTTTAATTTTTTGTTTCCTGCTTGTTCTGTTTTTTGCTTCTCTGTTTCTTCTTTTTTCTGCCTTTTTGTGCTTTACATGAACATTTTCTAGAATTCCATTTTGATTTACCTGTAGGTTTTTAAATGTACTCTTTTTACAGAGTTTTGTCTGGTTGCTCTAGATAGCCCATCATATATATATAACTTATCACAGTCTACTGGTGATGACATTTTACCAGTTTAAGAGAAATAAAGAAACCTCATCTCCATTTAATCTCTTTACCCTCCCCCATTTATAATATAATTGTCTTAAATATTCCTACATATATTTAGAACCACAACAGGCAGTGTTACAATTTTTGTTTCAACCATCAAACGTAATTTAGAAAACTCAAGAGAAAAAAAAGTCTATGGAATTTACCCATATTTTTATTTACTATATCCTTTCCTCTTTACTAACACTCCAATATTCCTTCTTTTATCTTTCCCTTTCTCTGTGGAGCACTTCCTTTAGCCATTCTTTTAGGGTAGGTCAGCTGGCAACAAGTTCACTTAGCTTTTCTTCATCTCACAATGTCTTGATTTTCCCTTCATTCTTGAAAGGTACTTTCACTGGGTTCATAGTTCTTTTCCTTTGCACCTGAAAAATATTGTGCCATTTCTTTCTGACCTGTATGGTTTCTGATGAGAAATCAGGGGCCACTGTCATTACTTTCCCCTTATAGGCAAGGTGTCATTTTTTTCCTGGATGCTTTCAGTACTTTTTCTTTGTTTTTAGTTTTTAGAAGCTTAATTATAATTTGTCTTGCCATATATTTCTTGGATTTATTCTGTTTGGGATTCATTAAGCTTCTTGAGTCTGTTGGTTTGGGTTTCTTGCCAAATTTGGAGAGTTTCAGCCATTGTTTCTTCAAGTACTTTTTCAGGCCCATCCTCCTCTCCTTCCAGGACTTCAATGACATAAATGTTGGATCTTTTGCTGTAGTCTTAGGGTCTCTGAGATGATTTTTTAAAGTCTATTTTTTCTACTGTTCAGATTTGGTAATCTCTATTCTTTCTGTCATCTTACTGATTCTTTCCTCTGTCCTCTCCATTCTGCTGTTGAACTCATCCACTAAGCTTACTATTTTGGTTATTGTATTTTTTAGTTCTAAAATGTTTTTTTGGTTTTTATTCATATCTTCCATTTATTTGTTGACACTTTCCATTTATTTTCTGAGGTTTCCTATTTTTGCATGTTTCCAATATGTTCAGAATTGCTCATTGAAGCATTTTTATCATGGTGACTTTGAAATCTTTGTCAGATAGTTCTAATAGCTCTGCCATTTTGGTGTTTGTATCTATTGATGTTATTTTCATTCAATTTGAGATCTTCCTTGTTCTTGGTACGACAAGTGACTTTCTGTTGAAAACTGGACATTTTTGTATTATTACATAAATCTCTAGATCTTATTTAGATCTTTTATTTTATTTAGCTTTCTCTGACATCACTCCAAGAGGAAGAGAAGGGACACTGCCTCATTATTCCCAGTGATGGTAGAAGTTTAGGTTCTCCACCAGGCCTCTGTTTAATACCAACAGGGAGAGTACTCTTCCTTACTGCTGGGCCTGCCAGTAAGAGTTCTGGCTCCCCACACGGTCTCCACCAACATCGTGGTGAGGGAAGCCTCATTACTGCTGGGTAATGGGAAAAGTTCTGATTTTCTCAGCCTCCTGTGCTATCATACCAGTGAGGAGGGGAAGAAGTGTCTCATTACTGTCAAGTGGTCATTGAAGTCCAGGCTTCCCATGTGGTCTCCACCAACACTGTGGTGTTGCAGTTGGGAAGAACTTGTTACCAGCTGGCAGAGATGAAAATCCGGGCTTCCTGCTTGACCTTCTCTGACACCACTCCAGTGTGTTTGTGTTTTGGGGTGCTTCATTATGGTTTGTGAAGGTGTAAATCTAGGCTCCCCACTTGGTCTTTCCAGGCATGAGTGGGGGTAGGAACACAATCTTTTTTCTGTAGCATTCATCTGGAATAAAATGTTTACTGTCTGAAAGTTTTCTATCTTCCTAGGATGCCCCTTTCCTAGTCCTTTGGGTAGAGAGAGTAGTCTTTGCTTGAGAGTAGTCTTTATTTTTTGTTTTGTATTTTTTTGTCCACCCCCATTGGTGTTTTCAGGTTGCTAGCTTCTCCAGTTCCAATTCTGGGATATAGGAGGTAAAACAAAAACCCAGGAAGCTCATCACTGAGTTGTTCTTTGGTTCCTGAAGTTCTTGATCTGATTTGTCTTTTTCTTTCCACCTTGCAGAGTCTTCTTATATATATTTTATACATAATGTTCAGGGTTTTTAGTTGTACTTAGGGATGGAACAGGGAAGACTTCATTTACTCCATCTTCCCAAAAGTACTCTGCAGTCCTCTTAAATGATGTAAAAATATAATTAATGATGGCAATTTCCTTGTAATACATTTTTGAGTCAATTTAAAAGTTGCAAAACACTATAATTATATTTTTACAAGAAGAATATTTATACAAAAATCTAGAAGAGTTTCTAGATAGAGGTAGCATCAAACCTCCAGATGTAGAAATCATCCTGATTTTCTTTTTGCTTATTAGTATTTTCTGATTTTTGACATAAAAAACTTAAATAAATTTGTAAAACATTTCAAAGTATAAATAAGAATTTTAAGGGAATTGAATATATTAGGAATAATTATATTACTATAATTAATTAATATAAATATATAAAATAATATAATAATTATATTATTCCTAATATAGTCAAATCCCTTAATAATTATATTAGCTACTATTAATTGTGCAGCAACTATTTTGTGTCAGACAAAACACTGGGTGCTTTACAGGTATTAATCTGACTTCTATGAGATAGGCTTTACCTGTTCCCATTTTACAGGTGGGGAGATAAGTTCAGAGAATTTAAATCACTCGGCTGTTTACAAAGCTGTAGAAGCAAGGATGCTAACTCAGGCTTAACTGGCTTTCTGCTTCCTCCCAACAATCACTAACATATTTGCAATGCTTTACGGCTTACAAAGAAAGCACTTTTCACATGTGTTCATATTTAGTCTTCTCAATAACCCAGAGGCAAAGTTGAAAAGGGCACTGAAACTTTACTTTGAAAGATTTGGTTTTAGTCTGTGCCTTCAGTGAGATGTGAGATGTGACAAAATGAGAATTTGAACCAGATGATGTCTCTCCAACTTATTTTGTCCAAGTCTCCTTTGGGAATGTCCTCTGGAATCTTCCAATCCAAAAGTCTACCCATAGGGACTTGGACAACCTGTGGCCATGGAGCCTCCCCAGTGAAATAGCGAGCTCAGCAGGTGGATGCAGAAAACATTCCCCAAGGGCCACTGCACAGCATTGCTTCTAGGGGGATGGGAAAGATTTGGGGCCCCTCCCTACCTTTGAGTTAAAACACATCACTCATGACTCAGATTCAGCCATGAGCCCCTTTACTCTTAATTTTTCCCTACCTCAATTTCCAGGGGGAGAAATTCTGCAGCAACTCTAAGAGGAAGAGATAGAATAAGTAGGTACATCTTTGAATGTAGTCAAGTTCTTCTGAATTCTCCCACCTCCTTTTATTTTTTTTCCCATTCACCTTTTTGTCCCCTTCTTCTGCACTACTTAGACCCAGGCAGGCTTTTGACTGTTTGGTGTTCTCTCCCTACTCTCCTCCCCACCCCAGAGCCCAGGAAAGACTTCTTTCCCTCCCTGAATTTGTCTTCTCACAGACCATTTGGTCTTCATACTTGTTTTGTTTGGCTTACATGGTGTTAGTTAAATAATTGGGGTTTAGTTGGTTAGTTTAATGTAAACTAACTGATGGCATTTGAAAATCAAAAGACATCATAGAACTTAGTTGGTGACCCTCTTAAAAAGTTGGAAAATCTGGCAATATTGGGCCACACTGCTCCATGGCACCAATCGGCTAGAGCTGAGTAGTACCCGCCCCCTTTAATGGGGCACATTCTCTCTAGTTTATAGCTAGTTACAGTTCACTGATTACATTGCCTACCAAATGGCATGCTTTTGTGTACTGCTATAAATTATTCTCCCTCTATTCCCTGCCTCAATAGTACACCATTTCTCTTTCAGACTGATCCCAGCCTTCAGAAGGAAGCAACCTGAATAAACTTACTGACACTACAGAAACTTGCTACTGAAGTGTGCTCCTCCAAACAGCAGCATGGACATCACCTGGGGGAGCTTCCTGTAAATGCAGGATTTCAGGCTCCACCCCAGACTTACCGAATTAGAATCTGCATTTTTAACAAGATCCCTGGATCATCTTTATGCATATTAAAGTTTAAGACGTGCTGATGGAGAGTTATTGTCCGGTGAAGCTTTTTGCCCTTCATCTCACTCAGGGGTGTATACATTTTAAAAGAGAAAGGTTTGTAAAATTAATCAGTGAGATTTTAATGTGAATAAAAACTGAAGATATTACATGGATTTTAAGGAAAATATTTTCAGATACACCACCGTTTAGATCTGGAAGATCTAAATCCTAAAATTAGACCTGGAAACCCTTTAATAATTTACAGTCCAGCTCTTATTTTGCAGGTAAAAACTTGGAAGCTCAGAGAAGGGAACTATCTTGTCCACAATCAAACTAGTGGTACAGTTAAGAGGAAAAGACAGAGAAAGCTTCCTCGCGATGTTGCCAGAGGAAGAGGAATGTTCCAGTCTTAGGACTGCTGATCTCATATTATGTTGTAGGATTTCCAAGCAGTTTGTTTTTACTTCTGGTCCTGCTTCATCTAGAGCAGTGGTTCTCAACCTGAATGTGTGGAAGAATCACATGGAGGGCTTGGTAAACACTAGAACTTGTGTGCATGACGTGGACACCTCAGGCCTCACATCAAGTTCCTTCTGCACCTCCCATAAACATCTCAGCTAATGCTCAGGCCTGAGGGTGTGCATCTGAGTGGTACAGTCTACCCTTGGGAGGATGATCTAGAAAAGAAAATCATTCAGGTCCCAAATGAGGCCTTGGAGCCATTCAAGAGGGAATCTCAGGGTCCAGGGTCCCAGCTCCCAGAATATGGCCAAGAAGGTGGAGGATGTGGTCTCCCCACAGGCACTACCCCTTGACTCCCCAAGATTCTTTACCTTGTAGGGAAGAGTACAGCCAGAAGACCAGATCAGGGTCTCTAAGCTTTGTTACTCAAAATGTAACCTGATCCAGTAACATTAGCATCATTCTGGAGCTTATTAGAAATGCAGAATCAGAATGAGCACTTCAACGAGACTTTCTGGGACTTCTGTGCATACTTGAAGTCTAAGCAGTACTGGTCTAGGCACAGGATCAGGGCAGGGCCTTTTTCCCTGAGTCTGAGGCAACATTAGTCCTAGAGGATGAGAATGGTGCTTTAACTCATTTTTGGGTCCTGTGTAGAATCCACTATCCAGCTAGAAAGAGATTAATATTTGTCAAATTTGACTGAGGTAACAGTAAAGCAATACAAGTTATTTCTAATTTTATTTCACTTTAGTCTCCCAAATGATCATTTCACAAGAAACAAAGTCATTCCAGGACTACTTATGAATGTAGTACGGCAGAAAGAAATTATTTGATAATTAACATTCTGAGAACAAAATGAAGTACTTTTGAAGGGGAGAAGGAGAGACAAAGAGAGAGTTCAGTTTCACCAGACTATTCCATGCACAGAGTTGATCATTTTATTAGTCAGAGAGTAACTCTAGAGAGGAAAGTTCTCAGACCTAATGCAGCCAGTCAGTCTCACATTAAAATCCGTATGCCCCCAAATTATTTTGAAAAAAGGAATGATCTAGAAATACTGAGTCCATTGTCACAAATGTCCGCATTGGCTGAGGCTGAGTAGTGCTGCCTGTTAGCATAGATGAGCATGCTTTGTGCCCCATGACACAGTGTTCCCTGCTGTCTTTCACCACCTCCTCACCGAGGTTCATGTGCCACGCTACTTGCTCTTGGGGATATTTATTTAGTATTTTCTGCTACAGAAAGCCCCCAAGTTAGGCTAATATAAAAGACAAAACATAAAAACCTCAGAACAGAAAAATTTCAACCAAAGCATGCACTCAACAAATATTTGTTGAGTGCTGGATGCCAGGTCCTTAGAGAAACAGGAGAAACAGATGTAAGTTAGATGTGGGGCTTCTAAAATAGCAGGAAAGAAAAGGTAAGTGCACAATCACCATAAATGTTCAAAGTGATCGGGGCTGCATGAGATGCAAAGAGGAATAATCACACCCTTAAGGGTCTAATTGGTTCTGCTGTCTGCAGAAACAGAGTCCAAACATTTTAGATCCTCCTTATCAGTGGGATGGCCAGACACGTGTGTTTAAAACCTGTAGCTCTTGGTAAGGATGTTCTCTTTCCCATCCAGACATTTGCCAGGAGGTATATCCAGCCTTCATGTGCCTTGTCAATTGATGGGCCTAAGACTAAGAATCACAAAGGAAAACAAACACACTTCCCCACATCAGAACGTTATAACGGACTTCCCGCTTACATCACTCTCCTTAGAAAGTGATGGAAACCCGAGCATTAAATTCTACTCTACACAGAGGAGTTTAGGGTAAAGCTATGGAATGCATTATTCTAAAAGGGTCATACAGGAACACACACACATACACACACATATATGCATGTCTATACATACATGTGTGCATTTATATAGATACATATGTATGGATGTATAAAGAGTCCTCTCTCTCCCTCTCTTTCTCTCTCTCTCTCTAAAGAAATTGGCTAAGCCATATTGGTTTCTTAAGGGTAGATTAGAATATCTGAGTGTGTTCAGAGACACCATTAGGAAGGCCCTGCCCCCTCACAGATATCCAGGAACACATTGGGCTGGGGATGCCATGACTGGTCCATCATGTCTTCCCTGATGCTTCTTCCTCAGTTAGTTCTTGTATTTCCTTTCTGACATGAGTTCATTTTAGAAGGAAAAGGTTAAATCTCCTAATCCCTCCCTATGCAGACTGAAGGGATTGGACGCTCTGAACACAAGAGCTGTAACTTTCTTTGGATTTATTGAACTGCATGATTACAACCAGGAAAAAAAAAATGTATGGAGTACTTGGGATATGAGTAGTTTGAATGGAAAGTAAGACATGAATAATTAATGGGGTTAAGAAAGAGGAGTACCTACATTTATTTTAAGGTGCCCCCAGCAGCTCACGGGGGCTTTAAAAATCTTCCAGACTTTCAGGATGCACCACCTCTGTGGAAAGTAACACCAGCTTTCCACGTATTAGTTCAACTCCAAAAGTCCCTAAATAACTGACGACATGTCTGACTTTTAGGGTGGAAAATGCAAGTGCTGAATCTTTGGCATTTTAGATCCCACTACAGAGGATACATTGCAAAAATACATACATCAGAGCCACAGGATGCTTCAGAGTAGCAACTGTCATGGGAGTGGCAAAAACCCAAAATGCTATCCCAGCCCTGCTCCTAACCAGTCGATGACCATGGGCAAGTTGCTTCCCTCTATAGTCTTCCCTTTCCCACGTCTACAGGAAGAAGATTGGGCCAGAAGAAGATGGGGCTCCTGTTAGCTCCAGCCTCCATCAGATTCTGCTCAATCATGGTATGGTAGACTGAAGAATGATCCTCAGAGATATCCTGGTTCTAATCCCAGAACCTAGGAATGTCAGCTCATGTGGCAAAGACTTTGAAGATATGACTAAGGATGCTGAGATGGGGAGATTATCCTGGATAATCTGAGTGGGCCCTAACTATAACCACAAGGGTGCTCATAAGGGGGAAACTAAGGGGCAATTTGACACAGACGAGGAAAAGGCCATGTGACCACAGAGCCAGAGATTGGAGGCATATGGCCATACGCCAAGGACACCAGCAGCCACCGGAGGCTGGAAGAGGGAAGGAACAAGTCTACCCTGGAGCCTCAAGAGGAAACCAGCTCTGCCAACAGCTTGATTTGAGGGCACCTGAGCTGGCAACCCCTGGGACTCCCCACTCAGCAGGACCCTGATGCTATAGTCACCCATTTCTTTATTAAGTCACCCATTTATTCAGCCGACATTCATTGAGTACCTGTAGGCCAGGGTCTCTGCAAGCACTGAGGGTGTAAGAATGGTCAAAACACATCCCTCCCCTCCTCCGTCTTGGGTGACAAACAGGGACAATAGTGCAGGGATAGTGGAAGGAGTGACACAGACATGGAGAGGCAGAGAATAATAGTTCCTAATCCTGAGGCCTTCTTTGTGCCAGGCCCTATTCTAAGTGCTTTACGTATGTAACACATTTGAACCCAATGGTATACAGCCAATGTTAAGGGTTGAATTGTATCCATCAAAAAGTCATATGTTGAAGTCCTAACTCCCTGAAGCAGATTCTTTCTCATGGTCTTTGGATGGAACCATCCCTGCTGAAACCATGATCTCAGACTTCTGGCCTCCAGAACTGGGAGACCATCCATTTCTGTTTTTTAAGCCATCCACTTTGTGGTATTTTATTCCAGAAGCTCTAGCAAACAAATACAGTCCGTCTATTATCATCTCACTTCAAAGAAGAGGAAATGGAGACCCAGAGGTCAAATAAACCCAAAGTCACACTAAACCAGTAAGTGGTGGGGCAGGCAGCCTCCCTCCAGAGCCCACACACTCAAATTCCACATGAACCTAGCAGTCAGAAGAGGTCACAAAGGCCAGGGCAAGGCCAGCAATAGTGAGAGGTGAAAGGGCACAAATCATGTCAGAGCCATTTCAAGAAAGAAGTCTCAGGACCTGGTCCCTACTCAGATGTGGGCGGTGAGAAGCAAGCAGGTATTGAAAATGGCTCCCTTAGTTACTAAGAGTGATTAAATCTAGAAATTATTGTAATTTGGGTGATCGTGTGTCTAATATCTGTCTTCCCAACTACTGAGAACTCCATGAGGTCAAGAGCAGTACGTATTCTCCCACAATGGGTACTTGCCCACCCTGGGTAAACACTGGTAAAGATGAGTCACTACCACATGACTTTGGGCCCCAGAACACAAAAGAAGGAGGGGTTGGGGGCACCATACATGTCTTATCGAAGGAATGACAGGCTGAGGGGACTAGCCATCTCTGCAGTGTGATGTGCCAAGGTTCTCCCTTCACGGCATCCCCCTGGTATGCAAAGGTGGCAGTGTAAGTCACTGAAAGGTTTCTGACTTTCTAGGAAACATGAACTAACCCAGTCAACTTATAAGCAAGAAACCTACCCATCAAATACTCACCAGCTCCCTTGCAAGGAGGCAGTAAAAGGAATTTCTCCTGCCACAAATTCTTCAGGTGGTAAATTTAGAAAACAGTACCAGGAATGGCATGTGCTGGTGGCAAACCAGACTGAAGTGAAAACCCACATTCATGCAGTTCTCAGCCCCTGCATGCAATGAGCCAAACAGGGGAGGGCTCATCACTTAGCCAAGCACAGCTCTAAGTGCTTCATAAACTGCGGCAGGGTTTGGTTGGCCCCCTAACTTTATTCTTCCCCTCCTTCCACAGATAATACATGTTTGGTAGGTCACATGGCCCCCTGGATAAAGACTACATTTCCCAGGCTCCCTTGCAGCTGGATGTGGCCATGTGACTCAGTTCTGGCCAGTGGGACATAAGTGGGAGTGTGTGAAAGTGATGGATAGTTCATGCCCTTTGACGGTTGTGCTTCAGACCTTTCTCCAGTCTTCTGCTGGAACATGGAATTGGATGCAGTCAGACTGGACCACAAGGATAAGAACGAACTTTGGGAGCAGTGGGGGAGTGACCAAAAGAAAGTAGATCCCTGAGAACTGTACAGAGAGGAGCTCCAGGCCAGCTCAGGCTGCACATCTCTAGACTTAAGACAGAGAGAGCAACTGCTGTCTAAGCACTGCTATTTGGGGTCTCTGTTACTCATAGCAAACCTAATACTAACTGTCACATATATATCGGCTTACTTATTTCTCCCAACAAAGAAATGAGATAGGACTCATATCCCAGTTTATGAATGAAGTAACTAAAGCTACCAGAGTACGAGAATAACTCACCCAATGTCATGCTGCTTAGAACATATGAACTCAGGTCTATCTGGATCCAAAGCCTTTGTCTTCCCTCCTATATTAAGGCTGCCTCCACACCTGGGAATCCCTAGGACATTGTGAGCATTGCAGATGCATACAGTTGTGGTGCTTTGGGCAATTTCCCAGTGTGGTTCACCCCCCAGGTCAGTAAGGCCTCAGGTTGGTTCCCTACAAAGGTTCTCTTTAATCGCGGGTCAAGGCTGGACAGCTACAAGCAGCCTGGAGCCTCACAGTTGCATGCTTGTGGTAACAAAGGGAAACTGGGCTCAGGGAGCATGAGTACATCTGTAAAAGCCAGCAAAGTAGACCCAGGCCTTCTTCCTACTCCTGTGGCTTAGAAAGAGTGTTGCTCCCATGCCTGAATATGCGTTGGCCAGGACTGACCACACGTCATATTCACCCTACTTTGTAAATGCTGCATTACTCGGGGTGCTTTCTTTTCAAGGGGCATACTGACTCTGAAGTCTCCTGTGTGGGGGGCGGGATGGAAAGGAGTGGAGGCTCTGGCCAAAAGGCAGGGCTGGATCAGAGATGTGGCCATAGTGAGTACCATGCAAGGGGTTTCTAGATACAAACCCTATAAAACTTGGGACTCTTTAAAAATAACATGCAATCCAATGATCAAATCTGGTGGGTTCAAGGGAAGAAAATGCTCCAAAGGCTCACATAGAGGGTATCTTAAACACAGCTACCCTTTGGACAGTCTAGGCCTCTGAAGACCCCAGGAATTCTTAAGGGTAAAGAAAGGTCATTTGTTTATTTGTTTGTTGGACTGGATGTTTTTTTGTGTGTGTGTTTAGGGCTGGTTAGTTTGTGGATTTGTTTTTCTTATTTCTAGTACCAGATCAAGTTATTGCACGAACTAGTGATCATGACATTGTAGGGTTGTGCGTCAGAAATGTAAACATTCTCAAGGTCCAGACCTCATTTCTGGGGAAATAGGCACAGACCCTGGAGCAACCACTCTTCTCTTCTTGCCCCCTTGACAGGCATTGCTAATCAATCATCACATGCTTTCCCACAGGCTCCCAGTGGAGCCTCAGATCTCTCAGTACAGCACTGGCTGCCACTGCCAATCAGTGGAGTCCTACTCTCAGTGAAATACCTTCTCCACCCCTGCCGTTTGAGAGACTGCGAGTCTCTCCCAGTCCTGTTTCCAACACTTAACACAAGACCTTGCATGCAGTAGGCCCTGGGGACACATTTGAGGAGGCAGGGAAGAGAGGGAGGTGACAGATGGAGCCATTATAAGAGCCAGGTGAGGGGGGATTCAGCTGACTAGGGCAGACGTTGGATGTCATCCTTGACCAGGCTCAGAACCCCAGCCCCCTTTGTATGCACCCTGTTATACCTGGCCTCACAATACAGCGAAGCCCAGGCACTAGTGAGCTCCTTGTATGCTGTGCGGTTTCACGCACATGCGCTATTAGCTCAGGAGCCAGAAGACTGGGTTCCTGACCCAGTACAACTGCTCCCCAGCTGAGTGATCAGGAACAAGAATTGCCAGCCTGCACCCTCTGGCCTGCTTCCTTTGTGCAGCATGAGAGCCTTGGGCCAAAAGGCTGTTGTTGATCCCCTCTCCAAATCCATAGGTTTCCACTGTTCTTGTCCTCCCAGTGGGCTCTTCTGCCCCAACACTCATGTTCCTGTCTCAACAGCATCTCTCCTGAGAAGGCTTTCCTGAGAGTCCTAGCCCACAAAGGGCACCTTCTGCAGAGCCCCTCAAAATTGATGGCCCCACCCCCATGGAAGGGCCTGAAATCATATTTAGCTTCTGTTGTTGGCAATCCCTCTCCCATGGCTATATAGTCTTTCTCCAACCAGCTAGAAAATTTCTTTTTTTTTTTTACGGCTTATTTGTTTAATCTCTGCTCCCCACATGGGGCTCAAATTCACGATCCTGAGATCAAGAGTCACATGCTCCTCTGACTAAGCCAGCCAGGTGCCCCAGGCTAGGAAATTTCTTGAGAGCTGAGAATGTGTTTTGTATTTCTTCTGTATCTCTTGAAAGAATCAAAACAAAGATAAGGATAATATAGTAACAACGATGATGATGATGATGATGATGATGATGATGATGATGATGATGATTGCCACCCTTTCGTGAGCATTTCACAACATATGCTCTTCTCTTCCTGATAACCACCCTGAGAAGTGTTACCTTTCTCCCTTTGCAGTGTAGAAGCTGAGGCACAAAGAGGCTGTGGCACTTGCCCAAGGTAGGGAAGAGTTTGGCATCTGGGTGTCTCTGGCTCAGAACCCATGCGTTCAAGGATGCTACTATATGCCAAAGCTTGGCAAGCATTCTGTCCTTGCTGAACACATCACATCCATGCACAGGGCCATTCAAACACCTTCAGTTTGTGACACGTGTTTATACTTCTGTCTGGTTCATCTCTGTATTCCCAGTGCCTGATGTAATATTCAGCAGATGAACATCTGAATGAATGGAGTTTTTCTAAAAGAGAGGTCACCCCCCCCAACCCAGGTCTGGCCATACACTGGTCCAATACCGTTCACCCATCTATGGCCACTGCTGCCCAACCCCAAGAATGTTACATGCCCATAAAGCTATTAAAACAAGCTAAGGAAGACCCCTCACTTTTAAATTATCTACTCAAATGGTATCTATCTAGCACCCTCTCTGAACACAGCCCTTCGTAAGTAATTCATCTTTCACATTCTCTTTTAGTACATTTCAGGACTTCTTAATAAACTCTGGGCAGCTAACTCATTTACATATCTGATGGCACAAAATGCACATTTACACGGCAGCTTCTAGAGAGAACTTGCCAAAAAATTCTTCAATTACTCCCTGCTAAGTCATTCCACTTTTCAGTGGAACCAGAGACTCAGACAGGACGCAAATTCTTCCCCTTCTATCACTAATGCTGCTGGCCCACGCTAGTTCAGTCCCGAATTTCTCAAGAGTTTTCCAACGCAGTGTGAATACCAACTGCCCCAGAACCTTGTTAAAATGCTGACCCTGACTCAGTTGGTCTAGAGTGGAGATAAAGAATCTGTATTTCTCACAAGCTCCCAGGTAGTACAGATGCTAGGGAAGTAATTCTCTCTCTCCCTGCTTCAGCACAACGCCTCCCCTACTCCCAAGTGCACCCTCCATATTCCCAGTACTCTAACACACTAAACTGGTCACGTCACTTCCCCTCTTGCAGCTCTTAGGGTCCTATCCATACCTCCTGGCTTGACTCTGGTCACGGTGATCATCTTAAAGCTCAGCCTGTTTCTCTGCCTCCCCTCCCTTCTGTAGCCCCATCACCCTACTTATTCTTCCCCAATATGTAGAGCCTCTCTCCCTCTTTTGTGAAATTCCTCAATAGGTTATCTCTGTTGCTCCACGGAGCCTCCTCGACATCCCTTTTCTTCCTCTACCACTCTTGATGAAAAGCCCTTCCTTCTGCCTCCAGAACAATCCTCTGTCTACTTCTACCAGAGCACCCGGGTACTGACCCAGGCTGGTCTCCCCACCAGACAGAGACTTCTTGGAGGGCAGGAACCAGCCATATCTTGCTCCTTTCCATATCCTGTGATTCAGCAAGTATTTATGGAATGAACAGACAAAGTATTCAAAGTATTCTTGGACCCAATGAAGTAAGATAGTTAATAGAATTTCTCAAAGGAACAATAGCTACTTTGTTTTTAAGAACAGCAATCATCATCACTACATGCACAGACTCATTTTTGAATGCTCATTAGATGTGTGCTTATAGTAATATGTTTGATCATGTTGTTTGCTTTACAAAGTTCAGGTAAAAATCCTAAATCTGAGTGGCGTTAAGCAATTTCTCTTAAGGGTTGAGTGAACAAATTAAATGCACTTATTCCATAACCTGCACGGGGGATCATGTCCCTTGAAGTGGCTGCAACACCATTTTAATTCAGCCCTGGAGCCATTATTTTGTGAAGAATGGTCTCTTGAGAGATTACAATGAAAATCACCAGGAATATTTGACATGATAGATGATAGGTAGATAAGTAGACAGGTAGACAGGTAGGTAGGTAGGTAGGTAGATAGACAGACAGCCTTCACAAATTAAAAATAAAAATACCCACCACAAATAGGAATGGCTATGGCATATTAGACCATTACTCTATATAGGCATAGAGGTCACTCTTCACATCTGTGATTTCATGTAATCCCCACACTAATACTGAGAAACTCTCTGTTGTCTCTATTGTACCAATGGGAATCTGAAGCTCAGAGGGACTGAGTGATTCATCAACAGGTGTGTACTTAGTGTCAGAGGCCTCTTTCACTGCTCATAACCACAAAGCAAAACTGCCTCCATCAAATGTTTACATTGGTCCTATGTGGCTCAATGACAAGTACATCAAGTGGTCATCTGGCATGGGACCCAGAGAAAGTGGAGCAGAGCCTCCATTCTCTGTCAGCTGTGAGTTTAAAGCCTGATGCAACACCCAAGATACCCATGTTGGTGGGAGAGATACAAAGCAAATTTATCCTGGATGGAAGCCCACTTGTAGTGGGGAGTAGGAAAAAAAACAATCAAAATGAAAACTGAATAATTCCTGCATAGAACCCATAGCAGCTGCCTGGAGCTAAGTCATGCAAGTTTGCATAGAAGCCTGCAATGTGGGGAACGACATAGCTAGAATGACTGGGAGGAACATGGTAAGCATCTAGGGAGGGACCACTAAGGTCCAGCTCTTGCCCCATGCCTTCAAATGTCACTTTATTTATTCCCCAAGGCAGCCCTGTGATGCACTTACAGCTGCCACCATTTTACAGATGCAAAGACTAAGGCTCAGAGAGATTGAGGAATTGCTGCCCAGGGGTCAGGACAGCCTTCTGAACTCAGGTCTCTGTTGTGTTTTTTCCATGTAGATTTGTGGAGTAGGCTCTCCTCCCACCCCCCACCCCCCAGTCCCTCCAAAGCCGTCATTCCTAATGGATTTGTTTTTGTAAGTTATCTAAAAACTCAATTGCCAGTAGGCACAGTCTGAGGTTGGGGCAAACACCAACTCTCAGCACAGGAGACTTGAAATTTCAGGAAATCATGGAAAATTTAGTAATTTGAGAGCACTGAGACTTATTGAAAGGGAGGAGATTAAGAAAAAAACAATTTCACTTTATTACTGGAAACTTGAAGAGATGAAAATATGACCTTTTTTCTGCCGCCTCTGCTTCTAAAAAGTGACAAAAGTGTTTCATATTCCTGCAAGCTATATTAGCAGAAACGCCTCTAAATGTGTGCTGCCTCCTGGGAACTCAAAGTTTTAATCTCTTTTTTTGTTCTCTGGCAAGAAGAGAAGAGGAATGTCCATGTGGTTTTGATATGGGCCGGGCTCTGGCCAAACAAAGCTGTCACCCAACCAGTTCCTTGAACCATACCTGCCCTCCAACTCAGAGATGCCCTTTCCCACCTTACTGCTAGGTCTTTCCAAGACATCTGGCAGACCCTAAAGAGAAACCTCAGATCAGAGACCCGAGAGCTCGGATACCATCCTAGGAAGATGAGATCACAGAGTACTGGAAAGTATCGTCCACCAACTCTTACTTCTCTGAGCCTTCATTTCCATGTCTGTGAAATGGGGAGATTTCTGCCTCTTCCATGGAGCTTTGTGGGGAACAAAAAAACATTGCACTAATTTTGACTAGTATTAACTAGCATTGACTAGGCATTTAATAAAAGAAGCTATACATATGAGTGCCATTCTCTACAGTCCTATTAAAGGAACGTCACCCAACAAGGGACAACTTCAGGGTACGTGAGGGAAGGAGGCACTCTTTCCTTCCACCACTATGAAGGTGGCAGCCATTGTCAAATGACTGCGTGTCTAGGGAGCCTGAGGCAGCTCTGTCACACAGGGAAGGAGCTACCCGTGCCCCACTGCAGCTCTGCGGGAAAGAGCTATACGACCATGGAGCAGGTCAATGGCAGGGACTTCTTTAACAGGTGAAGCCTGAACCACTTCAACTGACAACGTGAGTCAGACCAGTGCCCGGGCAGCCTATGCTGCATCCTTGACTCCTTTTGCAGCAGAACTCACATGCTGTGCAGTGTGCCCTGAGCTACAGCCAAGGAGGCAAATGAGGTCTGAAACCCAGCCCCAGCTCCATTCAGCAGGCCAGTCCCCTGGCTGGAGGCAGGAAGCACTTCTTCTGAACTTGCGTAAAGGTAGGTAGGGGCTAGTAGTAGTCATGTGCATCCTCTGGAGTTCATAAGATTGACTATCTTCGATCATAAAAAGAGCCCCCCTCCCTCCCTCCCTCCTTCCTTCTTCCCTTCCTTCCTCCTTTCCTTCCTTTCCCCCACCAACCCTCTTCAAGTCTCCCCTATGTTCTAGCTCATTAAGCCACAATCCCTGCCTCAAGGGGCCAGGGGTCTGATGGGGGCACAGGCATGATTAACACTGCTACAAAAGGTGCTTCTGAAGAAAGAGGGGCACTTTGCCCAAAGAGGTAAGAAACTGGCCCCAGGCCCCATGACTCATCGTCATTGGGCAGAGCCCAAATGAGAAAACTTCATGAAAAGGATAAGGTCGAGGAGCCAAATGAAGCAAGGACATTAGAAAGGGGGAGGAAGAAGGAAGAAAATACGGGAAGAGGGAGGAAACTAAAGGAATATCAGAAAAGGATGAGATGGAAGTGAAAGAATGAAGAAGAACCTGGCTGGCATGAAGCTGGTGACTGTGGTGTGTGTGTCTATGTGTGTGTGTATGTGTGTGTGTGGTGTGTGTATGTGTGTGCATGTGTCTGTGTGTGTGTGGTGTGTGTGTGTGCATGTGTCTGTGTGTATACCAGAGGGAGACACATGGGGAGCATTGAGAGGTCACTTTACAGACTGTCTCACTGAATCCTGCTGTCAGGGTTGTGAGGTGATCTTTGCTAGTCCCATTTTACAGATTGGGAATTTGTAACTCAGGGAAATGAAACCCAAGATGCCCCAGGTGATATATAATGGAGCCCATGCTGTCTGCAATGCACTATAAAGAGAGCTGGAGCTGCCCTTTACTGCTGGTGACTCAACCCCTCCAATGTCCAGTGTGTTCTCCCTGTGGTAGGCTATTGGTTCAAGGCAGCAGCCAGGGGACCTCAAGTCCTGCCTTCAACAACACTGTCAGGGCCTCAAGTGCCACAAGTGGGTGAAGTTAAGGTCACTGACATGGAGCCAAAGCTGCCATTGGCATAGTGTCCAGAAAGCATCTGGGGAGCTGTCTGTTCCTCTCAGCCCAGGTACATGGGGCCTCCTAGTTATGTTAACTAAACAAGCCTAATCATAGAAATGAACAGACCCACGTGATAGGCACAGAGCTCAGCCTCAAGTTCCTGGTGTAAATCCAATTAAGACAGAGCTGACCTCGCCCTACTCCGGAAAGATCATTGCGGGGCAAGAGTAGGGGTTAAGGGGAGGCTAAGAGAGAAAATCATACCCGAATATCCATTAAAGGAGTCTCCTTCTTAAGTAATACGTCTTGTGTCAGGGAGGGTCCAGGAAGAATGTGGAAAAGAATTATATAGAAACTGGGCATCCACCTATTCCCTCTTTTACCGTTTTCCTGAGATTCTGGTTGGGAAACATGTGGCAGGCATAGGAGACGGGGACACATGTCATCTACAGAGCTGGAGTGCAGAGCTGGGCTAGCAATACAGAGCCCCTGGGTCAAGTCTGATCTGGGCTCCATCAAGGAGCCACTTGACCTTTGACATTGTACTAGCTGAGCCTTAATACGATGAAATGCTAGAACTGGACCAAAGCCAACTCATAGGGTGGCTTCAGAGACCCGAGGATCTACAGGACCTACAGGAACTTGAGAAAGTAAAATCTTCTGTCAAGCTTGTCATAATGAGATTGTGTTTGCATAATGAAACAGCGAACAGAAAACACCAGTGAGGTGCCCCAAAAGGGCGGGGGAGGGCTCATTCTGTCTTTCATCCATATATTCAGAATGCGTTGTCTCTGTCTGTTCCAGGTTACAGAAATAAGTACAACACAGTCTCTGACCCAGCGAGAATCTTTCAGAGGCCACAGTGGGAGGAGCTGTGTTTTTCTTCCCGTTATATCCCCAATACTTAACAATAGGTTAATACTTAAGAGTAGATGCTCAATAAATGATTGATTAAATGAATGAACCGCCAATTTTGTAGGGATAAAAATAAACAGGCATTTTCAATAAAGCGTGGTGAAGCTGAGAGATAAAGGGGCCCTGGAAACTGGAATGAGGGGCACTGCGAGGGAGCTGGAGGGAGTGGGAGGAACGGCTCCTGGAAGTGTGTGCTGTGAGGGAGAAGCTGCCTCTGGATAAAAGGTGCGGTTAAAGTACCAAAGCAGGTGTGGCGGGCCTCAGCCCCTCCGGAAGGCCCGCCATCCTCCGTCAAGGAAGGGGGACGCACGGAGAGAGAAGTCAGACGAAGCCTTATAAAGATACCGCAGGCGGCCAGCCAGCGCAGAGAGAAGCCGGAAGGAAGGGAAGCGGAAAAGGCGACTTTGGGTTTAAGCAAAAAACGGGCTGCGCCGGGCACCAGAGACCCAGACGGAGAGCTCGGGAGGGCCCGGCGCAAAGGGAGGAGCGAACTTGAAGACTGGCGAGCGCGACAGACTGGGACGGAGGCGGGTCATCGGGCGGAGCGGCGGATGCGCGCATGCGCGAGGGTGCGAGCGTGCGTGCGTGCGTACGTGCGTGTGTGTGCGTGTGTGTGTGTGTGTGTGTGTGTGTGTGTGTGCGCGCGCGCGCAGATAACACCCAAGCCGATAAGCCTGACAAAGGCTGGGACTAGCTGGCGCTGCGAGGCAGTGACGCCCGAGGCGAGGGGGCGGGTTGCACGGAGCTCCTCGCGGAGGCCCACAGCAGCAAAAACAAAGCCATCTCTTTGCAACAAAAATGAAACGGACGTGGCCAGGGAAAGCTAAATATTTGCGAACCGATGTGAACAAAGGGGGAAAAGTCAAGCCAGGGAAGTTAGTTTCTGCGCGGAGCCCCCAGCGGCCCCGATCGCTGGATACTTTATGAGAACGTCCTTTGCCCCTGCTCTCCCTGTGTCCCCGAAGGAAAATAAATCCTCAGCCAAATGATACTTGACGGCGTGAACAGAAGACCGTCTCCACACTGTCCCAGCTGGCGCAGGCGGGGCAGGACCAGAAGAACCGCGTGGGTAACGCTGCGGCCGGCGGCTCAGCGGTGTCACCCCCTAAAACGGCCACCAGCGCCCCGGGTGCAGAGAGCGTCGCCCTCCCAGAGCTGGGACCGGTGCAGCGCCAAGGAAGCCTTTGTTTTTCTGATGCTTCCTGCCGACCAGGGATACACGTCCTTGTTATTTCTGCCTTGTAATATTGCTCGATGTACCCCACCCCTGATTCTCAGCAGTGCAGCCTCTCAGCCCCATCCTCACCGCCCACTGTGAGTCACCTCCCCCCTCCCTCTGTTAAACCACAGCCTCACACCGCAAGGCCCTATTGCAGTTATCCATAAATGCAAAGGCGAGGAGCCACCAATACCTGTTTGAGGAGATGGCATTTTAATTAGCACACTCCAGCTGCCATAAAACCCCATCCTGTCCCACCTCCCCTCCCCCTCCCAGTGCCCTCTCCCAACCTCCCTGCTCACCCCCATCTATGTAAAAAAGCCATAAAGCCTTTCTCCAATCGCCTTCTTGGAGTTTATGCAACCCCCAGAACACAGGTTGATTGGAAAGGTCTCTCTCCTGGATAACAACAATTCAATGTGCCTTGACATTTTAATAGCCTGCCGTCCTGGTGAACACAATCGAGCAAGGCAGTGAAGCAAAAATCATTAGGTAAGCAAGATAATCTAAGCGGAATCTGCTGCCTGCACTTTCACATCTGGGGGCAGGTTGCACAGCTGGGGCGGTCCACAAAGCTGGGTTCATCCTGCCCTGCAGCGCCTTTGTATGTGTGCACGGATATATCTACACTCGTTCAGTTAGAGATACACACCCTGGCGACAGGTTTTGGGAGATAAATACACTGAGGCAAGTGCAGACTCATTGAAGCCCCAATGTGAAATAGCTTGAGAGTATACGAATTTACAGTGAATCAAAATACCTGCCACCCCATCTAACTACCACCAAATTAAACTTACTGCTCTCAGTTCAGATTTGAATATTGGTTGGGATCCCCTAACACCAACCATTTAAAGGCTTATGTATTTCCAAAATATGTATGTATTCATTTATATAAAAATTTTTAGTATAATGCCATGGCTAAATATGTAACTTAAACATATATATATATGTGTGTGTGTATATATATTTACACGCACAATGTAAAACATTTATGCTTAGTGCATGGAGGTACTATTACAAATGCTTCATGTCTACTAACTCATTTAATCCTCAAAACATAAGTATGTTATTCTCCCCACTTTACAGACAAGGTAACGGAGGCACAAAGAGTTCAAGCAACTTGTCCACAGTCATCCTCCAGTAAGTGGTGGAGCCAGGATTTGAATGCAGGCAGTCTGCCTCTTGCATCCAAGCTGTCATCCACTAAGCCATGCTGTCTCGTAAAAAGAAGTCAAGTCACACAAATAATGTTACATGTCTTTATAAAGTCAGTGCATGCTTTCATGAATGCATATATTTACACACACACAACACACATATTTATGTGGATACTCAAAAGATGCAAAGCAGTGTGACTTCTTTGAGTACAAGCACCTGCATTTATGTGTTCAGTCATATTCATGAGTTGAGTATCTTGTGAGTCCCAAGATCATGTGTACTGAGGATATAATAATTAATTAGACACAAATGCCACGCTCAAGGAGCTCATAGCCTATAGGGAAGTCGAATCGGCAAAAAGATGTTGCCCTTAGGGGTGATAGGATAGAGACTGACACAGAGCAGCAAAAGTCAAGAGGACCCCCCCATCCCCCCTCACCTGCCTCACACATCCCCTTCCCAGAATCTTCTTGGGAAGCCATATACCCATTCCCATGAGGTTGTCATACTCAGAGCTCCAACTGGGAATCACCTTCAAGACCATTTTATAAGCTACCCAAGAAAATGAGTCTTGTTACTTGATAATCACACACAAAACACACACACACACACACACACACACACACACACACCCCTTTCTTAGAAGGAAGTAGGAGTGAAATCACAGAACCTAGAGGGCCAACAGATGACAGAAAATTCTCCTGTTGGATTCCAACCCGCCCCATTCGCCCAGGCTCCTCCCTCTCTCCCTGCAAGAAAGTCCGGCAGAGATCCGTTTCCCTGGGTGCTGACTTGGCAAGCTATTCGCTTTATGAATATGACCCTCAGAGGGGAGAGCCCCTCTCAGCAGCCCCCGAACTATGTTATCACCGTTATTAAAGGAGCTTAAAGAGGAGCTGGGAGGACGAGACACCACTGGAATTGCAGCCTGATTGTGATTGATGTGTTCCTATTAGCGCCTCAGTGTTATCTCTCTGGATGGCAAGAACAGCCAGTGGCTTGTAACACAACAGATTACCTGAGTTCTCAGCCTTAGAAGGATGTTTAAATAAAATATAGTCCCTCTTAGCAAGAGGCTCATTTTCTCCACGAGGCTCCCAGACTATTTCATGTCAGCTCTGATTCGCTGCAACTCTCCTCAGTAAACATGTCTTATCATTAATAATTCTTTACAAGCACAATCTCCAAGAGCCCCCTCTCTCTCTCTCTCTCTCTCGGTGGCTGGACTCAGACACATCACGCTCCAGTTTGGGTTCCAAGGTGCTTCTCTCTGGATTTTCACCTGCCTTGCCAAAAATGATTGATTACGCTGGGCCAACTGGGTGTCCGGCAATACCCAACAAATGACTTTGGCCCCTAACAGCAGGCCTTGGCCAGATAGAAATCAATATTTCACCATTAAAATCTATCAAAGAAGAGTTAAGGCACCATCTGTCCCTGCCGCCTCTCTATGGTGTGTGAACATTAAATCCGACACTTGTACTACATGGGTAATCAATATATAGTGGTTCACAGATCATTTGTGGTTCCCTTTTAGCAGTGATGGATGTCTGGAATCGTTGTGATTCATTTTGTCAGACCATTAAACAAGATTCTGTCCAGTTCCTTCCTGATTTCATTTAGAGGATCATTCTTCACAGTTCATAAGAGGGAAACGGTTTTACCAATCTGCTTCTATTTCAATAAGTCACTTTATAGAGATTTTGTGTCCTCCAGACTGTAAAAATTCTGGAGAGATAGTACAAACAGACCTCTAAAACTATTCACTGCATGACATATGCATAAAGTGTGAAGAGAGAAATGTAAATATGTTTACCTCTTTATCTGCAAATGTTGGTTTTAACCCCCTCCTGGCTGGAGTGATGGCCTGTGGGGCACTTCCAGAACAGTGCCTACCACAGTGGGAGGAGGGTGAGACTGGTGACTGGGGACCAATTCATAGAGGCAGGGGGAAACCCCCCGACCCTCAGTGGCATGGCTAAAAGCGAATGGGAATGGCTTTTCCAGAGGTGGTCTTTCAGACCTTCATTTCTACAGTTGAGATGATCTTGCTTCACACCCAAACGATGGGCAAATGCCTGTCGGTACTCTGTTGCAGCATGCCAACCCAAGAGAAAAAAAACAGTACTGTGCCCTGGAGGCCAGGGTAGGGATGAGCATAAGGACATGCATGATAATAGCAGCTGCCCTTTGAGGAGCACCGACCTGTGCCAGGCACAAAATATGCCCAAGTCTCACCCTTGACAATTTTATAAGCTAGGTACTATTCTCCCCCCTTCCCAGTAGGGAAACTGATGCTCGGAGAAGTTAAATAATCTGCCTAAGATTGCCCTACCCAGGGAACTTGAAGGTCAGGACCCAGACTCAGACCTGTCTGACACCAAAGAGCCTACGTGACTGTGCCCAGCTCTTGGCTGTTGGCCATCACTCTGCAGATGATTTTGTTTCAACCCAAGTGAGTTTTCTTCAGTCTTCCTGGGCTACATACATGCTCCAACCAATCGGGTTGAAATAAAACTTTTATATTATTATTTTAAGTAATTCTGCCACAGGATCACTAAAGCCAAACCATTTTCTGGTTTTGGATTATTGGATAATTATATCACTGTGGCTGATCTCAGTACAGATAAGCAGATGTTGATTTAAATATTAGCATACACATACACAGATATGTGTGTATATATACATATATGCACATATATTTCATATAATTATTATAAATTATATAACATATATAATTGGAAAGATTGAAGATGAGTTAGTTTTTCCTTCTTTCCTGTCTTTTTAAAATAAAGTAACTGAGTCTCAGAAAGAATAAATGCTGGACCTGGGATGAGAATCTTATTTCCTGATTTCCAAGGTAAAACACCATACTGAAAATTTTATAAGTAATAGAGTGTTATTCAATTACAATTTGGGGCTGATATGTCTGTTGAGGGGACAATTGGGAGCGAGCTGTACTATGTTGCAGCTGAGCAAATGGGAAAACCTCTGGGGCACTCTTACTTCTGCACCAGTTCACTAACCACCATACACTCTGCCTGCCACAAGGTAAGCATTCCTTCCGGGAACAGCATGAGGTAAGGCACGTGGCACCACTTCAAACCCAAGGCCATCAGGGCAGAGCCCTGCTGGACAACAGCACCCTGGGGAAATTCCAGGCAAGGCACTTTGAGGAGGCATGGCAGAGAGAGCTTGGATTCAGGCTTCAGAAAGACTAGGCAAGAACCCATCTGTACTGCTAATTAACTGTGTCACCTCAGATAAGTACTTAACCTCCCTGAGTATCACTTTCCTCATCTAAGAGTGAAGCTAATCATCCGTACCTCCCGGGGCAATTGCAAGGGCTCAATGAGACAAGGCAAACTTTAGCTCAAGGGTTAGCCCTTGTTAGCTGGCATCCGTTCAGCCCAGTCTTCCTCCCTTCCTTCCTCCCCGACGTTACTCCATACATTTGTATTCCACTGTATTTTAGCCTGCATAAAGACTTGGAATGGCATCTGCCGTGTAAGAATTATCAAACTCTTCTTGATTCTAGAAACATAAAACCTAGGAATTAAAAAGAGAATCGAGAGGTCTTTGCTGCAACTGTTGACCCAGCACGGGAACCACATTCACCACCGGCCTGACAGTTCATTTTCAAGGACGAGGAGCTCAAGATGTCGCAAGCAAGCCTGCCTCACTGCTGTCCAGTCTTTTAACCGTAAGTGTCCTGCTAAACCTGCCTCCAAGTAAATCCCATCCATTAGTCCCAGCAATAATTCCAATCCATAACCACCTCATGTTCCGTATAATAATTTAATAGAATGAAAAGAAATGTTCCTTATAATTTGGGTTAAAATTACCTTCTTGAAGCGCTTTGATTATTGGACTAAAATCCAAGAGCTTTGTGACTGCCAAGGTGGCTTTATGCATGTCTTTTGATGTTAGCTCTGAGCACATCCCAGCTCATATTGAGTGAAATGAAGAACTCTTTATTTTTTTTTTCATGTTCTTTTATGAATCCTCCTAGGTCCTTGTCACTCGCTGGGTTTTCTCTGTCTCTGAAGTTCCATTCTTGAGCATGAAACCCAGAACGGCACGGAACGCTTCGGATTCAACATTATGCTCCAGGTTTTTCCATTTCTTCCTTTCTTCTTTGTTCTTCCTATCTACTTTTCCCCCATCTACCTGTCCTTCCACCCACCCATTCTTCCATCACAAATATCCTAGTCAAAGGAGGAATGCCAGGGTCTGAACAATGTCCCTTAACAACGGAATGCAATAAACCCTACCCCTCACAGCAAATGCCAGCCCCAGAATTTGTTGAAGGAGCTGTTCCCACCACCACTACCACTGATCTGAGCCATCAGCATAAGCCCCAGGTGGGCAGGCTAACATCCATGCCAGGGCCTCAGGGTATGTCATTGTCCCTTCACTCTTCCCCAGGGTAGGTCATTGTCTCTCAACTCCAGAATCACAGAATGAAATTTGACAATTCCTAAGAAAGCCACATTGAGCTCTCACGGTCTGTCCAGGTCATTCAAGCCAGAGCAGTCATCTCATAGGACACCAGGCAAAATTGCACAAATGCATCCCTGACCAGGGGGTGGTGAGCCATACTCAGTGAGAGGCCAGCAAGACCCAAGCGCACCTGCCTGGCACATACCTGCGCCCATCAGACATGCAGGGGCAGGTGAGGACACAGCCATCCATACAGTTGGAGGTTTGAAAATCACTAACTCTCCCTCTGTTGGGTTAAGCCATAGCAGAACTACTTCTGATGGAAAAAGTCATGTATTGAAGATTTTCAGGAATTCCAGACATTCTCTTACTTTGTCCAGAAGTAAAACAATATATATATTCAAGATTTTCTCTCCAGATCTAACATCAGCCCATCTTGCTCTAATTTAAGCCCATTCTCTGGGCTTAAGGTTTTTGCCTTTTTATGAACTATTCTCATGTATTGGTTGCTTTGAGACATGGTTTCACTAGTTATCATAGCAACTTTCTGCAAGATAGGTTTCTTTTTGTTTTTAAGATTTTATTTATTTATTGGCAGAGAGAGAGACAGCGAGAGAGGGAACACAAGCAGGGGGAGTGGGAGAGGGAGAAGCGGGCTCCCCCCAGAGCAGGGAGCCAGATGCGGGGCTCGATCCCAGGACCCTGGGATCATGACCTGAACTGAGGCAGATGCTTAACGACTGAAGGTTTCTTTTTCCCTATTATTAGAGGAGAAGCTGAGGCTGTAAGGGATTTAGTAATTCACATGATATCATGCTGCTAATAAATGACAGACTGTGATTCAAACCCAAGCCAGACTCCCCAGGCAGGGCTACCAAACCCCGGGCCATTCTTCCATCGACAATATTCACCTTATAGCTGAAACGGGATTTATAAAGAGTTCTGAAAGCAGAAGCTAGGCCCAATTAGAAACTTTTATAGCTATTAAATAATCTGCTTAACCTACCCCCCAAATCATGTCCTGCTATCTAAACATCAATTATATTTTTTCTAACTTCACTTTCAACTCTTCATCAAAGGGGCCAGCCAGCCTTTAAGACCCCGTGCGGAAGGGACACAAGACCTAGTTGCCCCTTTCAACTCACAGCCACGTGGGGACAGAGTATCACGTGGAGGTCAGGACATTTCACCTCTTCCCAACCAGAAGGCTCCTTGGCCAGCACGTGCCAGGTGCGTCTGTGGGAGCTGGGCTGGTATCTACCGCCGGCAGCAGGGAGGGAAGGTGGGTGGCCAGACCAGTCCTGGCAGCCTGCACCTGGGTGAGGGACTTCCAGCTCAGGCCCTCAGTCATAGCAGATCTCAGACCATCTAAGGCTGTTTCCAGGAAGGCAAGACTGACTCTGGGGTCCCCACACTCCGGGGAAAAGGCTGCAGGGAGCCACCGAGGAACTTTAGAACCTGGGGAACTCAGCCAGGCAGGTCTCAGCGGGCGTTGGGGAGCATAGCATCTCCCAGCGGCACTCAGAAGTGTGACAGTGACCTGCTGCAATGCTGAGGGTACTGTGGACAATTAGTGGGTAGGGCAGGTGACACTAAATATGCTCTAATGTGTGAGACCGACCCATGCAATAACAAATTACCCATTCAAAATGCCACGGCACTGCACTGACTGAACCCACCTTTCTCAGTTTACAGAGAAAAAGGGTTTGAATGATTTCACCCAAAAGAACTTAGGGAGAATTTTTTTCTGCCCATGGATGTCAGTGTATATTCAGCTCCTCCCTGCACCCCCCCGCGGAAGAATGTCATAAAGTTTGTGGCTTCTCCTTAAACACATCGGTAGGGCCACGATCCCCAGAAATGGAAAGGAAAATGATATTCATCAAATGTGCCAAATCCTGCATTAAGTGCAATACCTCACACACATGATCTCATTTCTCCTCCAGGAAAAAAAAACAAACCAAACCAAACAACAAACCCTGGGAATCAGGTGGTCTAAGGAGGAAAAGGGAAAGGCTTAGAGCAGTTAAGTAAGCTGACAAAGATCACACAGCTCATCCACGGCAGAAGCAAGATACCAACTCAGCTCTCCTGGCTAGCAAAATACCTTCCATGGGGACACGGGAGAGCAGCAAGATGGGGACCCCAAGCATACCTCTCTCTAGGCACCCTAAATCACATCTCAGGTCTTCTAGAAACTACACCAAGCCTGAACAAAATAGAGAGAGACCAAGTTCATCTCGGAGCTTTCTCTCCTCCTCCTGGAGCTCGCTCCACCAACCACCACCGGAGTTAGCTGGAAGACGCTGGTTATGGGTAACTGCTGCCAGGAATTTTTGCTCTTTGTAAGAGTACCTATGCCGTGTGAAAACCATGGATATATACAAAAGCAAGCTCCCATCATAGAAGGGGACTGGAGAGGGGCTTATTGCTAAGGAGAAGTAAGACATCTTTCTAGAACTATTACCGTTCCACAACTTTGCCTCACATAAGCCAGGCTTTGAAACCTGTTGAAGAAGTAAAAGGGCTTTGGCCTGGGTGCTTCTGACCATCTCTGAGAGTTCCTGTTCTCTTTCTATTTGGCCTTGAACCATTGCAATTCAAGAAGGAGGGGAAAGAATAGTGAAGAGAGACACAGGGAAGGGAGGGGAGGTGGTACTTCCGTGTAGGCTCTAAGACTTTCACAGCAACAGGAAAATGGAAAAGCAACAGCGCTGCTGAAAATGGTTTGAAATCTTTCTGCATTTAGCCAGACTGGAATCCCTATTCTATCACTTCTGGGGTGTGTGAAGAATGCAAATGCCCTAACATGGTGGAAACTCAAGTTCTTCATTTGTATAAACAAGGTAGTAATTTCCACCTCACAGTGTTGTCCTTAAGAATGTACATGGAAATAAAGCACCTAGCACTTAGTAGGTACTCAGTCAATGGAAGCACCTAGGACCAATGCTCTTGAAGATGGAGTGCATGGGGGTGCTTTGGGCTAGGTGGTGCAAAGGAGTTCATCACCTCCAAAGCCTCTGCTATCGTCAATCTCTCTTTCTCTTCAAGAGTGGGCGGGGGAGGGGGGAGCAAGGAGGGGAGTTTTCAGGGTAACAAGACTAATCAGGATTTCAACATCAAAGCAAATATATCCAATTAACAGCTATTAAAGAAGCATTTTCTGGCACTGTGCACAATGAAGGCCATTCTATCTAGTGGAAATTAATCTTAATTATTGGTACCTGCATACATACGTGAAAAGGGAAGCAACTCACATTAATCTACATTAAACTTAATAGCAGTCCGTGTATTATCTATTCTGAGTCAAAATTGACTGCTGGCCCCTGCAAGGATACCTGCAGTGCTAACTCAAGTAATTACAGTGCAGTGGGTCTCAAAGAAACAATTTGTTCCCTATATAATAAATCAGCGGCGAGAAGCTTTTTATAATTAAAAACCAAAAGGAAAAAAAAATAGAACTGTATAGGCAAATGTCATTTTCTTCTAAAGGAAATTAGGAAAAAGGAAAATGTGTCTTCCTGTTGTCTCGTCTGAAAGGAGGACGAAACACCCATCTCTGATGGAATCCCAAACAGAGAGATAAACATGGGGTTAGGTTTGCAGCACTATGGAAAAGAATGTTTTTAGAACCTCAAATTTAAGGTTTCTAAAAGGCCTTGACTTCATTTCCAAAGACACCGATAAGGCTGAGAGCGATGCCTTATATTAACTGGAATTTTCAGTGGTCTGGGGCAGGGTGGAAGACCAAGTTGATTTTATGAAATTCCACTTAAGTGGGACCCCCTTCCATTCACTATGAGAAAAAGAGGAAGGATGACCATGTTCTTGTCCTCTCTGCTGCCCACACCCTTCACACCAGGGCATCACGCATTTATTCAGTAAATCAAATTGTAGCGGTTGCCCTACCTGCCCTAGACTTTGTTCACTCTTGTTGTCTCTATCTCCAGAAACCTCCTTCACAGGCCCTCCTTCACCTCAACTACTCCAGTTCATGAGGGCTTTCCCTAGTTGCCCGGAATCCTACATCTACGGGTGCTCTGTCACCTCCAGACCCTCTTGTCCAAACTTGACCCCAGCCAGCGTTTCATAAAGTGTGGCTTGCCCACTACCCTTGGAACAGGAAGGATTAAGTGATGCATAGATAACAGGGGCCACATTTGTCAGGTGCTGACCGGCAGGCACCCCATGCCTCCCACATCTTCCTGTGTTCATCGGGAAGACAGCCCACACAACCCCCCCCAGTTAGGACACAAGCTTGCTCAAGCCAGATGCTCCCAGACTGGCCACTGGCCCCTGTCATTATCTAATGCAGGGTCCCAATGCAGGACCCTTCATTTCTGGGTCACCCTTAAGCCTTCCCTCACCCTGCCCAGCACACCCCTCCTGAGTCCCAAGCAGGGCTGCCATGCCCAGCGATTGAGGTTGTGCGTATAATGGCAAACGAAAAGGTACCCCCTAGGACTGGGGGACACAGTGGCCCTGTCAACTTCTTGGCACCCCGTCACCACCACCTTGCCTCAATCTTGACTCTTTGCCCTCTGCCTCCTCCAGCCTCCCCATTCCCTTCCCACGACTCGGCTCTCAGCCCTCAGACCCCTTCTCTAGCCAAAGCCACTCCGTAACCCACAACCTTTCACTGTAGGACATCGAAGTCCGACTCTGACACCGTGCTTGGATCCTTCCCACCCAGTGCCTGCTCCAACCTTTCCAATCAGGCTGCAACCATGATTTTCCCTCCCACCTCTACTCTCTAAGTGTGTGGGTAGCTCTTGCTGTTTCCTCCTACCTCTTATACCTGTCTGCTTTATTCTTCCTTACCCAGTAGTGTCATTTAGCACAGGTTTCAAATCAAAAACCATGTACATGTTCCCTGGAGAAATTTTAGAAAATACAGAAAAAGAAAGAAAGGTAGCCTCTTGGTGTCTACTCCTCAAATCTTCTTTCTATGGATATATAGCCCACATTCATCAAAATGGCAACATAATTGACATTGCTTTTTAAAATGATTTTCATTCATTTCTTTTTTTAAAGATTTATTTATTTATTTATTTATTTGGGAGCGAGCGAGAGCGGGGGCGGGGAGGGGCAAAGGGAGACTCTAAAGCAGACCCCATGCCGAGCGCAGAGCCCGACATGGGGCTCCATCTCAGAACCCTGAGATCACAACCTGAGCCAAAACCAAGAGTCGGGTGCTCAACCAACTTGCCACTAGGCACCCCATCATTCATTTCTTTTCTTTGAATGTATAATGTGTGCTCTGGTCTGTCAGCCTCCTTTTCCAGAGGCAATCAGCATTACCAGCTTATTTTATGCTTTCTAGTTTATGGGCGGGGTGTGTGTGGGGGGGTAATAGATATTATATAGATATATATGTATATACATATATATCTATATATATCTTTTATACCAGTGATGGGGTCCATCATACTTTTATATCTTGCCACTTTTACTTAATAAATGCGAGAGGCAATTTATATTGTAAATGTAGATCTTCACTAGCTTCCTTTTAAATATATCTCTTTAATTAAAACAGTCACTATATAACAACACAATTGGAGTTGAGGTAGAGCAAAAATTATGAGAGGCATTTGAACAGCTGGAGTTCAGAATACACTGGTCTCCCCTGCATATAATTTCTGTCACCTTCCCTGACCACCCAGCCTTATCCGTAAGTGGTCCTCTGGACCTGCTTGAATGCCTCTGCTGATGGGGAACTCACTTCCTCTAGCCTGAGGTGGTGAGGCTGTCATCCTGAGCCTTCTCCTCTTCACCAAACCAAAATCTCTCCCATTTCCCAGCTCGCTGAAATCCCGTGACCTCACCTTACCAGAATTTAAAATCTATTTCATGCATTTGGACGCTTAATAGCAACCACTCAACAGTGTTTCTTAACCATATCATAGGAGGCCTCCTTGCCCTTTTAACTTAATTTTCAGTTTCTGAAAGGCAGGGAATGAGGCCTGGGTCTCTCTCACATCCCCTTCCAGTGCCTGGCACAGGACATCCCACACTGCACCTGGATAACATCTTCTTATCTCCCAGGTCATTCCTTCCTCCACAGAGCCTTTCCTAACACCCCACCCCCAGAATTTTTCCAGTCGTTGTAATTGTTTGTGAACTGTATTCCCCATGGACATTGCAAAGCCTGTCATTGTTTTCAAATATATGTATTGGGTGAATAAATAAATGGACAAATGAATACTAAGAAGGAAATCAACTGTAGCTTTTCCTTGAAAGGCAGTGATGACAGATAGGGTAGTATTATATTTCTCAAGGGGATCTTGTGGAATCCAAATGCTGGAGATGTTCTCCTCCAGGACCCCCAAGACACTGACTGGGCCACCGCTTGCGATGTTTAGCAGTCCTAGGGCTCCATTCACAGAACACCTAATCATGACCAAAGCTTCACAAACACCAAGTCGGAAGTTAACTTCCTAGGCCATGCAGATTTCAGGAAAGCAGGTCTTAAGAGGGATTTCATCAAAGTCCTTGAGAGCCAGAGGGATGGAAACTAGCCTTTATTATGCTCCCATTTCATGCTGGCAATGGAGTTTGAGGTGAGAGACGAGCTTTCCCTCTTGCAAGGATGAAGAGCGGAGTCCTGGCATCAGCCCTAAAGAACACTCCTCTTGCCTGACCCTCTGCCCAGAACCTGCCCACGACTCTAAGCTGGAATTGTCAGCTAACCAACCAACAAGCATTTCCTGAGAACATAATAGTTACAGAAAGACCAGTTCGGTTTTCTCAACACTCAGGATAGCAGGATACAATGAATTCCCACGAACAGCTAAACGGTACTGTAAAGGAAACACCTCTCTAAGACAGTCCCGCGAGATTACTGTGGTCCGGGGAGCACCGGACTTGAAGGACAAAGCATGTGAGCCCTGGCTTTGTCACTCTCAGCTGTGTGACCTTTGCAAGTGTACTTCACCTCTCTCAACTTTATCCCTACACTGAAAGTAATAATGCTGCCTCACCATTGCCTTGAGGATTAGATGAAACTTGGTAAGATTACAAACCCGAAAGTGGGCAGAGACTGCCTGTGGACTTTAGAAGGAGATGGGCTGAAAATAGGGCACGGAAGGGAGATGTGGAAAAGGAGGGAAAGAGTCTGCCATTGGCAGAGGGAGAAGTCACCCACATGGTACAAAGGAGGACCCTTGACATGTCCATAATTGCTTACTCATCCTGTTATTCTTATCACTCCACAAACATTCAGTGAGCATCTATGAATGGTGACCAAGTCCCACAAAGCCTGCGCTCATGGAGCTTAATGGTTTAACAGGGATACAGACACATAAAGTATTGACTCGAATTCAGTGGGCTCGGGGCTCCAAGGTGAGCGGTGGGGCACATGGGAGTGGCTCCTAATCCAGGCAGGTGTGTTAAAATCAGGTGGCAGCTTTCTGAGACAAGTAGAGTCATCCAGGCTGGGGTGGGGTGGGGCAGAGGGGGTGGAGGTGGAAGTTTCTATAAACTTCCTATAGACTGATGCCTACACTTTCTCAGAGAGTACAAGGGAAGAAGTGACCAGAAGACAGAGCTCATAAATTACGGTAATGAATTTGGACCATACCATACAAACCAACATACATCAGATTCGCACTTTGAGAAAGCAGAATGGGTTGGAGGAGGGCAAGCTAGAGATGAGGAAACAAGCCAGGAAAGACTTACAGGAAACTAACTAAGGGAGAGACTATAGGAGATCGGGGGAAGCAGAGAGAGGTTTAGAGAATGTGACTCACAGCATTCATGAAAGATTGAAGGACAGGTGACAAAGGAAAGATATCTGCAGTGGTCCCCGGGTGTCCGCCTTAGGCAGTTAGGTAAAAGGTGGTGCCAGCGACTGATACGAGGTTTTGAGGGGAGATACTGAAATTAATTTTGGGTATGTCAAGACTGAGGTTCTTGGGATATATCCGAGTATAGTTGTCCAAGAGCAGATGAAGATGTGGATCCCAAATCAGGAAAATTCTAGATTGGAGACAGAAGTTTGGGAGTATCTAGATGATAAGTGGCTGCTGGGCTAGTGACAAGACCTCCCAGAGAGTAAGAACAAAGAGGGGGAGAGGAGAGCTGGCAGAGAACCCCCTAAGAGGTGGGCAGAAGAAGGGACTCAACTCAGGAGGCTGCCAGTCAGCCGGAGAGGCAGGAGACAGCCCCACCGAGGGTACAGCGTGACAGAAGCCAGGAAGGGAGAGGGTGAGATAAGACTTTAGAAGTATTTATTGGAGAGGGCGAAGTGGAAGTCTTGGTAACTGGGCAAATTCCAGGGGAATCCAGATTGCCGGTGCTGAGAGGCAGGTGAGAGATGGTGGGGAAGGAGACAGCAAGTGCGGGCAAAACTTACCAGGAACTTACTATGACAGTTAAGATGAAAAATAAGGAAGCACCTGGACAGGGATGAGTACAGGGAGGATTTTGAGAATGATTATTTTTTTTAAGGTGGGAGAGTCTCAGGCATGTCTTAACATTCGTAAGAAAAAAACAATGGGAAGAAAAGGTTAAAAAAATATACAGAAGAGAGGAGGGAAATCATGATAGAGGAGAGTCTTGAAGGAAATGGATGGAGATAGAATCCAGGAGGTATTTCACTGGAACAAAAATGAAAGAAGATGCTGCAGCAGTTAGAAATATCGTTCAGGCTCAAGTAACGGTAAATCCTCCAGGACTGTGATTTGAACTCAAATTTTACAAGTCACAAGGTAGCTTTTCACTATCATCAGTTAAGGAGCTCAACAGTGCCGGGGATCAGAACTAATAACTCTGTGATTTGCCTCATGGTTGCAAGATGGCTGCAGTAGCTGTAAGCATTACATCCTTAAATGACCAATTCACAGTCAGGAAGCAGGGGTTGGTGAGGGGCAGAGTTTCTCCTCACATTAACTCCCTCTTAAAACAAAGAAAAATATATCCTAGAAGCCCTCCAGAAGACTTCTTGAGACATCATATTACCTATAACTGGGACTTAGGAGTTAACCCCAGGCAAGGCTGGACCCATTTCCCAGAGCTGAAAGCATCTCCACCCAGGCAAAATTAAGACTCCAATGGCAAAGAAGAAAGGGGTGACTTTCATTTGGAAATAGCAGTGTCTGCCTCCAAGGTACAGGTAAGGTAGGTCAGTAGGTTTGGGAGCCAAGAGTTGAATGAATTCTCATTAATGTATTTTCCCTGCAGGTTTGTCATCTGCTCAGAGTGAGTGGGAAGAGTTGGTGGGATATGAGGTCTGACAAGAGTGAAGAGATTTAAAATAGCCACTCTGGAGATGAGAGCATGAACCAACCAACGAAACCTCTAAAATTCCAAGGAGGCCTCAGCAGCGAGAAGGCTCGGGAAGGAAATTATGGATCAAAGGAAAGAGGGAAGGGAGAAAAGATCTGCTAAGTGACAGCTCTGACCCATGTGCTCACGTACACGAGGGTTTCCCAACCTCGGCACTGTTGGCATTCTGGGTCCATGGATTCTTTGTTGTGGGGGAGGGGGCTCTCCTGTGCATTGCAGGATGCCCCACCTCTGGATTCTATCCACTAGATGCCAGTAGCACACACACACACACACACACACACACACACACACACACACACACCCCAGCTGTGACAAACAAGAATGTCTCCAAACATTGCCAAATGTCCCCTGGGGGGGGGGCAATATGGTCCCAGTTGAGAACCACTGATATACACTATTTTATTTAATCCTGTAGATCAAGAATTGTGGTCCTGCTTTCAGTGATGAGATTAAATGCCCAAGGACACACAACTAAGAACAGATGGAGTCAAAAATTCAAACTGAGTCTGCTGGAGACACAGTCTTCCCTCTGGCCCTGAGTTCCACAGCCCACAATGCACCACCAATACCACCACCAAGCAGGAACTCAGCACCCTCAGTCCTGGCCTCCCGCTTCCTGCTGGGGTTCTACACTCCATAGAGTTGCTTTCAGTAGTGATCTGTTTTCCGGAAAGAATTAGTGAGAACTCATAAAAATTAAATCTTTACAAGAGCTCTATACGTTCTTTTCCAGAAAGTCAAATCATTTGGGTGAAAAATGTGGCAACATTTTCCCAAGGACTTGGAGGGGGAAACCACCATCCAGAAAGGAAAATCTTTCAAATTGGAATGTGCTCTAGGCTGCCTCTTTAAATGAAAAACGTCATATGCCTGGGAAACATTATATCTGCCAAAGTAATACGAGGGTCTCGCTGTAATAATGATAGCTTCAACTCCATGCTGCTCTTCATCCCCGGGACTCCAGAAAGGGCCTTAAAAATGAAATTTTATACAAGTGCACACAAACACACACACCATTGGAAAAATTCACACATATATCACTTTGTCCACCTCTCTAATGAAGGTGGAATGTGGTGGCAGATGTTTCACAGCTGCCCGATACTCACCCTCCAGCAGTTTAGGACAGGAAGCCAAGGACACTCGATCCAAGAGGAATTGCAGGGAGATTCCAGGGAGGTAAAATCCAATCCTGCAAATTGGGATTCAGCCAAATGCATGGAGTACCCCTTCACATCATTGCCTCATCCCTTACTCCAAGAGACCGAATGAAGAAAAATGACAGGCATCTATCTGAATCCAATGGGCCATGCTGGCCCCGTGAAGACAGCTGGAACTAGAGAAGTTTCCTAACACTTGAGGCATACGTGCTGTACATACAGCCTGCAGCCCAGCCCAATGAGGTCAAGGTTATAGGTGTGGTCCCCAGTCCAGTTAAATATCGTAACCGCCAGCCCACTATAGGATAAATCCTTTCTTAAACGATGCCTCACTGATGTATGTGGGTGGGAGGGGTAAGGGAGCACAGGGATCCTGGAGGGCATCTTGTCTAATGAGATCAGACGGTGCATACAAAGTGAAGTGAAAGGGGGCACCTGGGTGGCTCAGTTGGTTAAGCAACTGCCTTCGGCTCAGGTCATGATCCTGGAGTCCTGGGATCGAGTCCCGCATTGGGCTCCCTGCTCGGCGAGGGGCCTGCTTCTCCCTCTGACCCTCCCCACTCTCATGTACTCTTTCTCTCTCTCTCATTCTCACTCTCTCAAAAATAAATAATAAATAAATCTTTAAAAAAAATACTTTAAAAGTGAAGTGAAAGGAACCACTATCTGGGGAGCATCTCGTTCAGCGCGTAGCTTTTCCCTTGCCATTTCATTAATCCTTATAAGGTCTTATTTATCTGAACTTTACAAATGAAGAAAACTGAGACTTTGCAGAGTTTAAGCAGTGTGTTGGGCTTATACCCCCAGTGAGTCAGATTCAAGCTCAAGTCTACCAACCTCAAAATGAATACATCTGTGCTACCATCATATCAGGACTTAGACTATTACTAACAGCCCAGAAATCTTTTGTGCCTCGTCCAAGTCATTACCCACCCAATTCTCCAGGTAACTGCTGTTGTTCCTTCTGTTATATAGATTAAATTTTGCCTGGTTTTGAACTACATATAAATGGAATCATGTAACATGTATTCTTTGATATCTGACTTCTTTTGCTCAATGATTTGTGAGATTCATCCATGTTTTTGTGATAACAGAAAGTTGTTCCCTCCCATTGCTATATAAGACTCTGTTGTGTGGGTATATTATTATTTCTTTATCCATTTTACTGTTCACTGGCATTTGGGTTGTTCCACTTAGAGAGATTATGGATGATTAATATTGCTACTAACTTTCTTGGCATCTCTTTTGGTGCTCACATGTTTACACATCTATACTTAGGAATAAAATTATTGAATCAAAGGATACACATTTGTTCACTTTTAGTAGATAATGTCAAGTTGTTTTCCAAAGTGCTGTACTAATTAACACTCCCACCAACAGTATGTGAAGGCTCTTTTTGCTCCACATTCTCCAAAATTGATATTTTGAGTTTCTTTTACATTGTAACCATTCTGATGGCTGTATAGTTGCATCACACTGTGGTTATAAGTTCCTTGGTAATTAATGAACTTGAGGACTTTTCCGTATATTTATTGGCCCCTTGGACCATTCCCTCTTTCATGATGTAGTAGTCTGTTTTTATATGTTGATTTGTAGATTTCTGTTCTCTGTGCAAAAATTCTTTGACATAAATATTGCAAATATCTTCTCTCATGCTGTGGCTTCTCTGTTCAATCTCTTTGGTGTCGCTTAGTTCTTTTTTTTTAGCCCCAAACCAGTGCAGCTTTTATTGCATCTTTAAAATACCATAAAGAAGTCTGAAAAATCATCCGACATCTTGCTGTTGCTGTCACTGGACAACTTAGCTCTTATTCATCAGCCTGCCAAACTGTTCCTTTTTCAGAAACAGATACCATCCCCAAGTTTTCTGATATCCTTGTTTTTAAAGGTTGTGGTTTGCTGAATCAAATGAGCTGTGTTGTTAATTTTAATGATTTTCATGAAGTCTAGTTCATCAGGTTTTTGGCATGATTTTGTATCTGATTTAAAAAAGATATTTGCCACCTAAGGGGATAAAGATATTCTCTTATACTATTTTCTAGAATATTTATTGTTTACCTTTCATATTTGAATTTGTAGTACACATGAAAAAAATTTGCATACAATGTAAGGTAGGAATTATTTTTCTCCAAATGGACATCCAATTAACCTAGAACCAACTGGGTTTTTTTTTTTAAGATTTTATTTATTTATTTGACAGAGAGAGACACAGCGAGAGAGGGAACACAAATAGGGGGAGTGGGAGAGGGAGAAGCAGGCTTCCCGCAGAGCAGGGAGCCCGATGCGGGGCTCGATCCCAGGACCCTGGGATCATGACCCGAGCCAAAGGCAGACACTTAACGACTGAGCCACCCAGGCACCCCAACCTAGAACCAATTACTGACAAAGACTATCCTCTTTACTGCCTTGAAGTGGTGCTTTTCTCACAGAGGTCAAGCAACTATATATGTGTAGGTCTGTTTCTGAATTCTTTATTCTGTTTTACTGGTCTGTTTGTCTATCTTTGTAGCCATTTCACCTAACTTATCTACTATAACTTTATAATAAGTCTTTATATAGGGTAAGTTCTCTAGCTTTGTTTTTCTTCCAGGCTGTCTTAGGTCTTCTTGCCATCATAGCATGCTATATAGCCTTGAGAATCACCATGTCATTTTAAAAAATCCTTGGGGTTTTGAATGGAATCGCATTTACTCTATAGATCAATTTTGGAAAAGTGGACAATTTCTACAAAATTAAGTCTTCTGATCCACATTGTGTATCCTTCTATTTATTGGGTCTTCTTTAATTTCCCTCAAAATGTTTTGTAATTTAACTGTGCAAGTCTTGTTGTTCCTGTAGACATAGTCTTGAATATTGGGCAATTTTAATCTCTTATGAAGTGTATTTTTAAAACTTTATTTTTGAATTATTTGTGGATAGTATATACAAACACAATTTTTATATTGACCTTGTATCCAATGTCTTCACTGAATTGAGTTCTGACTTCTAATTATTTATCTATATATTCATTTGGATATTTTAAATGTTTTTTTTAAGATTTTATTTATTTGAGAGAGAGAGAATGAGAGATAGAGAGCACAGAGGGAAGAGGGTCAGAGGGAAAAGCAGACTCCCTGCTGAGCAAGGAGCCCGATGTGGGACTCGATCCCGGGACTCCAGGATCATGACCTGAGCCGAAGGCAGTCGCTTAACCAACTGAGCCACCCAGGCGCCCTTGGATATTTTAAAAACATGATCATCATGTGTCTAAATTTTAATAGTGAGCACACGTGTTTCATTTCTAGTATCAGGAAAAAAGCTTTCAAAATTTCAGCCTTAAATAGATACCTTTAACATATTAAGGTCCCTGTTAATATTCCTTGGTTGAGAATTTTAAAAATAATGAACAAAGTTTCAATTTTTATGAAGTACTTTTCCCACATCTCTTAAGATGATCACATGATATATTTATCTTGTTAATGTGGTGAATTATAATGATTGATTCTCTAATGTTAAGCTAACCTTGCATTCCTGACATAAGCCTCACTTGGTCATGATATTCTCTTCATTGTATATGACTGGACTTGATTTTCTTTAGGTCTTTTGAGTCTATGTTAACGAGAAAAATTGGCCTATAATTTTCCTTTCTTGTTCTGCACTTGTCAAGTTTTGGTACAGGGTTAGGTTGGCTTCAGAAAACAAGCTGAAAATTGTTCTTTTTTTTCTCTAATCTCTGGAAGAGTTTGTGAATAATCCATCTTATCTTGTCTTTAAATGGTTGGGAGAATTCACTGATATAGCTAGCTGGGCTTGGTGTTTTCTCTGTGGAAAGGTTTTTATTTGTCAGGAGGAAAGACAAGAGAAAGAGACAACAGAAGCAGACCAATAGGTAATCCAGGTATTAAGGTTATTTGACACAGTCATTGACTGTGGTTAATACATATCCATTAGAACACATGGGAGAATAAAATTCCTGTTTTTGGTTTTTGGTTTTTTGCACAAAATTGGCAAGTTGTGTTTTTCAAGAAACTTACCCACTTACATTCTCAAATTTACTACCACAATATCTTCATGATATCATATTACTTCTTAATATCTCTAGGATCTGTAGAGATTTCTTCTTCATTTCTTCATACTGATGCCATCTTCATATGGGTACTGTGTTCTCTCGCTTTTTCTTCATGATCGTTCCTCCTGAAACTTTATCAATTCTTTCAGTCAATTCAAAGAAAAAGCTTCCAGCATTAATGATTTTTTTTCTATAATATGCTCATTTTGTTTCATTAATTTCATATTTTTATTATTGTCTTCTTTCTACTATTTTGGGTTTAATTTGCCATTCCTTGTCTAACTTCTTAATGGATTTTAATTCTTTCTTATTCTTTAATACATACATTTTAAGGATAGATATTTCTCTTGGAGCACAGCATTAGCTGTCTCCCACAAGTGCTGATACAATTTATCATCATTCCCTTCAAAATATTTGCTATTTTTTATTTCTTCGTTGAGTTGTGGATTTAATTTACATTTAATCAAACTTCACTATGGTCAGAGAATCTATTCTGTATTTAATATCAGTCCTCTGAAATGTGTTGAAACTTGTTTTATTGCTCAGTTGATAGTCTAGTCTGGTAATTATTTCATCAAAATTTGAAAAGAAAATATATTCTGCAGTTACAGGGTTCAATGATCTATGGATGTCAATTAGGAGGTTTGTTGTATTTTTGTTGTATTTTTCAAATTTTCTGTAATTCTGCTAATATTTTATCTATTTACTTTATCCATTATTGAAATGGCTCTGTTAAAATCTATTTTGTTAGTAGACTTTGCTATTTTTTCTTTAATTCTGTCATTTTTTTTGCTTTACTTTGAGGCTATTTAAAATTTATAATTGCTATATCTTCCTTGTAGGTTGATCCTTTTAACATTTTGAAATGTCCCTATTAATCTCTAGAATTGCTGCTTCTCTTTAAGTCTGCATTGTTGGTATGAATATAACTACTACATCTGTTACTTTGGTTAATGTCTCCTTGTATATATTTTCCATCATTTTATTTTCAATCTCTCTGTATCTGTATTTAAGATGTCTCTTTTATGGGTAGCCTTTAGTTGAATTTTGCATTTACTTGACAATCTTCATCTTTTGAGTAGTTAATGTACTTATATTTAAAATAATTACTGATATTTTGATTTTAAAATCTTCCACCTTATTATTTCTTTTCTTTTCTTTTTTTTATTATGTTATGTTAATCACCATACATTACATCGTTAGTTTTTGATGTAGTGTTCCATGATTCATTGTTTGTGTATAACACCCAGTGCTCCATGCAGTACGTGCCCTCTTTAATACCCATCACCAGGCTAACCCATTCCCCCCCCCACTCTAGAACTCTCAGTTTGTTTCTCAGAGTCCATAGTCTCTCATGGTTTGTCTCCCCCTTCGATTCCCCCCCTTCATTTTTCCCTTCCTGCTATCTTCTTTTTTTTTTTAACATATAATGTATTATTTGTTTCAGAGGTAGAGGTCTGTGATTCAATAGTCTTCATAATTCACAGCGCTCACCATAGCACATACCCTCTCCAATGTCTATCACCCAGCCACCCCATCCCTCCCACCCACCAACACTCCAGCAACCCTCAGTTTGTTTCCTGAGATTTCTTTCCTAGTTGTTCTTTTCCCTCACTCATCCTTTGTTTTTCCATTATTGTCTCCTTTTGGACTAACCAAATATTTCTATTATTCCATTCTCCCCCATATTAGTATTAGCTTGTTAATTATAAATTCTTTTATTATTCTGGCAGTAGTTCTTCTAAGGCAGTGATTCTCAAACTTTCTCATGCACCAGAGACATCTGGAAGTCTTTCCAAAATGCAGTTTTCTAGGCTTCATCTCAGATTTTCTGCTTCAGCAGGCCTGGGAGGAACCAGAAATTACATTTCTAACAAGTTTGCAGGTGATGCTGTTGCAGCCAGTTCAGGATTCACACTTTGAGAAATGTATATCTTGATTTATTACAGTCTGCTATAGATTGACACTTTTAGTATTTCCTAGAAAATTCAACAACCTTAGAATTCTTTCACTCCACTTACTCACATTTCTACTTCTAAGCTATAATTTTCATACATTTTAATTCTATCCATTTTTAAATCCCAAAGACATGATTTTGTAGTTGTTGTTATACACAATAAATATCCATCTAATTTATACATTTACATTTGTACTGTTCTTCATTTCTTCTTGCATTTCGGCACTTCCACCTGAGATCATTTATTATTTTCTTAAAGAACTCCTTTCAATATTACTATTAGTGTGTCAGTTGGTAGCAAATTCTCTCAACTTGGCTGTATAAAAAGGCTTCATTTTATTTTGATTTTTTACAGGATATTTTTGCTGGGTATAGAATTTCAGAATGGGGAATATTTTCTTTCAGCATGATAAATCTGCAACTCCTTTGCTGTTTGTTTTGTTTGCTTCCAGCATTTCTGTTGAAAAGTCAACTATAAGTCTTAGTGCTTGCTGTTCCCTTAAGGATAAGATGTCTTTTTTTAAATGGCATCTTTTAAGGTTTTCTCTTTGTCTTTGATTTTGAGCAGGTTGACTATGATGTTCCTGGGTAGGGCTTTATTTGTATTTACTCTATTTGGCCTTCATTGTGTTTACTGAATTTGTAACTGGATGATTTTCATTAATTCTGGAAAATTCTCAGAGTATCTCTTCTGAGATTGCTTCTGCCCCAATTCTGTCTCTCTTTTCTCTTTCTGCATTTATACTTACAGATGACTGGAACTTTTCACCATGTCCCAGATGTCTCTTATGCCCTTTATTGTGTGTTTTTCAGCTTTTTTCCTCTTTGTGATTTTTCTAACCTAACTGATATTTTCTAACCTACACTTAAATTTTCTAATAATTTCTCTTGATATGTCTATTGTTCTGTTAAGTCTATTGAGTTATTTATTTCAGTTATTACAGCTTTCATTCAAGAAATTCCTTTTCATTCTTATTGACAGATTCCAGTTGTGAAATTTTCTATCTTGTCATCTACTTTTTGCACATATTAATCACAATTAAAGACAGTGCCAAATAATTTTAATATCTGGAATTACTATGGGTCTGTTTCTATTCTGTTTCTTTTTCTTGTTTTTCCACCTGGCATGTCAAGTGCTATTTAATTGAAAGCTGGACCTTATGTATAATAAATTATAGAGGATTTAAGTTATGTTCTCTTCCTACATAGGGGTTTTAATTTTCTTCTGACTGGTAGTTAAAGTAGAAAAAATCACCTTGTCTGAGTAATAACCAAGATCATTCAAGACTTGATTTTTGGTTTTCATAAGGGCTGATTCATTTTTGGAGTGCATTTAGTGTCAGGGTATAGTCTTTATAGGTCTTAATTGAAAGCCTCATTATTTATAAGGCCCTCTTGTTTGTTGTGTCCCGAACTCCAGTAATTGTCCACCCAGCACTGTGAGCCTGCAGAAAGTTCTGTGTTGCTTTATAATCTCTCTATGCTACCCCACACAACTTAGAAATATTGGCAAATGCCTCAAGATAAAAGCAAGACAGAATACTGGGCTCACCTCCCTGAGATTCTCTTTTCTCCAGGCTCTTGATCTTCCAAGTCCCTGCTGCCTTAGTAGCCCTGAGCTCCAATTTTTGTCTTGCTAGTCCCATGAGACTAGCTGATTTGGTGCTTTCTGCTCAGTCTCAGTACCATTCTACTTATAAATCAACAAACATGTTAAGAATAAAAGCACCAGAAAATATTGAGCCTGACTTTTCTCTGGGATTCTGGCCCCACAAAGCCTGGCTGCTTTGATTATTCTCCAATGGCTTCAAGGAGTTAGCTGCTTTTTTATTTTATAGAGCATTATATAAGCTTTGTTGGGAAATATATTCTCATGCAGGCTATTCAGTCATAGTCAGAAGTGGAAACTGGTAACTATTGTGTTTAAGTCCTCCAGGTGGCTCTAATATGTGGTCATACTTAGGAACCACTGCCCTAACTTATTAGGCTCTCCTGTGCATGTAATTTCCTCTGTCAGGAACATTGTTTCACATCCTCTGCCTGGCTAACCTCTAGCAGAAGCCCTTTCTTACCTAAGGACAGATGGGGTTAATGGCCATTCTGCATAAGCATATAAAATACTACGTCTACTCTGTTTTATCACTTACCTCACCATCTTCTAGTCTGTGTGCTTTTACATTTATCTTTTCCAGCAGACGGTGAGTTCCTTGTGTATTGGGGCAATCTTAGTTTTTTGTTGCATCTTGTAAGTACTTGAATAAATGATTTTAAATATCATAGAGCTCTTTAGTCCTCATTGTTTCCAAACAACAGTCCTCTCTCTCCCTCTTCAATCCCATGGAATAGCTTTTGGATTCAGCCCAACACATCTGGCCTTTTGATCCTCTTTGGCTAATTTAACTCCTCACCTTCCTTGGCTTAATCAGTATGAAGCATTTCTAATCCTGTTACCAACCTTGAATAACCTTCATGCTTTCCCTTTCATTTTCATTATATGCCTGGCATTATCTTTATGCTAAATATATATGTGTATGCTTTTTTGGGGTGTATTAATTCAATCAGTTAATAACCATGTATTAAGCTACTTATATAAGCACAATATATGCACTGGCCAGGGTGGAAGGTGTGGTAGATTTCATTATTTAAAGCTCAACTCAAAGGTTATTACCTTTGGGAAATTTCTTTCTAGGTATGCTATTTTGTGGGATGGTAGTGTTCTCTGTGCAGAGTTCATGGCCTTTTGGAAAAGTGAAATAACCCCATCCTTCCACTGGGAAAGGGATAGAGAATGCTTCCTGCATTACACCAGTTATTTAGTTAACTGCTAAAATAGTGATATCACAATGGAATTTTTCTAGATCTATGCTAGGATAATGCTGTTGGGGGTGGGGATCAAACTTGTTGACAACCCAAAGAAAAATGTCTTCCCACCAGAGCAGCTGTTGCTAAGTTAATGTGTGTCCTGTCAGTGAGAAAACGGGGGCATTCTTTAAAATGTCTTTTGTTTATTTATTTGATTGCTTGCCTGTTCCAGCACTGATTAGCTTGTTTTACAAGTGCATAGTTTGCAAGGTGTGTGTGTGTGTGTGTGTGTGTGTGTGTGTGCGCGCGTACATGCACACTACAGGTGCAGAGGGACTGAGAGAGAGAATGTCTTTCTCATCGTCATGACTCCAGCAAGGATCCATCAGTGTCCTTACTACATTTTCTCCAATGCTGTTGGAATAGTACTTTCGACAGTAATGAAATGGCTTATTGAGAGCACCTAGCCTCTTGGTCTTTTTGTTTTTTATGCATCAAGCATCTTTTTGTGATACCATAGGAAAGAAAATGTGGATCCTGAGAACACTCCATGACAGTCCTTCGAAGGTCAAACTTGGATTCAGTAAAGAAGTCCTGGAAGAGAGAGTGACATGATTTCAAAATGAAGGATCCAAGGAAGTTTGTATTTCTCTTTCCAGATAGCAAGGAATATATTTTATTTTCCTTTGTATTTCCCATCGTACCTACTGAAGTGGTTTCCACGCAAAAAAAACAAAAACAAAAACCGGGGGAAACAAATCCAGATAATGATAAAGAACAAAATAGACTGTCATCTATTGAAGGTGAAGGAGGTCTGACCCTGGCCAGAAATAGGGGAATGTATAATATGAGCTCCTGCATTCCTTTCAGGCCTGAGAGTGATAAGAGTGTAACCCAAATTCCCTTTCAGACTTCACCTATCTTTCTCCTACTTAATTCTTTGTATTTCCTGTTTTTTGTAAATCGACACCAATAGTCATATTCAAGACTAATAGTTATCAATGGCTACAAGTGTAAGAACCTGTTGAATGAAAAAAAAATCCCCTTTACTCAAACATGTGAGAAACTAACTTTTAGAATCTGCTGATTGAAAAAAAATGTATCATAAAACCAACTATGAATTCAGTATCTTTTTAAAAAAGATATTTAAATCAGTATAACCATCTGTGCATATTTCAAACTCAGCATAAACATTTGTGTGTGTGATGTTATGCATAAACTACAGATAATATTTGATATGTATATGAATTTGCAGAACCTTTGACATAATTCCCACCCTTTGTTCCTTGACCCTCTCACTCTAACCCCCCATTCACACTTTCTTAAGGATCTCATCTTCTTTGCTTTTGCACTTGACTCCTCCTACCTCCTTTGCCGGGCTTTCTCACCTGTTTCTTTCCAATAGCCCTTGTTTAGCCATCAAATTATTTCCTGTATCCTTCAAGACCTCTCAGACCCCACTGGCCTCATACAAACTTGGCCCCACTCCTGGCCATCAGTATCTCTCACTCACCCTGAGCCCACTAAATATAAAAAATGGTCTTAAATTGTCTTCCTTGTTTGACTGTTTACCTATTCTGGCCCCAACTGGCTTTGTTTTACAAATACCAATTTTTCAAGAATCCAGCAGTGAATATGCAAGACCTCCAGTTATAACCATATTCATCGTTTTTGAAGAACTCAGATCTGGGCCTTACAGCTTGGAAGGGTCCATAAATATTTGTTAGGAAGAATGACGTTATGAAGTAGGTGCCAGTTGTATTCTTAGGTGTCCCCTGTTTAGAGGTTCTAGCTAATTTATGCAAATTAGGTGAGAACATTTGTAACATGTGTGGGGACTGCACTGGCCTTACTGTTTAGGCCATCACCAGGCTGAGCCAGAAGAAAGAACTAGATAATGATGGGCTGAACTTTGCCATCCTGACATCTTCAGTCTTCATTCCTATAGTGTTTAGCTTTGCCTCATGGGTCCCACAGCAAAAGCCTGCCCCCTCTTCCAGAAGATAGCCCTCCATCAATTAAATGACAATTTTTTGTTTCCCCCTTTGTCCTCTCCTTACAGGCTGAACAATCCCCATTCACCTGACTGTTCCCCTTGCTCGTTCGACTGCTGACCTGGTCACTTCCCTCTAAACATACCCTCGTTCATCCTCATCCTTCTTAAAGTGTAGGGCCCAGAATGATTCCATACTACTCAAGATGTAGAGAGGCAATGCAGAGTGTGAGGAGGCACTGACCACCCCCATTCTGATCATGATGGCCTAAGTCCACACCTCAGTCTAAAGAGAGTGTTGACGTAGAGTATCAGGAGACCTGCCATTTATAATCACCTGATAGTTGTAGGTCTCTGAAGAGAACTTCTAGCTTCTTTGAGCCACAGATTTCCAATCAGAAAAGGTGCCCAACTTCATCTGTCAACTGGAAAATGAAAATTTATACCCATGGCACAATACACTAGACCCATCAGAACGGTCAAAAGGACAGAGAGTATACCAAGTAATGGGGAAGATGTGGAGAAGCCAGAATTTGCATATATTATACTGGGGAGAGTAAACTGGTACAGCCACTTTGGAAAGCTGATAGCATCTACTGTAGCTGACCCAGTAATTCCATTTTTAGGGATATACTCAAGAGAAAGGAGTGCACGGGTCGACCAAAAGACATGTCCAAGAATATTCAGAGAAGCACTATTCATATTATCTCTAAATTGGAAACATCCTAATGCCCACCAACAATAGGATGAATCTAGTGATATATGCATACTATGGAACACTATAGACATGTATTTGGAATGAGTGAACCTTGCAAGCCAGGGTATGAATGGATCTCACAAACAAACGCTAAGCAAAAGAAGTGAGACATGAAAGAGCATGTAGTATGTGTGATTTTATTTATATACAGTCAAAAACAGATAAAACTGATCACTGGTATTAGAAGTCAGAATAATGGCTTAAGCATTTTCTGTGTGTCATCTGCCAAAAGGTATAGTAGAGTAGGAACAGTGGCTAGAAGGGTGCAGGAAGGGGGCTTTCAGGGTACTAACATTGTTCTGATCTTGATTTGGCTATGGTTCCATGAGTGTGCTCAAGTTGTTAAAATTCATTGAGTTGTCTGCTTATGATTATGCACTTTTCTATAAGTATGGCAATAAAACTAGGGCAGCTAAAACTTCTTCAAAACTGTCAGCAGTTGAGGAGGGGAAAAAATCAGCTAGTACAAGTCCACCCAATTTTTTACTATAAGAACATTGACCCACTCAGGGCTGGGTCCAAATGGACCATTTCTTTCTTCCCATGTTCCACTGCCAACCTGGTCACTTTTGTATCTGCTCTGGGGGCTCACCACCTCTCAAACTCATGTCTGCTCTGCCTTTGAGGGCTGCACATTAGAAATGGGAAAGCGGAAATCCTACATGTTAAGCATTTTCTGTGTGTCAGACAAGAGATTTAACATTATTTCATTGTATCTCTCCAATCACTCCGTAAGAAGTCTGCTTTACAGATGAGGAAAATGATATATAGAAAGATTAAGGCATAGTAAGACTGACACCCATTTTCTTAATCAGCAGGCATTTTGTCTCTAAATCAGTTTACAACACAGTGGTTTGGATTGATGTCATGTTGACCTCACTGATGTGGCTTCCCGGACTTCTGAACTTTGGTTGGCTTTTGCCCACATATCTGCCTGACCCTTACTGTGTGTGCTGCCTATCTGGTACTGATATCCTCCATGTTCCTGACCTCCAGTAATAATGGCAAAACCTCAGACTCCTAGCCAAACAACCAGGATACCTGTGTGCTTCCAGACAATTTACTGGATATTCTTATCCCAGCATATATCTGGTAGCCTCTGTTTGTGGATTTGCATTGATAAGACCCAAGATGCCAAGAAAGAACCAGATAAACAGAGGTCATACTCTAAAAGAAGGTCTAGGGATCCTACAGGAAGTTCCAAGTTTAAAACTGCAAATCTCTGTGGGGTTTTCATCCTTCATGGCTGGGTCCAGAGAGAAAGTTGACAGAGTTGGAGGTCACCTCTTGACAAAATAAGAAAGAAAAAAGAAAAGAAAGAAAGGAAAGAAAGAAAGAAAAGAAAGAAAGAAAGAAAGAAAGAAAGAAAGAAAGAAAGAAAGAAAGGAAGGAAGAAAGAAAGAAAAAGAAAAAAGAAGGAAAGAAAGAAAAAGGAAGAAAGAAAGAAGAAAGAAAGAAAGAAAAGAAAGAAAAAGAAAGAACAGAAGGAAAGAAAGGAAGAAAAGGGAAGGAAGGAAGAAAAAAAAGAAAAAAAGAAAGAAAGAAAGAAAGAAAGAAAGAAGGAAAGAAAGAAAAGAAAGAAAGAAAGAAAGAAAGAAAGAAAGGAAGGAAGGAAGGAAGGAAGGAAGGAAGGAAGGAAGGAAGGAAGGAAGGAAGGAAGGAAGGAAGGAAGGAAGGAAGAAAGGAAGGAAGAAAGGAAGAAAGGAAGAAAAGGAAAGAGGAAAAGAAAAGACAAGTCAAGTTCCCAAGTGTTCCTGTTTTTGGCTTTTAGCTGAGTGGTATTTCAGAGATTTCTTGTTTTTCTTAAAATCTGTTAGCAATCCCCAAATCTACAAACAGGCTTTAGAAGATGAGGGTAGGGAGGGTAGTGAGAAAGATTGTTTCAGAAGCAATCCCTCTGTGAGAAGAAGCCGAAACCTAAATTGGATACAGCTGAAAATATCTCAATCCTGTAAGATTAGTCTTGACACCAGCCCTGCAGCAGAAGCATTCTGTGTGTTAAAGGAATTACTCCAAAGGTTTTTCCTTTCTTATTACCCACTTATTTTTCTGAAAAGCTCTCTTCTGAAGCCCTGTGTTTTACACTAATGCAAAGCCTTTTGGATCATTGTCTTAAATGGATTCCAACAGTAGACGTTTTGCTGGGGACCACGATTAAACAGGTTCCCTGGAATTTAGGCTGGCCTGAGCCAGGGAAAGTATCAATACTCCAGGAGTACCCAGCCCCAGCCAAGGACTTCTGGGTGACCACAGCAACACATACGCACACTCAAACACCCACATCACAACTGAACAGGCCCAATCAAATCAGTGCTTTGCCCTCCAGGGAGTGGTCCTCAGTTCCTGTTTCACCTCTTTGGGGTTTTAATGGTCTAAAACCCAATCCCTCACCACTTCCTTTTTGAAGTTACTCCAAATTTCAGGCTTTTGCAGAGAGTGATGATGTTTGCTGGGTCCTCATCCAAGCCAATGGAATAATCCACACATTCTCAATCTCAAGAGTCTCCGTTCTCATCTCATCTCATCTCTGTACATCATTTTGTGAGATTTATAAAATGGCAATAAGCTAAAATGGGTTTGAATGGAAAATGAGGGAAGTGGCCCTTTAGTGGACCAGGATGTTTGCCTTTACTTCAAAGAAATTCTGGGTCATATGGATGCCTTACAACCAGTTGGGCCATAGGACATCAACATATGAAGAGACAGTGTCTGGGGACCCAGTCAAACCCAAACCCCTCCATAGGGCTTAGTCCCCCAACCTGTTGGTTCACTTCTTCCCTACACCAAAAAATAACTTAAATTCACAAAATTACCCAGAGTGAATCTGAACTCTCCTATTTGTTCCAACCATCTACAGTCATTGAACTCCACCAAGAGGCCTCTTCCTCGGGCACACTCTTCAGGACAGTCATATCATCTATGGGCATAATGGGCCTTTTTCAAGAGAAGTATTTCATTTTAATAAAAATGTGTACCACCATATTTAATCAATCAGGCTGATTGACAATGGCAATAGTTGAGTCTTGCAGCAGATGCTGCTGCTCCCTCATTCTTATTCCAGTTTCATTTCTCAATCAAATCCATGTGTAAAAAACATAATGTGCTGCCAACACAATGTAATAAAACCTCAGCTGAAATGCACACCAGCACGACAGAAACTGATAACTCAAAGTATGGGAAAAGTTAACTTCAGAAAAATCACTTTTGACACCCGCGTATTCAAGCTTTATGGACAAGAGATACATCGCCTCACTATAGCTAACATGAATCAGCCAAATTCATAGATTTGTCCTGAAACAGAAAATAGTAATCTGTAAAGCAACCTTTTCAAAAAGCTGGCAGAAGAATCCTTTTTAAACAGCCCAGAAATCATCCTTAAAATTGGCTGAGTTTGTTTGAGATGCACCATTTGTGTCGTGGAGCAATAAATTAGTCCTGGAGCAGCTTTTTTTTTTTTTATGGTGGTGCAGACTGGTTAAAGATGATGTATCACTGGTTGTCACAGACTGAACCAGCAGTTTTCAAAGTTAATGATTCAGAGAAGAATAAAGGTAACCTAATTATAGCAGTACCAGGGAGAGAACCCAGTTACTATACTCAAATTCTCAACACCTCCAAATTTCAGATTGGGAGAATTGCAGGTACTTCTGCAGGACTCTATTCTTACAAAAGCCCCAGTTAGGGAGCAGACATGGAGTGCCTGAAAGGGGAATGGGTCCATCATCCAGTGACCCATCAGTATACTGGGTTGCCTAGTACCCCACCCGCCAATTCATGTCTACCCAGAACTTCAACATGTGACCTTATTTGGAAATAGGGTCTTTGCAGATGTGATTAGTTAAGATGAGGTCAGACTGGATTAGGGTGGGCTTTACATCCAATGGCTGGTGCCCTTGAAGAAAGCCAGGTGAAGACACAGATACAGACACCCAAAGGAAAAACAGACGTGTGAAGACCGAGGCAGCAATAACAGTGATTCAGCTATAAGCCAAGAATTTCCAAGGATTTCCAGCAACCACTAGAAGCTAGGAAGAAGCAAAGAATGCATTACACAACCCAGTAATGCCATCATTTGAATGATAATGTGGGAGTAAATTCCTCCAAGGAGTTCACTTACAAATGGGCATAATATGACCAAATAGTCCATGTGATGCCACGATTTGGCATCACAGAATGGTTAGAGTCCCAGGTAATATTTAAATTAGAGGGGAGCCTGCTTCTCTCTCTCCTCCCCACTCATGCTTTCTGTCGCTATTTCTCTCTCTCTCTCAAATAAATAAATAAAATCTTAAAAAAAAAGAAAGAAATGCAGGAAGTCACCAGAAAAAAGAATAAAACTTTTTTTTCTTTTTTCTTTTTTTGACTAATGGGAGATTTTCAAGATGGCGCCCAACACAGGACTTGTTCCTGCCCAAAGTTAGGGAGTTCTACAAAATCTTGCTGCAGCAGGCCCATGCACCAGAAGACTACTCTGCATAGTTGCAGCAGGCAGTGGCAGTTAACGGAGTTCACTCAGCACTGTGTGTGACTGATGGGAGCAATCACAGCGAGAGTTCTGGATTATGGCGGACTAATGCACTCCCAATACAGATCTCAAGCAATTACAGCCAGATGAGAAGCCTGTGCAGAAAGTGTATCAACCTTTACAGAAGGAGGTGACCAGCCCTGTGGACTGCCCCAGATCCATGCTGAATAAGGAAGAAAATTCAAGAGAGGCAACCAAGAATTACACAGGATCCCGGGAAGCACAGTGGGCAGTTCAGCCCCAGACCCCGCTGTTACATCTGCATCTCGTTAACTGCATGCGAGTGCTTGTCTCAGGGTCATTGTTGGTAAACCATCCAGGGTTCCTCCACAGTATGGGTTTGATTCCTCTTGACTCAATATTTCCCCTTGACTTTACGAAGTCCTCAGAAAAGAAGCCTTTTGGATGTTGTGAAAGAAAAACATCTGGCCCACAGTCCTAATGGGTAATGATGACCATAGTCAAGATAGCCACAGCTCAAGTAAGGAGACCTTTTATAGAAGAATTCAGCCTAAATGAGACCTTCTGCTGAGTTACGGAGTAGGAATGTGATCCCCTGGAAAAGAGAATGGATCCATAGTTCATTAGGAAAATCTACAAATCTGCAACCAATTCATAGTCCTTTTATACACTGTCTGATCACCCAGAAAGTCATAGCTATATTTTAATATTTATATAGATTTATATTCTCCCACCTCAAAAAGACTTAGGCACAACACACTTTTACTCAGCTGGGCACTGAATAGGGTACTTTGGACTTCCTCAGAAATTTGACGGTGCTAATTGTTTTCAACCCCTTTCTAAGCTAGCACTACACCTGGTGTTCAGAATAAGCATCCAGCCATCTGAAGATTGCCTTAACCCTTAACCAATGGGAAACGAATGGGTCAGTGTATGAAGAGCCTTCAGTTCACTAACCAGCAGAATTTCCAAATACAGTTTGGTTGTCCAATGCTCAAGGGCTGATACTCCAGACCCCCTGCAGTGATGTCAGGTAGTATCAAGGCCTGCCAACTTCTGATTTCTTGGGTCCCACAGCCCTCTTATTCAGGGCACTGGTTACCCCTGGATATAAGACAAATTTTAACACAACTGGGACCTTTGGTTAGCATTCACTTGCCAGTCTCAGCCCTCAGATTCTTGAATTATGGCAATCATCAGCACACCCCCCCACCCCCACCCCCCCACACACACACACTGTTCAGAAATTTCTGGAATCATTTTTCCGGCTTCTTGTCTCCCTTCATGATCAGATTTGCCCTTGGGTATCATCCTATGCCCCACATTTCAGGAACTAGACTAGTCTAACCATAACTTTTGATCACCTGGGCATATCTGGAGTAAGAAGACTGCCTCCACATCCCATTTGCCTAAACTTCTGGCAACTCCAAAGGGATGCCCAAACCTCCAGAGAAACAGCCCAAGAAACTTTGTCCTAGCTGAGCTTTGATAAGAAGAGAAAAGGTCTAATTCAGCAGCCAATGAGATAAAAGCTAGAGCCAGAGGCTTAACCAATAGCTCAGGTTAGAACAGGATCAAGGTTCATAACCACACAGAAAACTAGGCAAAACAAAACTTGCCAGAACGGGTGCCTGGGTGGCTCAGTTGGTTAAGCGACTGCCTTTGGCTCAGGTCATGATCCTGGAGTCCCAGGATCGAGTCCTGCATCGGGCTCCCTGCTCAGCAGGGAGTCTGATTCTCCCTCTGACCCTCTTCCCTCTCGTGCTCTCTATCTCTCATTCTCTCTCTCTCAAATAAATAAATAAAATCTTTAAAAAAAAAAAAAACTTGCCAGGACACTAGGCAAACCTCTTGAACCAACACGACCAGGGTGCTTCTTACCTCTCACCTCTCTGCAAGACGCTGGGCACAGGTACACAGAAGACTCACTCTGCGTCCCCATTCAAGAGCATGCATGAGAGCCGTGCCTTGCCACACAGACATTGGCTGAGGAGCTCACAATTGGCCTAGTGGGATTTTGTCAAGGAAGGGTGAAGAGGAGAGAGCTATGGACAGACTACTAGGCTGGGACCCTGGAACCGAACGACCTAATCTTGTCACCTTGGTCAACTGGCTTAGATTCCTCATATAGGAAAGAGAATACTTGTCCAAGTAAAATTGGGAGGTGGACGAACTCAGCACTAGGGTTTGACAGACCCAATTATGCACTTAAGCTCTGTCATTTCCTAGCTGAGTATCTTGGAATTAAACAAAATTTCTGAGTTATAGTTTCCTCATCTGTAAAAATGGGGGTCATAACCCAACTGAATGAATCATGCATATGAAGCTTCTGGCTTTGCACAGTAGGCACTTATTAATGACAGCTACCATTATTATCAACCTCACGGTAATCATTATCATAAATAGCAATGAAGACAATGCATGGTGGGTGGTTATAAAGCAGTGAGTTTCATTTTGTACGTTGGTGTGAATGTTACCCTCTTTATATTGGGCGCCTTGGAAAAGTATATACTTCTTAAAAAGCTTCTGCTATTGCTTACAAAAAAACAAAACAAAACAAAACAATACAAAAGGACCTCCTCTTGGGGGTTTTTTATTCATAATCTAGTTATAACCCCATTTGAGATCTGCCTTATCACATGTTTTTGACCACAAAAATAATGCATCATTCATTCTGATCTAAAAAATATATTCAAAGTAGCATTTAGCTATATTTTAAAAAATAAAATATGTCTCAAAGACTAAAGATTTCCCCCACTGAGGCAACAAAGGAAGGAAGAAAGGAAGGAAGGAAGGAAAGAAGGAAGGAAAGAGGGAAGGAAGGATGGATGGAAGGAACACAGAATCCAAAGGGAAGGTCAAACCAGAACCTCCCAAAAATGTTCATCAGTAGTATCCTCAGAATAAAGGTGTAACTTTCAGGACACTTGTCTTAAAGGTCAACATTATTTAATTGTACACATTTATTGACATTCATTTAAAAAGTCAGTCTGTTTGCATTACTATCTATATCTCTAAGATAATGTATCGAAAAATAGAAGGCACAAATGTGTAAATCATTCCACTTAGTTTTTTGACTGAACATACATATTATCTACTTCCTTATACTGTTATTAATTGGTGGTTCATTTTATTTATTTATTTATTCTTAAAGTAGGCTCCATGCCCACTATGGGGCTTAAACTCAGGGCCCTGAGATCAAGAGTCGCATGCTCTACCAACTGAGCCAATGGTTTAATTATTCATTTGTTCACTCATTCACTTATTTGTTTAACAGATATTTACTGAAGACCTACTATGTCACCTGCAACACAACACTGCCAAGTAAAAGCTCAGAATAAATAAGTTCCGGCTGGGAAGAGTTCTTCAACAAAAATACCTGTTTTGGGTTGTTTTTGTTTTCTTTTTTTCATAAAGGCATCACAGTCAAAGCCTTGAGGTGACACTCTCTGACTGCATGTCGTGGACTGCCTAAGTGATATTTCAGGGGCTTCTATTTCAAGATGGTGAACTGAGGCCAAGAATTTGCCTCCCCCCTTCCCAAGATCCTTTCAAAATGATAGAATGGAATTTTCTAATAATAAAATCAATAATAGTGAAGAGAACAGGAGGAGCGCCATCTCTGAAGAAGAAATTGTTGACAGATTTCAGGAAGACAAAACACATTTGACAGAATGTCAGTACGTCAACAGATAAACCAGAACAGAGGTATCTGCGGCCCTGAGTGCATGAGGTGAGTGACAATGGAGGAGAGTGGAGAAAGGAGTGCATCTTATAGGCAGGACCTCAGCCTGAACCCCAGCCAAAAAAAATTAAGTTTTTCCCTCTGAAGATATTAATTATTTTGTTTGGTGTGAGTATTGACATCCTAAAGTAAGGTTTTCTTGTTCAGGAGTACCCTAGAGAGAAGCTTGCCAGTTGATATGACAAGTCCCCAGACACAGAAACTGACAGCATTGCTATTCTTCATTCCTAAAAATGAGTTGACACTTAAATATGAACAAACATTTAAAAGGAAAAGATAAACAAACACATCATAAAACAGCATTTCTATTTATTCATTCTTAAAAATTAATGGACAACTAAGAGACTTGAGGGGAAAAATAGAAAAGCACACTATACAGAATTCAAGAAACCGGAGACTTGAAAAGACTTTATATCCAGAAGGGAAAACCAGGAAGCCAGGATTTTTTTTCTTTAAATGCAAATGAAAAAATGGTGAATATTTCTGGGAAATTAAATCCCCAAATTTTAAAAAATAATAACTAAAAAATAATTTTTTAAAGATGTTATTTTTAAGTCATCTTTACACCCCACATGGGGCTCCAACTCACAACCCTGAGATCAAGAGTTGCACGCCTTGCCAACGGATCCAGCCAGGTGCCCCCAAAACTAAAAAATTTTAATAGAAAGATAAGAAGATGTAATTGAGGAAATTTCCTGTAACGTTGAGCAAAATGACAGAGGAAGAATGATAAGAGAATAAGAAGGAGGCACGAAGGATAAATGTGGTAGGTTTAATAGCCAATTAAGAGAAGTTCAGAAAGCAATAAGAAAGTAGGGAAGACAGTTATCAAAGAGACAATAAAATAATTCCAAGAGCTGAAGGGAAACACAAATATTGATCAGAATTAATTAAAAGAAGACTAAATTCTGGACACACCATGATGAAATACCAAATCAACCCAGGAAAGTGTTTCTGAGATCTCAGTGGGGGTGGGGAGGACTACAAATCAGGAATTGTAAGGGCATTTCAATCAAAATGGATCAGACTTCTCATCAGCAGTAAAGGACCCTGGAAGACACTGGCTTCAGAATATGAAGGTAAAATTATTTTGGACCTAGACTTCTATGTCCAGCTTAAAAACAAGAAAAAGAACATCGCTTTCAGACCCTCACATGTTCAGAATATTTTGCCTCACACATCCATTTTCTTCGAAAGCATTTACCTAAGGATGTGCTCCCAAAAAAGAGAGTGGGGAGGGGCGAGTGGGCAAAACCAAGAAAGGGGGTAACTGTAGAATATAGAAAACTGTAGAGCAACCAGGATTCCAGGGAAAAGGAGCCCCGGTTACGAAGTGGGCCACAGGTCTTGAAAGCAATTGGAAAAAATCACTGAGTTTCAAGAATATTGCCTTGAAGAGGAAAAGTGAAAAGGATTCTAAGAAATTAATTAAATGACTATGGAGCAGGTTGATATTTGAAACATAGGCATATGAGAATATGCGTTTTTCTCTTTATAAGGAAAAGAATCAAAACTTGAGGAAATAAAATTTGTGCAAAATAGTCATGGTCTAAATAGAAAACCACACAAAGTAAAGCAAGTTTGAGAGGGAGGAAAAGTACATTTGACTCTGATGCCAGGTATGCTCCCTTTTGACTGGCAAAGCACCATGACATTGGACCTGGAAAAGAGAAAATGCATGCTAATGGGAAAATATCTCTTCAACAAATGGTGTTGGGAAAACTTGACAGCTACATGCAAAAGAATGAAACTGAACCCCTTTCTTATACCATACAAAAAATAAACTTAAAGTGGGTTCAAGATCTAAATGTGAGACCTGAAACCATAAAAATCCTAGAAGACAGCATGGGCAGCAATTTCTCTGACATCGGCCATGGCAACTTCTTCCTAGATTTGTCTCCTGAGGCAAGGGAAATACAAGCAAAAATAAACTATTGGGATTACATCAAAATAAAAAGCTTCTGCACAGCAAAGGGAACAATCAACAAAAATAGAAGGCAACCTACCGAATGGGAGAATATATTTGCAAATGACGTATCCAATAAAGGGTTAGTTATCCAAAATCTATAAAGAACTTACATGACTCGACATCCGAAAAACAAATTATCTGGTGAAAAATGGGCAGAAGACGTGAACAGACATTTCTCCAAAGAAAATATACAGATGGACAACAGACACATGAAAAGATGCTCAATATCACTCATCACAGGGAAATGCAAATCAAAACCACAATGAGATATCACCTCACACCTGTCAGAATGGCTAAAATGAACAACACAAGAAACAACAGGTGTTGGCGAGGATTGTGGAGAAAAAGGAACCCTCATGCACTGTTGGTGGGAATGCAAACTGGTGCAGCCACTGTGGAGAACAGTATGAAGGTTCCTCAGAAATTCAAAATAGAACTACCCTACGATCCAGTAACTGCACTACTGGATATTTAACCCCAAAATAAAAAAACTCTAATTCAAAGGGATACATGTACCTCTATGTCTATTGTAACATTTATAATAGCCAAATTATAGAAGCAGCCCAAGTGTGTCCATCAATAGATAAATGGATAAGATGTGATACACACACACACACACACACACACACACATATATCACATACACACACAATGGAATATTATTTAGCCATAAAAAATGAAATCTTGCCATTTGCAACAACATGGATGGAGCTAGAGAGTATAATGCTAAGTGAAATAAGTCAATCAGAGAAAGACAAATACTGTAGGGTTTCTCACTTATATGTGGAATTCAGGACACAAAACAAATAAGCTAAGGAGAGAGAGAGAGAGAGAGATCAAGAAAGAGTCTTAAGATAGAGAACAAACTGCTGGTCACCGGAGGGGAGGTGGGTGGGGGATGGGTGAGGTAGGGGATGGGGATTAAGAATCACTTACCATGGTAAGTGCTGAGTAATGTATAGAAGTGTTGAATCAGATATTATACACCTGAAACTAATATAACTCTGTATAAGAAGAAACTATACTGGAATTAAAAGAAAAAAACTTAGAAAAAGAGAAAATGCATGCTGCTTTGTTCTGCCCTAGACCATACTGACATAATGTAAATGATGATTGGCTTTTAGTTTTTCAAAACATGCATAGACATGTGCACCTGGGTGACTCAGTTGGTAAAGTATCTGACTTCAGCTCAAGTCATGAACCCGGAGTCCTGGGATCGAGCCCTGCGTCAGGGAGTCGGCTTCTCCCTCTACCCCTCACCCCACTCGTGCTGGCTCTCTCTCTCAAATTAATAAATAAAATCTTTAAAAAAATTCATAGACAAAGCATAGAAAACTTAGTTGTTACAAAGCACAAGGTAAATATTATCCACAATGATGATGTAAAAAAGAAAGACATAGCTGGACAGAAGCAGGGAGAGGAAAAGGGAGGAGAGAAGAAGAGAGGATTGAAAAGGCATTGCCTTCATTTTGCAAAATGAAAGGTTAAGAGACACAGTTGAAAGCAATAGAACAAGAATTAGAAATTTAAGTATATATTATTTAAAGCTATATGGCAACCAGTAGAGGAAGCTAAAAATACTACTATAACGATCAAAATTTGGAAGGAGATAGGAAGGGGTGATGTAAGTGACAGAAATTCTCATTCAGCCCTGCAAGAGGCACCGATGATGTCTCGAGTCCACTGAGCCCTAATAGTGGCCTTAGCGTATTATTTTGAGGTATTGGAAGAAATCATTCAAAGTAAAAACAGAAAGGGTTTTGAGGTTCTTGCCTCTGTGTCTTGGGTGGAGGGGCAAGGAGTGTTTGGGGCAAGGATTTTTCATCCTCATCATAAATGTTTTCTGATTTCTTCACTATTACTACATGATACATATTTTTCAGAATTAAAACCCACCAGTTTTACATCAGTGCTCCAGGCAGGGTCCTGGCAGGAAAGAGATGACATGCTCAACCTGAGCAATTGAGCAGAACTTCACAGGACTATTTATAATTGTGTAGGCAGGGGACACGGAGAAACCTACAAGGTTGGCGCAGTAGCCTGCCAACCCTGCACAGCCTCAAAGTGGTGGAAGTGTCTGCTGAACCTGGTAGATGGTGGCTGTATGGAGAGGGCTGTGGATATTGCGATTTATTTATTTGAGAGAGAGAAAAAGAGAGAGAGCGTGCACGCACATGGTGGGAGGGGCAGAGGGAGAGAGAGAATCCCAATTCGACTCCCGATGTGGGACTCGATCTCACCACCCTGAGATCATGACCTGAGCCAAAACCAAGAGTCAGACGCTTAAGCAACTGAGCCACCCAGGAGCCCCATGTATATTGTGATTTATAACGAGAAATAGGTATTCAGTCTTTGTCCCCATTTCTGGCACACAACTCCGAAAACCCTGGGAATTTCCGAAGTGATAAAAGCAGTAAAGATGGCCTGAGAGTCACAGCAAACCCCTTCCAGCCCTTCCAACCACATCTGAATTAAGCTATTGAGGTGACTTTTGGAAAGCTCTTGAGGATGAGGGGCTGGTTGCCAGGAGGACCAACAACCTGGTTAGAAGGTTGGAACTTTCAGTCCCACCCACTGACCTTTGTGTGTGGGGGGGAGAGCACCTGGAGGTTGGTTGCCAGTGGCCAATTTTTTAATCAATCATGCTTATGTAACGAAGCCTCCACAAAAACCTAAGCGGACAGGTGTGGAGAGCTTTCAGGGAGGTGAATTTGTGGGAGGTGCTGGGAGAGCATGGAAACTTCAACACCCCTTTCTCTTCACACCTCACTCTATGCATCTCTTCCATCTGGCTGTTCCTGAATCCTATCACTTATAATAACTTTAGTCAGTAAAATGTTTCTTTGAGTTTCTCTCAGTGAGCAGTTCTAGCAAATTAATCAAACCCAAAGAGGAGGTTGTTGGAACCTCTGGTCTAGAGCCGATGGGTAGGAAGCGCAGGTCACAGCTTGAACTTTCAGTTAGCATCTGAAGTAGGAGGAGGGGACAGTCTCATAGGACTGTGCCCTTAACCTGGGGGATCCATTGCTATCTCCAGGAAATAGTCAGAATTCAGCTGAATTATTGGAGAATTGCTTTGTGTGGGGAAAAAAAACCCCACACACACTGGAACTGGTGTCAGAATAAAGGGCTGTCTGACCAGAGCTGAGACTTTTGTTAGAAGATTCGGCCAACCCGCACCAGGAGGGGGCCAGGGAAATCAATAACTTTTTTATTCTCCTTCTACCCCCGCGTCTCCCGCTGGTGCTTCTTATTGGTCAAACCCAAGCCAAAATCTAGAACCCTGCTGTCTAGGACAGGAGCCACTAGGCATATGTAGCTATTTAAACTAATTAAAATTTAAAATTCAGGTCCTTTGTCCTATTAGCCACAGTTCAAGTGCTCAATAGCCATATATGGCTAATGGCTCTCCCTACAGACAGCATGGACGCAGAGTATTTCCATCATCCCAAAGTTCTACTTTGGACAAGCTTGAGAAAGCACAAGGGAGGGCCGCTGTCCAGGAAGGTCAGCCTCGTGGGCACAGAGCAGGGTGGGGAAGGCTGGGGAGCGGCTCTGGAGGGATACACAGGAGATACACAGTGTGTTCAGCATTTCCAAGAGCATGTCTCATAAGATACTCTAAAAAATATCATAAAATTTGGGGGTGGAAGGGCAGTCAATGGTCATATAAATTTGACAAACTCTACACGCTGTTTTGTTCCCTTGAAGACTCAAAATATATATCAACCTGGTAAGAGCTGTAAGAAATCCTGGAAATCTGTTTAACACTGTTTAAAAACAGGTGTTTTCTGAACTCTTTTGGCTAAGAAAGTTTTTTTTTTTTTGGTATGGGAAGAATTACAACACCTTTCACAAAGTTCTTTTTATGCTGGATATTTATCATTTTTGGACTTCCAAGATCCTGTCAACCCTCCTTATTTGGAGTGGGAGATCCCGGAAGGAATAAGAAGGTTGGATCCACGTACCCAACACAGAAAGCTGACCAGTGGCTAAGAGGCTTTCGACGATCTGCGAGAGATCATCGGATGCCCCCACCCAGGGGGGTGATGGGGAAGAAACTGTGCCCAGATCTCCAGCTCCGGGAAACGTAACTGACTGACAGCTCCAGCTGCCGACCTTCTGATTCACCCTCGTGCTCCTGCCACACTTCCCCCGGGCCGCTCCCAGCCAAAGGCTGAACATAGCCAAGGCGTTCATGCAGGCCCATTCCTACAGACACGGGAGTTTCAAAACACCTTTGGCTTGAGGATTCCTCATTGGTCTGGTTGAGACTTTCTGAGGATGGCCCTGCGGCCCAACACTCCTGCTGCCCACTCTCCCTTCCTCCTACCTCGTTTCAGAGATGTCAGACCTGTATCTCTGTCTGAAGACTCTGGCTTCCTACCTTTTCTTCCTTCACAGGCGTTCCCCCCCCCCCCACCAATAAATCTCTTTCATGCATGTGTAACACTGTGTTGGTGTCTGCTTCTTAGAGGACCTGAACCAACATAACTCAAGATCTGAATCTCGAGGAGTTTCTCAAAGATGTGGGAACCATAGAAATAATTCAAGGCAGAGCTCAGCGACATGGGCAACTTTGGCAGGCCAGTCAAGGCTCGAAAGGTTAGTGAATAAACTTCCCAACCTGCTTAAAATCATCTGTCCTTCCACAGTGGTTAGCCCTGAAAACTGAACTCTTCACTGCAGTATCCATTGCTAACGGGCTCTGACCATTTCAGAAAGAGCCGGTGCCTTGTTCATGGTCCAGAGCCTTGCCACACATTTTCCTCACGATTGGACGGGGTGCACAGCTCCTGGCTGAGGTCAATGAGACTGGTATTCTGTGGAGGGCCAGACTTTGGGGAGAAGATATGGGTATTTTGAATACAAGGCACTGTTCTTGCCTTATATCAATCCATACCATAGAGTTTCGGGGTATACACCTATCATGAAGGCTCAAAAAGTGGTTGGCAGCCTTTAGCCTTTCTCTTTTTTTTTTCTTCCCCTTTTGTCAAGCTGGGGGGTGGAGTCATTACACTTGCAGCCACTCCTGGCTCCCTACAGCGAAACCACCTCAGACTCTGAGATCTTGGTTTGGAGATGGAGGTCGAGATGGGTGCTGGAAAGCTGGAGGGAGGAGCTGTGCCTAGCTTTCCAGCAGAGGTGCTATTGTGGCCCCCATGGGGAAGGGTTGAGAGTCCCAGGGAAGAAGTGAGGAACAATGCCCAGGAACTTCAACAGTGGGACCAGGCAGGAGCCAGGAGGCCTGGCCACTGGCCGCCCACACAGCGCTCCTCTGCCGATGGCCCGTGTCACCTGCCACTCTGTGAGCCCATCACCCACCAAAGGAACCACAGTTTGTTCGGTTTGGGTCCTGTGCCTTCACCTGCCAGTGCCGTGCTAGGCCTGGGAGATACTGAGATGGATCCTGAGTGGCCCTTGTCTCTAGAGAGCTCACAGAGTAGAAGAGATATCAGAAAAAGGGAGAGAGACAGAGAGAAATGCCACGTGGTGGCTTCGACTGCAGAGTCCAGGGGTCCTGGAAGGGCCAGCCAGGCTCCCCAGGGGCAGTGACTTTGAAGCTGGGAGTTAAGTACAAGCAGGAATTTGCCAGACCCAAAATCTGGACAAGGAGAAGATGCTGACCCAGTCTCAGCGACTGAAGTCCCCAAATTCCAAACGCATGCGTACTGATGTCAGAATGGCCAGTTTGAACACCATCTGTACTGTTTGCTCCTCCAACTGGTTGGACCAATCCAGTACTCTCTGTGCCTTAGTCTCTTCACCTGGGAAATGGGGCTAGTCCTTAGGTATCTGACAGCAGGGTGCTGAGGACTAAATGAGATAGGGTATGTGTAGACATTTTCTAGGCTGTATGCAGGGCTATCTCTACAAACACCCGTTGTTCTGCTCATCAATGTTAGTGCTATTACTGTTTATGAATTCAGTGCCAGGGGCTCAGCAGGTGAATAAAACAGAGCCCTGCCCTCAAGGTGATCTAACAATAATAATTTACGCTCATGCAGGGCTTATAATGTGCCACCTCCATTCCCAGCACTCTAGGTGTATGAATTGTTTTACCCTCACGACAACCTGAGAAGCAGGTGCCGTGGTCCCTCTCAGTTTGCGGGTGGGGGGGCTGAAGCAACGGTGTGTGTGTGTGTGTGTGTGTGTGTGTGTGTGTGTGTGGAGGGGTGTGTGTGTAGGGGTGTGTGTGTGTGTGTGTGTGTGTGTGGAGGGGTGTGTGAAAACTTGTGCAAGGCCCCACAGCTGATAGGTGGGAGCGCCCGGTTGTGAACCCAGGTGGGTTGGCTCCAGATGACCCACTCTTCACCACTGTCCCCTACAGGGAGATGGACAGCTGAGAGGCAACCATACTACGATGTCAATACTGTGAATTAAGTTGAGTGAGGACAGGTGACAGTCCGCAAAGGCTTCCTGGAGGAGATGGTCCCTGAGCTGAATTCTGGTGAGGAGGTGGGGAGAGGCAAGAGGAGCATCCGACTGAAGACCCTGAGGGTTGGGTGAGAGCAGAGCTTCTGCCCTTCAGTGTGGGAGGGGTCAGGTGTGGAGAGGTGGGCAGGAGCGGGTCCTGAAGGCCTTGGGCGCCATGCTAAGGAGACAGACTGTCCTCTGAGGGCAGCAGTGACTGCATTGGAAGGCTCGTTCTGACTACACAGTGAAGGGCTAACTGGGAGCGGTGGGTGTGGGCGACTGCTGAGGGCGGAGAGGCAGTTGGGGGGCCACCACAGAGGTCCATCCCTGGTGACTGCACGTGGAATGTGCCAGAGGGGACGGAAAGTGTGAGGACTGTTCACATACAGCAAACAAACGACGACAGAGAAAGCAGAAGAGAAATTGAAAGCAACTATGGGGTCCTGGCCTGCATGACGGGGTGGGTCAGGGCGGCACGCACCAGCACCTGAGGAGGAAGACCCGGGAAGGGCACAGGAAGCCGAGCCCGGAGATGACAGACCAAGAGTGAGCTGAGGGGAAGGAGGGAAAGAAGTGAGCATCTGCCCAAGGGTCCAGGCAAGTTGGAGGGCAAATGAGTTAGGTCAGACACCAAGAATCTATTTTGATGGAGTTCTGGGTACTTAAACCCAGGCTTCAGTGTATCTAAAGACCGTGTTTGTCCCTGTGGTTCGAAAAGGCCTTGTTTTCAGTCTTATTTGTCCCCAGTCTCCCTTTGCCAAGATTTCACACTTCGCTGCCCCACTCACGCAGAACTGTTTAATGACTTTCTCAATATCTTCGTCTTCTCGTCACTGTTCCCTGCACACGCACGCGTAATAGGATAAGGAGCAGGCTCTGCTGATGGGTATTTGTAATGTGCTGGGACTGATAAATAAACCGATAAACCCACCATTGCCGTCACCAATAATGATAGCAACTGTTCTCAGCTCCTGTTTATTGAGCATCTATTATGTCCCAGGTGTTCCGTTGGGAGTTTCACAAACATGGCCAATAAACAGAGTAGGAGTGACATTTCTCTTTTACAGAGGGAGAAACTAAGGTTTGAAGTGAGCAGCTGAGGATCACACAATAAACAATAAGTAGCAGCGGGACGTCTGTGTACTACCCGCCAAGGGGGGACACAGGCTTTAGGCAGCCCTTTAAAATGTATTTGCATCTAAAAGACGTGATTTCCTTGCTAGGATTCCTGGGGAGAGAGGAGCTCTGTGCTGGAAGGAGAGGGAAGGGGGCAGAGCACAGGGAACAGGGTTAAGTGGACTCAGGTCAGGGGATTACTGTTCCCTAGCCCAGTATTAACAAGCTGTTACCGGGCCCTCAATCAGTCCTGACAGGCTCTTTCAGAAAAGAACAAGCACCTGAATGGGTTTTCGTGTTTGTCATGGAGGTTTACCCAAAGAAATGGGTGGCTCAGTCAGTTAAGTGCCTGCCTTGGGCTCAGGTCATGATCTCCAGGTCCTGGGGTCAAGCCCCTCATGGAGCCCCGCATCGGGCTCCCTGCTCAGCGGGGAGTCTACTCTCTTTGCCCCTCGCCCGGCTCCTGCTCTCTCTCTCTCTCTCAAATGAACTTTTAAAAAATAAAGAAATGGAACACATGATGCAAACATTCCTGGCCAGTTTTCTTTGAAGAACACAGCTTAAAAACCCTTTGCTCACTTGCCAAGTATTTACCGAGCACCCATGGAATGCCAAGCATTGGGCTAGGTCCTAGGGATACAGTGGCAAACATAATCAACTGCACCAGTATGAGACGGAGAGGAACAGAGGGTGCCCTTGCCCGAACTGCCTCTGTGGGGGCGACTTGAGCAATGAGAGTGGTCCGTGGAGCAGATGGAGGGCCTTTTGGGCAGAGGTGTGGCTTTCACCACTTCTTGGCACCTCTGCGTCTTGCAAACTTCAACTCACCCCTGAAAACTTGGGCAGGCTTGCCTGGCCTGAAGGCCCTGGCTGGGTGGCGGAGCTTTCCAGTAGGCTTCCTCTGTACCTGTTGCTCACATCTGGAGAAGCAGACACTAACAGGTGGCCCCAGCTCATGTGTCCCTCTCCAGTCTGAGCCCTCTGGAGGCGAGTGGGGAGATGTTGAGTTCTGTGTCCCTGAAGCTGGCACAGGGCAGGTCCCCAATAAACGCAGTGGAGTCGGTGTCTAAGGACAATGTCAGGACCCTTCAAGTAGTCCTGGCCGACACTGCCCATTTAACCACTTCACAGTTTGTTTTTGAGGAAGACGTATCGGAGGCCAGAGCTCTGCCACCATGACTGGAGCGTATCACTTCTGGTTTTGTTTTCCTCCCATATCAAATGACAAAGTCACATCAGCATTGTGGACTTGGGACGTAATACATGACCTATCAAAGTCCATAGTGGGTTGTTTGTGCTGTGTTGTTTGTGTGTGTTTTTTGTTGTTGTTGTTTTTTACTAACACAACTTGGTAGTTTTTATTGTCTAGGACAATGGTTACAGACCACAAAGACTCGGGAAGACCCACTGCTTGGGCCCAACAAGAGACAATACTCTCCCTCTCAATTCAGAGTCCCCTGGGCTATGAGGGGACAGGCTTTTTCTTACGCGGCTTTGGTAGGTGGTCCATGACTGTACTCAGTACAAGAAGGGCCTCTGAGCCTACTTATGTGGGGGTGGGCGGATAAAGTGGCCATCCTCATTTGCATTACTTGGGTGTAACCCTGAAGACCTGGATGTGGATGGCCGAGTTGTTGCAGATGCGGGTCAGCGGCTCTTGTGTATCAGTCTCTGGTTCAGGTTAGTCCAGGGTTAGCCTCCACCCTGTGGTCAAGATGGAGCCAAGAGAGCTCTTCTTTCTAGAAGGGAGGTAACCAGCACATTTGGTTTTTATTTAGTTAACTTCGACCCAACACATAGTGTTGCTCTTGTCTGTAATTCACTTGAAGCTGTTTTTCAATAAGAACACAGTTCAAAGTTCCTGGCACAGAATACAATGGTAACTAGATAATAATATTTAACATCCATCGAGAATTTCATTTTTTGAACAGGTAAAAGGATCCCATAGTCCAAAAATGAAAATGATATAAAAAGATACACATTGAGAACCTGGTCCCCCACTCATGCCTATATCTGCCCCATTCTGTACCCCTGTTCTCTGCCCCATGAGTCACGGGTTTCAACAATTTCTGATCTGTCCTCCCAGGGTTTTTTATGTGAGTTTGGATTCTCAAAAATGCATCTTCCGCATCTACAGAAATGATGATATGATTTTTCTCCTTAGATTTATTTTGATGAACTGTCCTTGCATTTTTAGAATAAGCTGCACTTGGTTGTGAAGAATTATTCTTTTTGTATGCTGCTGCATTCTGATTGCTAATATTTTATTTAGGATTTATGCATCAATATTCATGTATGAGATTCATTTATTTATTTATTTTTTTCTATAGCCTTTGTTACTGATGTTATCCTAGCAGGGTTAAAAAAAAGTTGCCCTTCTTTATCTCTGCTCTGGAACAATTTAAATGGTGTTGGAACCATCCATCCTTTAAACGTTTGGCTAAATTTGCCCAGGAAACTTCTAGCTCTGGTGCTTTTTAAATATTAATTCCTTTATAATACTACCTAGTATTTTCTATGAAAATTGACTTATTTAGATGTTCTGGAGTTGGTTTCAGTAAATCATATTCTCCTGGAAACGTATCCACTTCTTTCAAATTTGCAAATTTAGATAAATTTGCATAAAATTGTTTTTAAAATTTCCTTGCTTTCTGCATTTTTCTTGTCATTTTTGTTTGTTTTGCCTTTGTTCTTTCTTCCTTGATGTCTGAGAAGGCTTATCTGTTTTACTGATTTTGCCTCAGTGATCCAGGTATTCACTTATTCACTTTGTTTTCCCCCATTATCTACCTCATTAATTCTTATTTTAATTCTTCTGCTTTCCTCTGGTTTATTTTGTTGTCCTTTTTTTCCTAACTTTTTTGAGTTGATTCTTAATTCCTTCTATTTCATCCCTTTTATATTTAAATAAATATTCCATTTATAGGCTATGACATCTCCCATGTGTGCTGCTTTAGTTCAATCCTTTAGATTCAAAATCTAGTAAGTAGTAGTATTTTCATTATTATTGGCTTATAGAAATTCTGCAGTTTTAATCTGTACTTTTCCTTTGACTCAAAAGTTGTTTAAATGACAACTTTCTTAAAATTCTGATTTTTTATCAATTTTAAATTTTACTGCATTGTGAATAGAAAATGTCCACATTACCTCTGCTTTTTGAAACTTACTGTGATTTCATTTGTGGTGATCAGTGGTATGGCCAATTAGTATAGCCATTCCACAGACACACAAAGCAAAAATATGTTCTCTACCTTTGGGGCACATAGTTTGATATATATTGATCATATCTACCTTTATGATTCGGTTACTTAAGTCTTTTGTATCCTTGTTCATTTTTGGTCCAACTGATCTGAGAGAATGTTGCTCTTCCTGAGATGTGGAAAGCCTGGGGAGGAGCCAGTTCCAGGGGAAGAGTGGGTATGAAAAAATCATAAGGTCTGTTGGAGAAGTCTGTTAGATCATCTCCACCCGAAAATCATTCTTGTCAAACACTAATTTGAAAAGATATATGCACCGCTACGTTTACTGCAGTGTTATTTACAAAAGCCAAGATATGGAAGCAGCCCAAGTGTCCACTGACAGATGAATGAATGAAGATGTGATATATGTATGTAGTGTGTGTGTGTTGTGTGTGTGTGTATAATATATATACCTAACATATACACACATATGTATAATAGAATATTAGCCATAGAAAAGAATGAGATCTTGCCATTTGCAATAACATGGACGGAGCTAGAGGTTATGATACTAAGTAATATAAATCAGACAGAGAAAAGTAAATACCATATGATTTCACTTGCATGTGGAATCTTAAAAATGAAACAAATGAACAAACAAACAAAAACAGCAACAGATCCATAAATACAGAGAAGCTGATGGTTGCCAGAGGGGAGAAGATAAAATCACTCCTGCCATAAAGAAAAGGGCCCCCCAAGATTGACCAAGGTCTGTATTTTCTAACTTTTATTGATACTACTTGACAGGAGAATCTATCTTTCACTTAATCAGATAATTTTGTATTGTTTCCTAATTTTTTTTTAAGTAGGCTCCATGCCCAGCATGGAGCCCCACGCAGGGCTCAAACTCACGACCATGAGATCAAGACCTGACCCAAGATCAAGAGTCAGACACACAGGGCACCTAGATGGCTCAGTCAGTTAAGCGTCCGACTCTTGATTTCAGCTCAGGTCATGATTTCAGGGTCATGAGATCGGGCCCCATGACCACCTCCATGCTCAGCGGATTCTCTCCCCCTCCCTCTGTTCATGTTCTCTAAATAAATAAATAAATAAATAAATAAATAAAATATTTTTTAAAAAGACTTGGACACTTAACCGACTAAGCCACCCAGGCACCCCTCCTAATTTTTTCATATATGGATTTTTTTTTTCTCCCCACATCAAGTTAAAAAAAATCGAGTCCTCTTTTACATTTCTATGGTGGGTAGGACAAGGTCCTATTGATGGCTTGGAGGGATTTTAGTTGGTGATGTTCCTGATAATACCATTTGAGCACTGACTCTGAGCCAAGCTCTCTTCTAGGCACTCTGTATGTCTGAGGCTGTTTAATCCTCGCATCAACTCATGGCATCCCCATTTTACAGATTCAACAACAACAACAAGGCAAGTGGAGGTAAAATAACTTCCTCAAGTTGAATCCATGAGTGAGGGCAGAGCCAGGACTCCAACGTTAGTCACTCTGCTCTGTTGCCTCTTTCAGAGACCGGCCCATCCAGTGGCTTCATTCTGTGAGGAAAGAGACTCAAAGTTGTTGTGTCAGCCGACAAACTACTAGCAGAGCTAAACCGAGATCCGTGAGGTTTGGACCTTGATCCAGAGCCTTCCCACCATACAGCACTAATCCTCATGTGCAGAGAAGCAGTATTTTGTCCTAGAAAGAGGGTGTAATTTGCTGGATGATATGGACTAATCCTTTGACAGCAACTCCTGCCTGCCTCATGTCATAGCACTGCAGAGCTAAGACCACAGCAGATGCAAAGAAAGAGGTTTTCAATCGAATGCTACCTGAATGATGTATACTTTTGATTTCTGAACAAATAATTCAGTGTAAAATAAATTCACTTTTAATATGATTAGGATATATAAAATAACAAAAAACTAAGGTTCTACAAGGGATAAAGGCTCTAGGTGAGAGGACTTGTGTTTTTGACAGATATCTCTTGCACTCTGCAACTCCCGTGCGCATGACCTTCCTTCTTCATTTATAGGTTGTGGGTGTGAGGCTTGGCACTTTCCCAGGACAAGAACTGAAGACAGCCCATGGAAAGACACACTAATCAACCCACAGGGGAGAGGAGGATCATTAAAAAACAACACAGAAATGGTGAGTTTCTTGTATTATCTTCAAGTCCAGCTCTCAGTTGCCAAGAGTGACCTAACATTTCCCTACATAGTTTGGCTTCGGAGGGCAAAATTTGTGTTTTGTTTTGCTCCATTCCATATGTATTCCAGTAATTATGAAGAGAGAAAGGGGTTTAGGACAAAGGGGAGGGCAGACTGACCCAGTGTATCAACTTTACTAAGAAAGGACATAATGGTTTGGCAAAATAAGACAATTTCATTCTGAAAGTATAAAGACATCCTATACTAGTGGAATTATTTGGCTTGCCAAAAATCAAAGTTGTTTAGCTGAATATGACAGGGACCTGAGCCATATGACTACAGGTGGTACCCCTGTACAACTCCACAGAGGCTTCTACAGACAGGCTAGGGAACCTGATTCCGATGCTGGAGCTGGTGGTGTTCCACCTGGATCCATTCATGGTGAGCCAGCAAGATGGGATGGACAAGCAGCCCTGACAACCTGTCCTCTACTAGCACAGAATCTCTGGGAAACTGTGATCTTTCTCTTGAATCATGACATCATGAAAAGATTTGTCCAAAGGTAGTCCCACAACCTGCCTGCTTTGGGGCTTGCAGCAGAAACTGAATAAAATGCATTCCTCTCATCCTCAAGTGCAAATCAATCTCTCAAGCCTTGTTAACCTCACATTTGGTAGATGCCAAATGAAGAGGAGAATGGCTAAAAATGTAGGATGGTTTCCTTGGGAGAGGTTCTAGACTCTCTTTTCTCAGTTTGCCTCGTTTTCCTTTCAAACGAGAGACTGAAATGGTTGAGTTGGTCTGGCTCAGATTCTAGGGAATCGCATCGGTGGGGGTCTCCAGCCTCACTGACCTAAACGTTCTTGTTTGCAAAAGAACATCCTATTTAAAAGGAAGTGTGGCCAATTCATGCTTTGACACATGGATTATCAGGAGTCTCCTCTGCTGAACCAAGTAAGAAAGTTGAGCTGGGAACTTTCTTCCTTGCTTCAAATTTAAGTAATAAATTAAAATGTATCTGGCAAAAGTGGGAAAGGGGTTGAAAAGGGTGAGTTTTGCATGAAACTGAGTGTAGGTGTTTTCTGAGCACCTCAGAACTTCAGGTTTCATGGGGGGCTCCAAGTTCATTTAGTTCAAACCATACATCTGATGACTTCCAGTAATCTGGATAATCTGTTTGGTGGGCGGTCTTCTCTTCCCATGAAGGACACAAGTTATCTGCCGGGCATCTATAGCTTATGTATTACCTGGAATCCAGCCTTAATCAGTGAAGGGAACAGTAGCAAACTATCTTAGTCATGGTCACTTAGTTACAAAGAACGGAAAACCAATTTAAATCCTTTTTGAAGAGTTTATTGGAAGGAACATGTAGGTTTCACGAGGAGTAGAAAGATAACAAATGGTTTTCCTCTCTTCTCTCATTTCCTATTGTCTCTCTCGGCAACTAGCTCCTTTCTCTTGCTTTTGCAGCTTCTGTTTCATTATGACTTTATGGCTCTGATACAGGACACTTGTTTTTGTTTTTGGTTGGTGTTGGTATTTTGGGTTTTGTTTTTCTTTTTTTACATTTACCTTATTTTTATCATGTCCCATTTTTTCTGTGGAGAACCAGCCTTGGGAATTGGTCTGGCAGTGGACGCTTGACTTGACCAGAGCCAACAAGATACATTGAGACCTTTGCTGAGGTTTCTGAGAGATGGCTTGTGAGTGGGAGAGGACACGAGGCTGGCACTGCCAACACCATCCTGCCTCTAGGAAGCCCAAGACTAATGGCGACACAGCAGTAGACCAAAGGGACAGAAGCAGCTACATCCTGATGCCAATTTTGGAAACCTGAATCCCAATTATATGTGAAGCCAGTTTCATGAGCCAATAACTTTCTTGCTTGCCTAAGTCATTTTGGATCAGGTATTCTGTCAAGCATAACCCCCAAAGTCCCAACTGATACAGCCATCAGCCCTGGATTCCCCACCCAGCCAACCTCGTTCATCACCATGACCTTGCAGTTCTAGTTTCCTCATTGGCTTAGTTAGGAAGGGCATGCTCAGGAAGGAGTAGTTTAAAGCAGTATGTAGGGCTATCCTTTGCAGAGCTAAAGGTGGGGCAGAGGGAGAGGAAGTAATTACCTTCTTGAATTTATAGTAAAATTAGAGTCCTTGATCTGACAATAGCCCTAATCATATTTTTTTCCCTGTCTTCATTAAGGTCATGAATGTCAAAAATATAGGGGATAACATGCAAAAATCACTTCCAACTTCACGAATAATGCTTGTGATGCTTTTTCATATGCAAGTCTAATGGAAATTTAGAAAATGACGGGTCCATCTTGTCATTATTCTCTTGTGGATGTACCAACAACTTTGAAAATGTTTTCAATATGTCAACTTTAATTTTAAAATTGAAGACAACAGAGTAGCTTGAAAGCTCAGATTTAAGTCATAAATGAAAATGTATCTGGTAAGAAGTGCATTACATCCTATTTCTTCATTATGAGAATATTTAATTCTTTGATTTAAAAATATCTCCACTTTAATACATCATGATTCATATAATCTTTTCCCACACCTCTTCTTTCAAGACCTCTAACTTATTTCATCAAAAAATAATAAATCTCAGGCTCAGAAATCATTTCCTAGCCAAGAATTGTACCATTGATGCTGTTCATTATTCCAATTAAAATTTAAATTTGTTTAGGAAGGGCAAGGACATGACTTTCATACACATGTTTAAGTTCCACGTCTAACATTGCATTTCCCACCAACATACATACACCTGTGTTGAATCACAAGCAGTCCAGAGGCATCCTGAGAAGAATGAGCGCTTGGGTTCCGTCTCTGGCCGTAGAGTCTACTTGTGTGACAATGGCAGATTATGACCTCTGTAGACTTCTGTTGCTTCACATATAAAGGACTGATCTTACATCTTTATAGATAATACTGACCTCATAGCCTTAATGGAGTAAATGAGGTGGTAAATATAAAGCATATAACTGATACTCGGTCTTATTTACCAACTATTACTTAAGGTAACAAATACTTGCCCGTCATGACAACAACATTTACAACTCACGAATGCCCATTTCCTACCAGTTGTCAACACCGCCATAAATCTGCCAGAGTTATAAAATCAAATCTACGCTTTTCATTAATTGAAATGTTATTGCCCTCTTAACGCTACTGAAATGTCTCATTCTGCTACTAGCTGGCCATGTGACCTGGAACAAGCACTTAAGCAATGTGAGTTGCGCTTCTTCGTTTGCAAAATGCCAAGACCAGACCGTCCTAACTGTATTTGTCCTAGATGAATGTTAGGGTCCCCTCTGGCTATACCACTCTTCTCTGTGCATCTTAGAATTCAGTTCGGTGGCCACGTGAGGCCTATGAATCATCATGGGGTAATTACACCCTGATTTCAAATGAGCCCATATTCTTTTCAGAGGAAAAACCACTGCCATTTAAACCTAGTCTCCCAGACAAATATCAGCATCAGGATAAAAAAAGAGAGTGAGGTGATATAATGGTATGATAATTCACAGGCTCAGCGCTTGTAATTTTGGAAATCTCTAAAAGTTATTTCTCAAAATTTGAGGATGCATTTTGTGACATAGGGGTCATCAAAGAAAGGTGTGCCACAGGGCATGATGGACACCTCTCCATTGGGTTTAGGGTCTACTGTTCCACATAACAGCTCCAACCCAATCTGCCTTACTTATTGAAAATGCTAATGATTGATTGGTATACTTCTATTTTTCTGAAACTGCAAAACAGAACAGTCTAATTAACCATTCCTTTGGTATTTACTCTGAAACCAAGTGTGCATTTCTTGGCCTCTTCACATGCAATCAATGCCAACTCCCACGCAATTCCACAGAATTCTTGTACAATTTTCACTTGCTCTGCCCAATTTTTTTTGTCTTAGCCTCCCCTCTATTATCTCACAAATGGTGAACATTTCAGAAATTGCAATGCCCTTAAAAGGTCTCTACACATTTGTCTAGAAGACATTCTGGGTAAAATGCAAGAGATGCCTTCTCACTGAAGTGGGGAAGAGAGCATAAATTAAATTTCTAAGGGATATAGCCAGAGAAGAAAGTGCTACGTGTTAAGAGCCCAGATTCTGACAGATGGCACGCAGTGCATGCTGTTTAGCTGGGCAGTGCTCAAGGGCTCGCGCCATTGCAAATACAGAAACAATAAAACTGCTTATTGATTTTAAAGAGACCTGTAATTAAGTATGACATTCTAACAGATAAAGGTTTACCAAGGCAAAAGAGCCAAGACTTAAGAGGTCTTAAAATGAGATACTATTTAATGGATTCAAACATCACTCCTAGGATGGCAAATCTTCAAGAACTCCAGCTTGTGTGTGTGTGTGTGTGTGTGTGTGTGTGTGTGTGTGTGTGTGTGTGTGTGTGTCTTTATGTCTGAGTTCAAGAACATGCACACAATTCATCTAAAGTTTCAAGTGGTGCGTGCCCATTTGAAATTTTCTTGAGGTTAGGAAAGCAAAGGTTGCAACCCTTACATTCAGTTGCCTTGGGCAAGCAAAAAATAAAAAAAATTTTAAAAAAGTATCTGTCAAGACCCAGGTCTTACTGTTAAGGCTAGAGTTGAGAAATGCCCTCCAAATGCCTTCAAGTCAACATTAGCTATGACAGAAGCAAGACTATTATTTAACAGTAGCAGCAAATGTCAAAAACAAACTGTGCCTGGAGTTTTGACAAGACACTGTTGAAAGAGAACCACTTTTTCAGCACTTGTGCAACCGTGGAGGAGAACTCGACAATATCTGGAGGTCTGGTAATAGGATTTCCAGGCTGCTTGGTGGTTTCCTTCTGATACACAAAAAAGGAGTAGCAAGTGGCGGACATGAGCAAAAAACTGGAAACAAGGAGGCCCAGGGAAAAGAACTGATATATCAGAAATCGGGTACCTATAGCTAATTAAAATGTAACTCCTTCTTGGGGAAACTGCAGTCTCACAGTGGTGACACTGTAAAGTATGAGGACAGAGCCATCATCCCTAGGCAAAAATAAGATGCTGACAAAACCCATCTCCTATTTCCCACATCCTTCCTTCCCGCTGGTGGCCTCATGCCATCCTGTGACACCTTCTCTGAGCTTCTCTCCGTGGATGACACTCCCCAGCCTAACCTGGCCAAAGCTCCAGCCCAACAATCAATTACTCAGCATAATCACAATGAGCCATTCCCTGCCCTACTTCCTTAGGAACCTGGTCCCTGAAAGGAACCTGACAAGTGAGTCTGTGGATGGTGGTTGGTTGGCATAGTGGATTTGTGCATGATTTCATTTCGACAGAAACATTAGGAGAGTATCTCAATGCAAAGGAAATGCTAACGTGCTGGCTCAGTACCCATACTTTGAAGCGGGAACAAGAGGAAAAAGGAGAGGAACAAATATTTAACTGGATGCCTGTTTACATTACATATTATTGCATTTGATGTTCAGAGGCCTCAAAAGAAGATGATAGTGTATCTCCATTTCATAGATGAGGAAACTGAGGTTTAGAAAGTTTGGGGGACTAGCTCTGGGTCCCAGTCTATAAGGAACTCATGCGGCGTTCAAGCCTGGGTTTGTTGGATTCCCAAGGCTGGCTCTTTCCCTGATTCACTCTACCAAACCTCAGGATCATACCTGAATTAGCCTCAGAACATTCTTTTTCAAGAAAAGTCTGATCATGATGGTGACTTGATAAAAAATGGGGATGCTATGAACTGTGGCAGATGGGGCAGTCTCAACTTGTAAGCCTTCTGGAACAACTCCCACAGGCAGCTGTGGACTCTTCCCAAGAAGCATGCCCTGCTTGCAGGCTTTACGGGAGTCATTTAAACCCTCAAAGAGAAGTCGATCCCCATGTTTGACATCCTACCTCCCACCACTTCCTCTACCTGCCATCTTCACTACTTCCAGACTGGACTTTGGATTCTCCAGAGTACAATCATCACCTGTCTGCCCATGTTGTTTTCCTGTCCATCCCACGCCACCAAGAAATGCCCTCCCCTCCTGGAGCTGAGTTTGACCCTTCCTTCACATCTCATCAGTACCTGTGTCCCCACCCTTCAGAGGCCTTTCCTGGCTAGTGGGTTAACACCATGTTCTTACTCTGACAGAACACATCGTCTATACAACCCGCCCCCCACATTTGCGCGGATGCCCCAAGGCCAGTACTCATGTATTATGGGGCACATCAAAAACAATACCACCCAGCATTAATAATTCACACAGACATCTCCCAGACTGAACTTTTTAAAAGGTCAGAAGTTAAAAAAATTTGTTTTTTTTAAACCTGTTAAAAACCTGTTAAAAAATTTTATCACCTTTCTATTCTGTCAGACTTTCACAAGGGACTGTGCCTGAGGAGGCTGTGGTAGAATATCTATTATCAAGAGAGGTTCAAGGTCCATGTCTAGGCATCATGGAGAGCTGAAGCCATTAGGCTCTCTCAGAATACTTACAACAGCTTTCTAAAATAGGCCAGGTTCCAGAGTGGAGTAGCGTATTAACCAGAATTATGGTTAATACGCTTCCATGAAATGGAGGTTGCATCCGAGTCAGAAATGCTTCCAGTGCCAAGTCACTCACTCTAAGGGATGGCCAGAGAAATCTGTTGGAAATACTTATGGGAAACCACTTGTAGGGCCTGGCAGGGCCTGGTGAGGAGGAGGATCCTTAGTCACTAGAGCCAAGTCAGACCAGGGTTTGAAACCCCGCTCAGCCTTTCAAAAGAACAGACGTTGGCAGGTGTAAAACAGTCCGTATCTGGAAGGGTGTGGTAGGGATGGTCACAGGAGGCACAACACAAACACCTGATTCATTTCCTTCCCCTCACTTCTTCTTCTTCTTAGATTTTATTTATTTATTTGAGAGAGAGAGAGAGCAGAGTTGGGGGGGGAAAGGGGCAGGGGGAGAGGGAGAAGCAGACTCCCCACTGAGCAGGGAGCCTGATGCAGGACTCGATTCCGGGATCCTTGGATGGCGACCTGAGCTGAAGGCAGGTGCTGAACCAACTGAGCCACCCAGGCGCTGCCCCCACCCTCCAGCCCTGGTCACTTCTTCTTTTAGATGACAGGAAAAGGCAAAGGTGAGGCGTTCCTTCTTTCTCATCATTCTAGAACTTGGATACTAAGTGTATATGTTATGTATTTTAAAGACTATAATGTTAATTTTACCACCAAAAAAAAGTCTCTTATTTTCTCCTAGTTGTGCTCACTATGAATCACTTAGGACAGAAAATATGCTAGTGGGCAGAGAGTGCCAGAAAACGCTTTATACCAACGGTGGCGGACACTACCAGTGATCACCCGTATGTGGTTCTTCTGTCCTCCGGGGGAGGGATTACACATCCCAGCCCCGTTACAGTTAGTTGGAGCCAGAACCAGAACTAATACTATCAAATATTTAAGGAGCACAGATTTATTCTTTCTGGAGAAAAAAAAAAAAAGCTGAACCTGACTCAACCTTATTATGAATTTTACATACATTCTAGAAAGATGAGCTTCAACGTATACTGACTTGCTTTCTCTTAGGCAGGCGTGACACTGACACGCACTAGGTGTGAGGCACAGAAATTCCACAAAGGCTTGTCTTTACAAACATCTTTAAGCTTCATCTTCAGAATGTCAGTCTACGGGCGCCCCAAGCCAATATGCAGAGACTCCACACAGCAGCTGCGCCCAGCTGATCCTAAAATGATGGGGGAGCACTTTGTCTTTCTATAATGTCCTGCTGGAAAATCTCAGGCTTTTGTAAATGCAGGAAGGTTTTTTTTTTTTCAAAAAAGAACTGCTACTGTCATACTTTGGTTGGGTAGACAGTCCCAGAAGATCTAGGAGTGACATGTTATGACTATGAAGGGAATAGAAATGAGTTTCATTCAGTGGCAGAAATTCCCAGGGAATGCATTTTAGAAACTTTTCTTCTAAAACAAACAGATTCAGCACTTGGGTTCTTGCTTTCCTTTGTCTCCTCAATTGCTCATCACAATGAATCAGTCCATGATCACATTCTGTACAAGTTTCCTTAAAAAGTGTTTTTCTAGGAAAGAGACAAATCTTGCAAATGCAACAATCGTATGGAGACACAGTAGTGCAGAGTGAATTTATTGTTGTCAGAGCAGTAATAAAAAAGGATTATTTTTAAATGGCAGTATACTTCCTAAGGGCTCATTACTTTTAAAGCCCACCTTGGGGAAGCCACGGGAAGATTAGCAGTTGCAAATCCTGCCATGAAAGCAGAACAGAAGGACGCACTTGCAGCAGAGCACGGTTTCGATTTGGAATCAAAACTGCCCCTTGTTCATGAAATCCTCACTGAGTCCACAGCCAGGGAAACAGTGAAAGGGAAAAATTGCCCATATATGGCAATAGTTTGGACACGAAGCTCATCAATAGCCCATTCTTTCCCAGGCACATCATTCTCTATCTGATCTGCCAAATCTGATACTTAACAACATTGTCTTCAGAACAGTTGATGTACCCTGGAAAAGTCTGTCTTGTAAATCACAAAGAAAGCTGACAGGCTTCACAGATTTCATCAGTGGTAAAAAGAAGGGAGGCATAAAGGAACAGATACTAGTATACTTAACCCCCTGGCACAACGAACTCAACAAACTAAATGTATTTCGAGAGGAAAAAACCATCTCAATATCTCAATTTTTATTTTTATTGAGGCCAAACAAGAAGCCACTGACTTAACCTATTTATCTCAGCTCCTAACTAAATTGAGTTTTTGAAACATAAAGACAAAGGAACAGGCAGATGGCATGATTTCGTGGTATAAAAAAAGGAGTGGAGAAAGTTGAATCAGGGAGACAGACCACTTAAGCTGTAGCTTCTCTCTCCTATCCTAGATTCCTAGAAACAACAACAAAAAATTAAAAAGAAAAGGAATCCACAACTATACTGCCAAATAAGATGTATCCTCCATGGACCAGACACTACAAGGAACTCCTGAAAGCAAGAAAACAATTGAGAGCAGATAGATGAAGAGAAACCACAGCTCATAAACCCTGAGGGAGGGGACTTGCTAAAAATGAAACCAGAGACATTCTGGTCAGAGGTAGCCGACTCTCAGAGATGAAAATACCCAACTGACCTGATGGGTTCAAGCAGGCTCTTGTGGAAGCAGCCATTTGGCCGACTCTACACTTCTCCCCCATCTTGGACCAGAGAGAGACAACACAGTATCTGCCCCAGATGAAAGTGGTAAGAGTGAGGACTAAGTTCACAGAAGCACGGCAGTGCACCCAAGGCCAACAAGGGAGCACTCACATCCACAGACAGGCTGGTACAGGCTGAAAAGTTCAGAACTTTAAAAGTAGAATAATTAGGGCGCCTGGGTGGCTCAGTTGGTTGAGCAACTGCCTTCAGCTCAGGTCATGATCCTGGAGTCCCCGGATCGAGTCCTGCATCGGGCTCCCTGCTCAGCAGGGAGTCTGCTTCTCCCTCTGACCCTCCCCACTCTCATGTGCTCTCTCTCTCTCATTCTCTCTGTCTCAAATAAATAAATAAAATCTTCACAAAAATTGTAAAAGTAGAATAATTAATATCCCCAGAAAACACAAGAATGATGACACACTTCCACAAAAAAATAAAATAAAATAAAGATCTTGGAAATTCAAAGTGTGATCACTGAAATTAAAAACCCAGTGACAGCTGAATGCTGAGTGGACACAGAGCTGGAAGATCCAGTTAAGTAATTCTTCTAGAGTGTAGCACAACAGAGAAAAGCCAAGGGATATATAGAAAACGGAAACAAAAGGTCAAAGATCTTTTGAATAGAGGAATTTGAGAAGAGAAGAAAAACAGAGAACAAAGAAATAATAAGAACAATCCACCCCCTCCCCCCAAAAAAGGCCTGAAGTAAAGAGGAAATGTCTCTGACTGAATAGGATTAGTGGAAAAAGAAATACTCCTATACAACCTGTGGTGAAATTTCAGATGATGAAAAAAAAAAAAAAACAACCTAAAAATAAATAAATAAATAAAGGGAGAAAGGACTCTATTTAAATCCCAATCCAATCAAGGCATCTGGAAAAGTATTTCATTCAAATGGTTGGGAGGACTACAAATAAGACCGGCCTTTCCACCTGACCTCTGAGGTCCTTCCAGGTAACACTAATACTGCTGCAACAGCTGGGCACCCAGGCCTTGGGTCTCCACTCCACTGCTGTGCATCTCCACCCACTTTGGTGAACTATGTAGACAAAGCTGTTTAGATCACACCTTGGACCTCATGATCTGGAAATGTTCCACTGAATTCCTGACTACAAACCCCAAGCCTTCATCCTTCTTGTGAAAAAGGGTTTTTTACCTCAGGGCATGCAGTCCTTTTAGCTCACCTCATTTTTCCACACTGTTAGGTCAGCACTGTTGATTCAACTTCCTTCCCCCAATTTGCCTGGATCCCATGATAAAAGATCCCGTGATATTTCTTTAGGAGCCTCCATTCATTTTTCACATAGCCTTTGTGCCATGTCTTCCAATTAATTCCCAACGAGAATCAATCTATCCCATCACAATTGCCCTAAACTCCTGGGCTACTGAGTCCCCCCTCCGGCCGCCAAGACATGGCACATCCATGTTGATTGGCTCCACTGCAAGAATCTCATCTCGAGCGTCACCTGAGTCCTTGAAGGTCTCAAAATGTTCTAGAAATTCTTTCTTCATCTCTAGTCAGTCCCTGTAGAGGCTGTCCAAATCTCCACCATTCCCTCAAAGTTCTCTAGGTAACCCCAGCTCCCCTCACTCCTAATATACGACTTAGTATATGATCAGACTTGTCCCAAATATATTTTGTAAGCTATTGGTATACAATGAAATATTTTAAATGTTAAGATAATATAGGTTAGGAAAAGCATTTTTCAACATAAAACAATCAGATACATCTCCCTTATCTCTAAGGTTAGTAATTCCTTCCAACTGCACTCCATACTACCAGCTCCCCTCTGCCATGAAGTGCCTTCTGCTCTGGTTTCAAGCACATCACTCTTCTATTTCTCCTCCCACTTCTGACCACACCCCTCCACCTCCTTCACCAGCTCTTCTGCCAACATGCCAGGAGGCCTCAGATCTCGTCTCTGTTTGCTGTAACATGCTCCTTGGGGATCTCATCCACCTCCACAGCTTCCAAGATGATGGACACATGACAAAGACAAGCTCCCTCATTTACATCCAATAGCCCAGACTCAAATGTCCAATTGCTTATGATGCCTCTTTACCAGATGTCCTGGACATAGCTCCACCCTCAACTGATCAAACTCATTAACTTTACCCGCTCACCTGCTTCTCTGCATTCCTCTCTGGTTTATGGAAATACCATCCACCTAGTTTTCCAAGAAAGAAATGTTAAGTCACACTTCTCTTCCTTACCCTTCACACTCAAGTCATCAAGTTCAGATGACTTAGTCCAAAATGTATCTCAATGTGTCCCTCACCCTTCCTTCCCAAAGTTAGGATCTCTCTTTCACCTCAAACATTCCCCTCATCTTATACGTGTCTACACCAATGACTGGCAATCTGGGCTGCACATTAAAACCGCCTGGGGAATTTATGAAAATTCTCATGTTCAGGGCACACCCCAGGCCAATTATTTTAGAGTCTCTGGGGGTGGGAACCAGGCATCAGCATACTTTTACAAGTTCCCATATGATTCCAAAATGCAGCCAACTTGAAAATTTTCCCAGAATTGAAGACGTGAGCACACAGAATGAAGTGCATACTGATTACCAAGCAAGAAAAGTAAAAACAAATCTAAAGCTAAACAAGTCAAAGTGAAACTGAGTAACGATGAGGATAAAATACTGTGTAAAAGCTCCTGGAAAGAAAAAACAAGATTACCTACAAAGGAAAGAGAATCACACTAATAGCAGATTTACCATCTGCAACATTAGATGGCATAAACAATGAGTTAAAAGTCTTCAACATAATGGGAGCGGGGGGGGGCAGGGGGTGGGAACTATGAACCAAGAAATCTAAGTCCTGCTAAACTGTTCTGGGAGAATGAAGCAGATTCTTCCAGACATGCAAAGCTAGGACTCCACTACACACAGACCATCACTGAAAGAATTACCTTACAAAGAACACACAGTTGACCTTTGAACAACATGGGTTTGAACCTCACAGGCCCACTTATATGTGGATTTTTTTCGATAAATGTGGTACAGTACTGTAAATGTATTTTCTCTTCCTTATGATTTTCTTAACATTTTCTTTTCTCCATCTTTATTATACGAACACAATATACAATACATACACAAAATATGTGGCAAATCAACTATGTTACCAGTAAGGCTATGAGTAGTTAAGTTTTGGGGGAGTCAAAGGTTACACACAGATTTTGGACTGTGCAGGGGTCAGAGCCCCTACTCCCACATTGTTCAAGGGCCAACTGTATTTTACTGGGCAGGCAAGTGAGCCAAGATAATTAGAGAGCTATTTAATAATGACCAAGTCTGGATTCCACCTAGAAAATACAAGACATCTGAATGTATGCACCACTAAGAGGTTCCAGTGTCCTTGATTAAAGTAAAATAGCTCAGTGCAAACAAATAAATTTTATAACAAAAGTACTAGCAGGATTCTGGCTAGCTAATTTTAATTGTTTTCCTGTGCTTTCGTAGAATTTATAGTTTCAGTTTTCAAGCATTCACTTTCCAGAACTTTAATAAAAGGAAGCGCTGTCAATGTGGCAATATTAAAAGATGTCTACCGCTTTCTTTCGTTGCAATAAAATGGATGTAATATATTTACATGCTTATCAAAATAGCAAAACAATTTTACTTTTTGCCATTAATATCTTTTCTTGTTTTCTAGATGATCTGAAAATAGCTTGAGAATTCCCAAGTGATAATCATTCAATTCCTGGAACATCAGACTTGGTTTCCTTTTATTATTTCTTAGTAAATTCAACCATACATGTTGATTTTATTAAATTAATCCTCAGTATTAGATTCTAAAATTTAGCACGAGGAAGAAAAAAAGACTCTTAACCAAGATGATAGTTATATATTTAATACATCTTGCTTTTAACAGCAATTTTCAAAGTAAACACATCATAGACCTTATAACTTATTAAAGATTTATAGTGCTTACAAAGTTGATTCTAAAAATATACCTTATTTGTTCTAAATGGATAACATTATCTGGAAGATAGAATAATAAATTATAGTAGTATGTTTACCACCACTATAGTTAAGATTGTGTACATATATTCAATATGAAATCCTTTTAGGATCTTCACACTTTCAGCCTTAAAATGTAAAAGCAGATTAAAGTTTGGCATAGGAAATCTCAGTCTGACAGCAACGGTTTTAAAAATATCTAGTTGACATATTACGAGAGCATGGGTACATGCACATACATTTCTACATGTACATTCTCACTCAGTCCAACACACACACATACACACACAAAGACACACAAACCCAAAGTAAGCAGAAAGTTCCACCCTTGTGTATCAGACAATTGTCATCAATTTCAAAAATAAAAATTGAGAAAAAAGTTAACTAAAAATGTTTAAACCACACTTAAATGTTTCCCATTGTTGGAAAGATATGCACAAAACTGCTATCGAGATCTTTAACATGCACAGTATATGCCATATCAGCGCATTCTGGAAAAGGCTCGAACTGTTCACTAATGGACATATGAATACGTAAAAAGAGATGTGCTCATCCATTTCCCAGATGGCATTCCACTGACAGTCAGTCACGTGACCCAGCCCAGCTAATGTGGTTTGCTTGGTAGAACCCAACAGATTACAGAACCCAAGAGAATTAGAAACTTCATGTCGATCTGTTTGGGGTTTCTTGGGTGTTCCATGTGCAAAAGCAATGGGTTACTGCACTGCAAATGACAATATCATTTAACACTTGTGGCACTGCTAAAGGTCATTTTGGTATCTCTATAACATATTTATTCTAGGTAAATTTCCCAACGATGCCTTCTTTTAATTATATATAGTCTTGTAGACTTAGACTAAAAACAATTTAACGCTGATAACCCTCTCCTGCTCATCACTTTTACCTCCAGTAGAATTCCTTTTTGGACTCTCTCTAGTAATGCAGGTTTGAAAATGTTCTATGGAAGTTCATTTTCATTATCAATTTAAATACCCCAAGCTCTCTGAGACAACACTAAAATAGAAACTAACCACATGTCAGGGCACCCATAACTCATACTGCTGTGATTAGAAAATGAAAAGGCACAACAGTAAGCAAAAGAGAATCTACCAACTTTCCATTTTTCTTTTTCTTTCTCTTTTTTGGCTTTCCTCTTATTTCACTAAGCTTATAAACTGTTCAAGCATTCTTATACTCTGCATGACAATAACAGTATTTTGGCACATCAACATTGTGATACAATATATGGTATGTTTAAAAAAATTAATTAAAAAATTTCATCTATTAATGAACATGTTGTTTCATGTAGTGCATATATATTTTATAGTTATTTAAGTCAAATACATCAAGGTTTGTAACTGATTTTACAGAGGAAGCAATCACAGATTGCAGTAATATATGCATATGTGCATGTATATGTGTGTAAGTGTGTCTGTGTGTGTGTGTATACACATATATATCTACACACACACACACACACACACACACACACACACACACACACACACACACACACACACACCCCAATCAAGGGGAAAACTGCACCCTGGCAATTTTACAGTCTGAAGCTTTGTTGATATAGCTATCATTTACATGCCCTTTTCATCTTGTTTTTCTGTACAAAAGATATATTTTTGCCTTCTTCATTCCTGATGAGATTTTTCTGCGATAACTTTACATTCATACTGTAAAAATTAAAAGGTTAAAAGGTTAACAGATTAAGGTTTATTTTGAATAGCAATTTCCACACAGACTAGAACTTGATACTTTATTAACATATGCCCACTTTATTTGTCAAAGAATCTGAGAGTTATGCAAGGATTAGAAGCAAATGACGAATGTGATAGGGGAAAAAGTTCACAGTCGAGAAGTGAAAGAGACATGGAAACGCAGGCAAAAGACAAGGTTTCTGCACTACAAGCAAATAATAACAGTATGATTCAGATCAATCCTACAACACAAAGGGAGGCAAAATAGGTTTCTCTGAGTACTCGGTAAGGCAAATCAGCAAAGGAAAGGTCATGAACTTAAGGACAGGACTGATATGGTGAATTCAGGTAATATTTTCTCAAATCACTTTACAATTTCAAGGGGAAAAGTCTATTACGTTAGCAAAACCTTCTGGTCAAAAACAGTATTTTAGAAGTACAGTTACAGATGTGCAACCACAATTCAAGATAAAGGAAACTAATGGGTTTAAGATAATTGGGTGGCCACATTATCAAAAAGACAGCCACTCAATTCTCCTAGCAGGCTACAATGATGTAAGTGACAGCGCTTATTCGTGAAACTGCTGTGGCCTTTGGATGCTGTTCCTGGTCCTGCCATCCATGACAGGGGTAACCAACAGCGTCCTTATTTACAGATTAGTTAAAAAAATTAGAGGGTAAGTCCTATCACCATATCCGTAACACATTTTAGCTTTTCTACCCAATGGTTCCTTTGACTTTTAGTATGCTTGGCTTGGAGAAAACTTGTCTTACATCTCAATAACAGATGAAATAAGCATCAGCTTACCATTGCCAGTTGTCGACCAATGTTTCCCATTGTTATGCCTCCAGCAAAAAATATACACGGTAACCAAGAACGAACATAGAGAAAATCTGGAGATGTATATCTAGAATAACAGAAATGTTTTTAACAACCCACAGAGGAAGTATACACCGATAATCATTAAGAAAATTACAATGGAAATAAGTTACTCTGTACATTAAAGTGGCTAACCCAATTTTTAAATCTCAATTCTGAAATCAGTTGTCATTTATTTCTTTTAGCAAACAAGCACTGAAAAGAATACTTACTGATAAACACCATTATAGACTAGCAGTTGAGTGACCAAGGTTGCCAAGAAAGCAATTCCTACTCCAAGGCCAAAACCACTTCTAGATCTATCAAAGGTCCACCAGAGTCCAATGGAGAGTGCAGCCAGTGTGAGAGACAACTGTATGTTGTTATCAAAATCCACTTTCTGAGATCAGTGTTAAAGAGTCATCTTAAAACTTGTAACCAAATAATACCACCTGTTCATTTTTCTAAAATAAGAGATGTTACTATTGAGACGGGACTTGATTGCTTATTCTAGGGTGAGTTCAGTCCTTTCATACAATGCAGGTCACTGGGTGAGATTAAAACTGTCTCTGATATTTACTAAAAATACACAGAGGGCATGATATTTCGTTAATAGATCCCACCTACTTGTAGTTCCCCCCAGCCCCCCAAAAAAGCCCTCTTTCTACATTCACAATTATAAGATCAGACCCATTATTTGAGAAATGCTTTGCTAAAAATGTAACCAGAAGTCTTGGAACACAAGTACTGCTAAAGGAACACACTTTTGCTAAAAAAGAAACCAATATTACTTCTCAAACAGGTTCAGAATTACTTGCGAATCATACAAGAACTTGAAAATAGAAGAGTTGACAGCTATTTAACAGGGTACCACATTCTCTATATGATTTACTGACAGACACATTTTATAATAATGCAGTTCAGAAACAAGAGGACCAAGGACACAGTATCCCTTTCTATTATGTCAACTGTTCTAGTTTTAATTTGTTGAGGATAAAGCCTTGAAGTGAACATTATCTTGCAACCTGCCAAGCTATTTTGGTGCCTGAGACTTTCCGGTATAGGACAGTTTGCTCAAATGATATTTTATTTCCGTCACTTACTTAAGCATCTATTCACAAATGTGTGGCCCTTTTCTACTCCAAAATCTCTGGACAAAACGAAGCTTTACAAATTCAATTTTCTCATTTCTTTGCTAGAGGATTACACTAAAGGAATTAATTTCAAATATCATTAAAAGGGCATTATCTATGTCCCAAAGGCCACATCTTGGCTCTATATCCAGCTCCCCAGGGGAAACTAGATAGCTCGCCAACTAACTGGCCATGCTGCAACTACAGAGAAGAGAGGAGAAGTTCAAAAAATGCATATAAAACTATTTCCCCACTTCCTTTAACATCCTGTCATTTACCACCCACTTCCGCCCTTACCACACTAGCTGGTATCTCCAACTCCCTCTTCGCTTACTTCTCAGCATCAGAGGACGGTTGCTGGCCATTCCCTCAAGGTCATTTCTTGATTAGGCTTGATTTACCCCCAAAAACCCTAGAGTTTATGGTATGCTTTCTGCAAAAGCTTTTCTTATTCTTTAGCAGGCATTATACCTAACACTCCAAAGGAAAGGTTATATGCTCTGATTTTTCTACGCAATAAACATTCTTATAAACAGTAGAATTTGATATTCACTGAGTTCCATCTTTGATAACTAAATTAACTTCATTAAGGGTCAAAGGAAAATAAGGTTTCTAGGGTAAACAGGTAAAATACTTCTACCTGAAAAATAGTACCATGGGATTTTCTCTAGTCTAAGGGACCTAATATTATTAAGTCTATGTTATAAATTTTGCAGACATTTTGGACTTTGCTTCAATGGCAGACAGAACAGTTAAAAATCGCTATATTCAGGTATCTCATTGACAGAGAAGGAAAAGAATGACGGAGGCAAAAAATTTAAATTAGATATATAAAGGTTTTTAAATTCTAGAAAAGGCTATCTAAACTTCTCTACTTAAAAACACCTGAAACATCTGGGGTGGAACAGTCTAATCCACCAGTTGGGAGGGAAATTTAGCATGCTTAGGGGGCTCCTGAATGGGAGAAGGAACCCTTCCTAGATTCGAGCCAGGATCTCTGGGGTCTGGTCTCAGCAATGTCCCAGCCTTGCAGTATGAGTGACTTGGCAAAGTACCTAATCCCTCTAGCTTTCATTTGTCTTATTATCTTTAATAAAAAAAAATGTGGAACTGGGTGATTTCTAAGTTTTCCTCTAGATACAATATTCTATGAGTCTATCTTTTGAAGCCCTCCCAACCACTAGATTTGTTTGTTATAAAATCCTAAATCTCAAAGATTCCTCCAAGCTAAACATGTTGGGAAATTCTTTAATAGAAAAGGAATGGAAAAACAGACTAGTAACGCCACTGAGGGGCTTCCAAATTCACAGATCCCCAAGGGCTAGCACAATTAGGAACAGAAAGGCAAATGTGTTTGCAGAATGGAGGACCTTGCCACTTGCCTTTGTTCCTCTCCCAGGCTTCTCCAGAACACCTCAATGCTTCCCATAACAGACATAGGAATCCACCTGCCACGTGACCCACCCTCTCTCCCGCTAACCACCAGCCGTGAGCCCACTGCAGAGGCACAAGAGGGAACCCCGGGCAGCCTGACCTGCACTGCATGCTCTTCCCAGCACCAAAGCTCCTGACCCCTCCACTCTCTAAGCCACATCTTCTAGAAAAGGGACGACTGAACTAGCCAGTCACAGGCTCTCTTCTCCAAAGGAAAGTCAGGGGTGGGGAAGAAGAGGAGAAGCAGCAGGGAGGATGACAGGATGAAAATCTTATGAGGGCAAAAACTTTTGTTCTGGGGTGGACATTTTTTTCTATGGTATCAGGGAGAAGGGAAATAGAGGCTACTTTACCCTTCTAGCCGGGATACTCTAAGAACACTCATTACTCACGAAATAAAATGTCAGAATCCATAAATGATCAAACTTTAAAAATATGTACCTTAGGGACAAATGTTCTTTTTGGCCCATGTCTAAGCTGAGTACTTCCACTTATGCCACCTTTAAGAACATTCATGAGATTTGCTGGCGTCAATTAAAACCAATAGATGAGTCCTTTTTTGGAAAAAAATTATAGGTTCCTTAAATTAAAAACAAACCAAAAAACAGCCAGCACCTGAAGCCACCACATGTCCTCACTGGCAAGTCTTAAATGAAGACAGAGGAAAGAAATCCTTTGAAAATGTATCTGTTTCAATCTTGGAATTACCAAAACTGTATGGAATTATGTAACCTAATTTAAGAAAAACATGCAAAATGTTTAAACGAGCAAAGTTTCTCAATGATCCTGAAACTCGGGGATTTAAATGGAAGGCTATACCCCACCCAGTAACTGCACGGCTGCTACTGTGATGTTTCAACAATATGGCACACATTCTTTTTACGCTAAGGGGACATACCACATTTTGACAACAGTGAAGTTGCAACGGACTATTTAACCTTTGGTTTGTCTGGGCTGCTCTGTGATTATGTATTTCGTTACAGCAGAAAGGATACAGCACTGGCATGATTTATACCAACAAAGACGGCTACGCACCGCATCACACTGGACCACTCTCTTTTAAATTTATGTGGTTCTCCTAGATGCCTGTCAATGCAGGGGTATAATAACCCAATCACAGCTGTGGAAAAAAGGAGAAAAAAATTAAGTCATCTCCAATGCTATACCAGCAAAACTTAAGCTAAAAGAGTCACTACAACCCCCACAAGCATTTGAAACACTGTTTCAAAAGCTCTCCAATACTTAACATCAATCACCCATATTTTTAAACTTACCTCCCCAAAGGAAAAAAAAAGAGGTAACACCACTGCAGAAAGCACTGCAAATGATTACAACAGTATTCCAAATTATAATTGGCAGAGCGCTATTTCAGGGTATGAGTCACAATTTAGCAGTTTGGACTAGATGGCTCACGCTACTACGACTACTATCTCTGAGATTTGAAAACATCAAACCAGCTGGCAGTTAGACAATGTTCTCTCTGAACCACATAAGCATGAAGAGTGCTATAAAATGCCCCAAACTGTCTAAAGAGAAGCTGCAAGTGTAAATGTGAACAATAAGGTCATCCCACACACAGTGTGTGTTCGGATGGCTATAGCCGGCCTGTTCTACAGATTATTCTAGTGCCTCTAGCTTGTCTCCCGCGCCCAGAGCTGTGTCCTGACGTTCCCCTCCCCGCTGGCCTTCTAATGAGTCTCTAGATCATATTGTCAAAACAGGGAAACTTGCAATAGAAATCTACACGTAAGCCTCATTCTGCACATGGAAAAACTTAGGAAACAATCTATAAGAACTATACGTTTTCGGTTAAAATTCAAATTCACTCTTAAAAATCAGAAGTCATTTTGGTACATTTCTTAGTTTTGGAAAGAACATCTTGAATGTTAACCATATAATTATGAATAACTGCAGGCAAAATGTCTACCTGTGATTGAGACTCCAAATATTCACACCCAATTTTTAATTAAAATACATGTCAAACTTCAACATTTTATTCATTTAATGGGAGAAGATTTTAAATGCTAAGTTAGTCACTAAAAAAAGACCTTAACGAACCAAAATATTCTTCAACAAGTTCTAAGGAAAATGTACTTCTACAGATTAAATTTAACAGGAAATAGCTAGGCAGCTTTGACTTGCTAATCTTCCTATAAACAGAATGGTCATGTTGCCATTAAGTAATAAAGACACAACAGTCACATCAGTTGAAAGGGGCACCTGGGTGGCTCAGACGTTAAGCGTCTGCCTTCTGCTCGGGTTGTGATCCCGGGGTCCTGGGATCGAGCCCTGCATTGGGCTCCCTGCTCCATGGGAGGCCTGCTTCTCCCTCTCCCACTCCCCCTGCTTGTGTTCCCTCTCTCACTGTTTCTGTCAGATAAATAAAATCTTAAAAAAAAAAAAAAAAGCAACGTTTAAAATGTCCAGTTCTACCTATGATGTATCTTGAAATTACTGTACCAAAATCTGAGTGCCTGAGTATCAGGAATCCCCTGCCTGGCCTGGTATTGGCTAGCTCTATCTTACAAATGATGTATTCAATCTTTAAGGAAAAACAGAAATCAATTAATATCAAAAATCACAGGCTAGCATGCCAATGGAGCAGTATTAAAAAGAGGCCGCACAGTCACCCCTCCATCTGGAGGTGAGCGGCTGCAATGATGCATGTGTGCTCTAATCCACAAATCTGAAAGTACTCTTCTGAGTTAGGCTTTTGCTGAGTATAGATGGTTCACAGACCATCAAGAGATTAACAACAAATTTCAGCAATGCGGACCTCCAACAACTGTTAGTAAATTTAAAACTTTCATATCACATTCCTATTTAAAAGGCTCAGCTCTAAAATCCTGGGAGATTAACTGACAGCATTTCCAAATTCCTACAAAATTAAAATGGCAATAAGCATGCCTAACAGTTGAAATACATCTAAATGAATATTCTCTCTTTTTTTTTTTTCTCAAGGGGTCATGAAACTAACAGCTCATGTCATTCCTCACTCTCGCTCTCCCCCTCTCTCCGCCCTTTGCCTGTTGCTGAGTAAAATCAGCTAAGATCAGGCATTCCAAGTCAATTTTCCTCAGCAGCTGATGCCATAGGTAAAGAATTATCACACAGAGAATACTGACGTGTGTGCAAAGATATAAATAAGTAAAATTGACTAGATTTGTATGCATGTGATGTCAGACTCAAAAGTGAGAGACAACTGAGGAGAGAAAGCAAAAACACAAAAAGGAATTTAAACTGCCACGCTGCCAACCTTGGGATTTGCCAATAAAAATCAAATCCATTGAGTATGCATGGTTCTCGGTTGCTCACTGAGAAGGAGAATTCGAGGAAGCTTGTCACTTCCTATTAAACGTCTTCTTCCTTCCCTTTAAATAAAGGCATGGCAGAGTCTGATAGCGGTATCTATGGCACAGTGAGGCTCCACCGTTTGACAGCTCAGCAGAAGTATGTTTGGGTTTCTTTTCTCTTTCTCCCAACTTTTTTATTTTAACAAGAGATTGTTAAAATCATGCCTGTGTAACATTATATGCAAACATCGTCCTGCTTAATCGGAGGGCTCTCTGATGCAAAATAACATTTCTTGGGATAGATTTGTTACTTCCCAGTGATCAGTTCCAGCATACCAAGCCAAAACCAGAAGTTTGTAAAACATCAGTATTAAGTCATCACTTTTTCAGGGTAGTGTGTTTAATTCAGTGATGCACTAAGAGGAACAGTTAAATCAAATGTTTTGCAAGGAGCAGGGGCTGAAAAAAACAAAGCCATTGAATGAGATAGACTTTCATGGAAAACTACGACAGGAAATGCAATGTTTCATTCAATAAACACTTAAGCTCCCATAATGTGTCTGGTTCTTGATATGTGCTGGGGATTTAAAAAGAAAAAAGAATAAGACGTGATCCCAGCCCCAAAGTGAGCACAGAAACGATGCAATACAGTGATATGTTACGGGTGGCACTGACAGGGCCTAGTCAGGGCCCAGTCTTTTCCTGGCATGCGCTGAGGGGAGGCAGGGTGTTGGGAGTGTCGGGAAAACGTCACAGAAAAAGTGGCCCCTGAGGTAGGAGCCAAGTTCAGCAGGTCAGTGGTGTGGAAATGGCTTTCTAATCCAAGGGAAAAATCTGAGGAAAAGCATGGACAGTGCAAAATATCCACCATCACCTGGAAACTGTAAGCTTTAGGCAAAAAGGGAGCTTCAGAAAGACTCTGAAAAAGACAAAAGTTGGCAAGGGTCATATCACAGAGACTACCCTGCAGGCACTGGGGAATCAGGAAATAATGCCATTGCATTTGTAGCAGATAGAGAGGTACTCACTCTTACAGTGCTGAGTGTATAACAACACATGATGGGGACTGGTGGCTGGTCAGAAGACAAAATTAGAAGCAGAAAAAGAAAAACCTGAAAATTCCCATCAGAGCGGTAGAGGGCCTGGACCAAGAGACAGAGGCAACATGGAAACTTGGAAACTTGGGAGGTGGCAGCAGAAGTCTTGCAGGGCTCTCTGGGAACTGCGTAAATGACTGCCTGGCTAAACTGGAAAGATTTGTTTTTTCTTTTAATGTTAGATATTAGTTTCATAGGTATGAATATAATTTGGTTACTTGCGATTTTCAAGTCAATTTCCCTAGTTATTTTTACCCACACAATGATAGTTATCTTTTTCCTCTATTCATTCCTCACAAAGATTCCTTTGCAGCCCTCCGCAAGGTTCAAAAGGTTTCTAACTCTGATTCTAATGCACTGCACACATTGAGAAGTTAATCACCTTGAAACACCAGCCATTATTAAATTAAAAATAGAGAACTAAGAAAAGAAAAATGAGATCAAAGGAAATGTACCAGAGTTCTCTACTGGTTGTCCCTCTAGAAGCACTGCTAACAAATTTTCCAGCACTAGGTGCTATAGGGGAAGAGAGCAAATAGCCAGGGACCCTTCTGTTTGCATGCAGAAAGTAGTGATTCTGGAGAATCTCCAGAAGGTAGCTGCTCTGTCTATGAATATTAGTTGGATAGGAAAAGCAAAGGACAATTATCAATTTTTCTGACTTAAGATGGTAAGAACCTAGAGTGTTTTGAAAATGCACACCAGCACATGTACACAAAAACATACACATACTTCAAACACATGTAAACATGTACACGCTATGTTTCTTATATCATTAACTTCTTATTTCCTTGATATTTTCCCTAAAATTGGGGGCAAGAGGTGCAAGAATCCATTTTGGCAACTTTCACAAACCTGGTATCTTCACTCTCATCTACTAAATGCCATGACTCACCCAACAAAATCAGTAGCAGAATCAACTGGAATCTAGGTTTCCAAATGCCTCTCTACTTCCGTGTGCCCATGTACCTACCTCGCGGAATGCACTGCTTTCAGGAGAAACACTTAAGCAAGAAATGTAAACGTAAATCCCCCAAATGGAGAAGTATGAAGTTAGGTTTTAAGTGTAACACACCTAGTGGCTGGGAAAAGGAAGGAAAGCAGAGACAAAGTAACTGAAATGTGGTATTAACATATGGAATTTTCCTTCCTAAATATGAGTTTGTGGCAAAAGTGCCCATGCCACAGGGACAGACGCAGCCCCTGGTCCTCTCCTTAATGGAGGTACAGTGAAACGTCAGTCAAGTTCTCCTGCCCCAGCCACAAATGTCCCACACACAACGGTATGTTCCATCCAAGCCTGGCATTTCCTCTGCAAGCTTCAAAAGAGGCCCCGTGAATCAAGGGGAAGTGTGAGGAGCTTCCTCTTTCCCCTTCTCCGGCCTGTGATGCTGGACCCAGCTGCACCATTCACCAGCTCTGAGCCCCTGGGCTCAATGACATCCTCTCTTCATCTCAGGTTCCTCATTTCTCCAAAGTAGGCACAATGCCAAAATCTCACTCCCAAAGTTGCCCTACAGATCCCTGGGGTTAAGGGATGGGCCTAGCACATTAGGAGGCAGTCAGTAAGGAACAGTTTCCCTCCCCTGACCTTCCTTTTGTCTACTGAAAAGACATGTTCTTCCAAATCCCAAAAAGCTTCAACTGGTAGCCAGACAGCAGCTATACCATACAAGAAAATAAACAAACTAGAAAAAGACGATGGGAAAACTTAATTTTTCTCTTTTGAGTTTAGATGAAAGAAAATACATGAGGACTAGTAGACACAACAGAGAATGATAAAATGTAATTTATGCTTTCTCCTCTATTTGGACGAGCTTGCCTAGTCTAACTTAATTTTTCTCTTTTGAGTTTAGATGAAAGAAAATACATGAGGACTAGTAGACACAACAGAGAATGATAAAATATAATTTATGCTTTCTCCTCTATTTGGACGAGTTTGCCTAGTCTCTCAGAAAATGTAATAACCCTGGGGAAACTACGAATCACTGCCTTTATAAACTTTTAATGTGAATATTGTAATAGAGACATCGACACATAAACCACACTGAAACCTTAACACAACATGCCTTTCCATCCACGCAACTGTCCAGTAGGTTCCACGAGGTCATTCTAAAACATCTCACATCTAATTCCTCCCCCTTCAACCTCCAGCTCGAGGATGGAAGTCAAGAAGGATATACATTATACTGCAAGGTATTGGTGTATTTTAAGTATGAGACACCAAATGGACATTCTAAAAAGCAATTTCTTTCTCGATCAGATTTTTCTTCTACCACACAATGATGGCTTCCTCCTATTACTTCCTTTTATAAAATGTTATTAATCTAGTGGTCTCAATCATTAGAAAAAGCTAAAGACTATCCATTATGGAAGCTCCCCATTAAGTATGCTTTCTGAAATGCTCCACTTTATCTGTGACACACTGTCCACCAAAAAAGATCTAAAATAACTACTGAAATAGGATGATGACTTTAAGCAAAGAGAATCTACTTATTAATCTCTTTAAGTATTCTTTATCCTTAAAATACATTTGAAAATAAGATACCAAGAAAAAAAAAGCATGTACAAAACTCTAAAAAAATAACATGAAGCTTGGGGCACCCAGGTGGCTCAGTCGGTTAAGCGTCTGCCTTTAGCTCAGGTCATGATCCCAGAGTCAGAGTCCTGGGATCAAGCCCTGTGTTGGGCACCCTGTTTGGCACAGAGTCTGCTTCTCCCTTTCTCTCTCCCTCTGCCTCACCCCTGCTTGTGCTCACTCTCTCCCTCTCTCAAATAAATAAAATCTTTAAAAAATAAAAAAATAACATGAAGCTTTGAACTTGAATAACGCTACTCCATCTTTCAAGTTTTCATCTACTTCAAAAACAAGGCCACAACACACACACATCTAACCCTTAAAACCACAGTGACGATGATCATCAAAATAACTAAGAGTAAGACTTAATATGAGGTGAGCTGAAGAAAAGATGAAAGAAAGAAGTTAAAAGCCTCATCCCAAAGGGAAGCAAGATTCTTTTAAGATTAAAATTTTAAAGTTCATAGGTCAGACAGAAATCAGACACAAGAGTACCTACCCTGTGATTCCATTTATATTACATGGGGGAACGGGCAAAAATAACCTAGGGACAGAAAGATCAGTGGACGCCTGAGGCTGAGTGTGGGGAATGGACAGCAAGAGAGCACAAGAGAATCTGTGGGTCATGGAAAATGTTCTACAGCCGGACTGTGGTGGTTGGTTACATGATGGTGTGCATTTGCCTCAACTCATGGAACTGTTCATTTAAAACAGGTCCACTGTCCTGCATTTAAATTAAAGCTGAAAAACAAGTACTGCCCAGACAACATCCACACTCATGTGCCCTCCTTCCTTTCTAAGCATTACAGAAGCAACCTACACCTACCTGAGGCTGTGCCACAGCACGGCGGTACCCACCATGCTGAAGAAAAGATGCTTGCGATCACGTCAGGTGGAAAGAGCGTTACATTTCTCTGAATCTGAAGTAAATTTAACACTAATGCAAGAAATACTCCAATAAAAAATAGTACCACTCCACGAATCATCAAGTTCACACTCCTGCTAGTGACAGATGAAATGTAGGGGCCACGCTTTTTGGGTCCAGGTGACTCTGTCTCTCCTTCTGCCATGATTTCATAAGTTCAGTATACCAGCAAGGGGGGAAAAAAGGCTTTCCAGCTGAAAAGCCAACTGTCTGTGAATCAACGCAGACTGGCGTTTCAACAGTTACAGCATCTTATCCTAAAAAAGGACCTACCAGAAATCCTGTAAGAGATAAGAAAAAAGAAATCAATGTTTGTCTAATAAATGATCATACAATTTTTCTGATTTTAATACTAATTAATTTCAAAGTACAAATAATGAAATGACAAGCTTATCTATTTATTTAAATTAGTTATTTACTAAATAAGAAGTGGTTTAAAAAGCATTCTTATAGGCATGATATAATAAAAAAGTGTTACACTTAATATTTCCTAGGACAGCCTAAGTGACCTGCGAGGCTAAAGGTTAGAATAATAATAAAAACAGCTTGCTCTGCTTCAAAGAAAAGCAGAGCAGGTTACCTGAGATAGTTCCACCAGAATCTGGAAGATTAAAATCCAGGTTTCTGTTTTTTTCTACCTAAATCTCCAACCCCATCAGTTAGGAGAGATGGACCTGGAGATTTAGGTAAAAATCTTTATACTTTACAAAAAAATAAATGAATTTATACAGGAAATCAACATATTCTAACTGAAAATTCTATACTACTCGCAATAAAATGTGACTTGCTCATGAGGATGCCCTCCATAGGGGACCAAAATGTTTTCACGTTTAATGGTTATGTATTTGAATTTCTGCACAAAAGCATCTTACAAAACACAGACTGCCACCCACTTACCTACACATACACCAAGCCCAGAAAGCAGACCTGACCAACTCTTGGTAGGGCCACAGCTGTGTCCCACCCCTGCCTGGACCTAGTCAGCCCTCTGTTGCAACCACAGAGCTACTGTGACAAAGCTGCAATAGGAAGCAGAAGAAAGGAAGCTAAGAAAATGAAGAGTAACCTCATGGCTAGATTGTAAGGAGTTTTAGCCAAGTGGCTCCTGGAAGCCACAGAAAGTGGTCTTCCTCTTGTGTTCATCTGGTTAAGACAAAGAATATCTGACACTTTCTGTGAGCACAAGACCCATGTGTAAACTGGGGGTTGGGGAGAGGGGTGCTGACTTTAGAAATAACCAGTATGAAAATGAGAACATTTGCGAGTACTAGTAACTTTCATAGCCGATCAGTTCCATGTGATAAACACAGACAACTGACTGTTTTTGTGTTTGTTTGTTTCACTGACCTCTGTCACATCCAAAGCTCTGGACCCAGATCACAGGGGGACGTCTGTCCTCAAGCCAGTCCTCATAAACCTAACTTAGTCTATAGCATGACTGAGCTCTATAGCTTAGGGACTACAGAAAACAGTACGTCTTATGGCTGATTCATGGACAAATGCACTCTACACACCAACTGAAAACGCCTGGAACCCATCTCCTTCTGATCTGATCTTGCAGACTCCTCCCTGCTGTGCTATCCAGCAAATTAGCATGCCAGGTATTTAGTTGCTACAGGATTCTTCATCATCACCATCAGCATGACTCTTAATATAGCACCCATTTATGGAGGGCCTACTCCATGCCAGACATAGAGTTAGCCCTAATCTTCGAAATCATCCAAAGGTAAGAATTATCACCCTCATTTTACAAATGAAATGCGAAGTCAAAGAGATTTAGGAACTTGCTTATCATCACATGACACACAGTATCAGAACTGAGTTTTACCTTAGGTCTGATTCCAAAACCCATCCTCTTCCCTCTAAACCTGAGCCCCATTCCAGTCCAACTCCTCAGACTTCTTTTTTGGCACATGGATTTATGGAAGGGGATTTGGTTACTGAAAAGACAGCAGACATGGAAAAACTAACTCAACTGTAATATATTCTCAATAAGTAGGCAACCGTATAACAGCACAAAGACCATGAGAGTAAATGTACCAAGGCCTTGAAATTTTCTTCAAAATTACTAGATCAAGGTGTAAAAAGATGTTTTAAAGAAAAAAAAAATCAGGGGGTGCCTGGGTGGCTCAGTCGTTAAGCGTCTGCCTTCGGCTCAGGGCATGATCCCAGGGTCATGGGATCGAGCCCCACATCGGGCTCCCTGCTCGGCGGGAAGCCTGCTTCTCCCTCTCCCACTCCCCCTGCTTGTGTTCCTTCTCTCACTGTCTCTCTCTCTCTATCAAATAAATAAATAAAATCTTTTAAAAAAACCATATAGACAACTTACATACTGTATACCACCATACTATGTAAGACCCTTCACTTCCCAGACTTCCAGTAGACACAGCAACATGCCCCAACTTCTGCTGTTAAAATGGCTACTCGAGGACAAAGTATATATACATTTTAAGTAGCCCCAATTCCTCTAGTGAATCCTCATTTTATGTCTGTGATTCTTCCAAGCGGGAATTAATGGCAAAGGATGTTTTGTGTTGAATTATGTTTCTAAAAGAGCATAGTAACTTCAGCTTAAAAAGCATTTTTCAGTTGTGCCAGGTCCCAGCTCACAATCACCAGTGTTTGTCAGAGGGCACTGGCATTTTGGGCAGGACAATTCCTTGCTGTGTAGAAGGAACTGCCCTAGGCATTGCAAAACACTTAACGTCCCTGGCTCGTGCCCACTAAATACCAAGGGCATGCCCCCTCGCCCATTTGAGACAACCAAAAATGTTCCTACAATATTTCCAAATGCCCCCAGAGAGGCAACGCCTTCCCACTAAGGGCCACTGATTGCCACAGACTATTTCCTCAAGCTAGAGACTTTTGAAGCTGTTTATTTATGTTATTCTACCACAGCTGTTTATTCAACCTTTCCTGGCAATGCTTGTTTATAGTTTCCTACTTCACTCCAAAAGTTTTCTTTAAAAGTAACACAGTATTTGGTTGGCGATTGTTTATTTGAATGAGTTCTCTTTTTAAAGATCGTATTTTAAAAATCCAAAAAGCTGATTTTTATGACTACATTTGAAAGAGCTCTCTTTTTAAAGATCATATTTTAAAAATCCAACAAGCTACTTTTTACGACTACATAATAATACAATATTATATAATTCCTGGAGACAAAAATAAAAGGATGCTTTAAGAATCACAGTATCCTAAAATTTAAGAAATAGAAGGGAACTGAGACATCATCTATCCCAGGGAGTCCGTGAGCCCATATGCAAAACAAAACAAAAACAGTTGTGTATATATGCATTTTTCTGGACAGTTCCATAGTTTATATCAAGTACTTAAAAAGCCCATGATCCAAAAGAAGTTAAGAACCAGTGATCTAACAGTTTTCTCATTTTACTGGCATACCAAACGAGACCCAAAGTGGTCAAGTGAGGTGACAAGATCAAGGCTGTGTACTACTAGATCTTGCTAGCACAAATGTGTAAAGTGAACTCCTGGAAATGAACAGATTCATTAAAGAGATAAGAAATTCCACAAGACCACTCACTCCCTACTATGCAACAGTTCAGTTCCTTAAAAAGCATGCTGTTTATAATATCAGTCACAAAACAGGGGAAGGGGTTATTTAAATAAAATAGGGGGATTAAGTATCCCCTTAATCTGTTTATTGTAAAGTTCAGGTTTTCTGATTAGGTATTGATATTTTTTTTCTTAAAATAAAATGTACCTATATCTTTAAATATTACTCTTACATCAATGATAAATTTGATTCTTCTCCAAAATTTAAAAAAAATCTATATTTGAAAAATTTAGATTACTCAAGAAATAATTTGCTGATTAGGGAAGAAGTCTTTGGTATAAAGATATTATTTAGAGAGAACAATACCTCAATAGATCTCAATGATAATCCTGGTACAGAGGCAAGTGTTTTTAATCCCCATTTTACAGAACAAAGTAAGTTAAGTAACTTCCTGAGATGATAACACTGTTACCAGGTGGCACCAAGACTGGCATCCTCCCCTACATCCCCAACACTGTGGCTCCTTCTAGAGTTCTTTCCCATTTCACCACACTGCCCCAACTACAAGCACCATACAAAAATAATTCACTCGCCACACAAGTGGCAGCTTTTAAAGTCATGCTGATCAACTACTGTTAACACCAAAATCATGTGGGTGTTTTTTTTTTTTCCAAAAATTGACAAATAAAAATCTCCCACAGTATATAAGAAATTCTTATTCTTCCTTGAGCCCTGACCTACAATTTCTATAAAGTACATTACTGAACAAGAAGAAAAATAGTTCAAATAGTTTAGACAGATCAATAACAAATCATCAAAACTGGAAAAACATTAGTCCAGCTATATGGCAGTCTGTTAATGAGTGATATTATTCCTTTAAAAAAAATAAGTGATAAATGATTCAGGACTTTGTGAATGAATTCATTTGTGAATGAAAATCAAAGTTTATGTCTTCCACTGAAACAACTTTCAGGCAATAGGCATTTGAAAACAAACAAACACAAAATTTTCTAGTAACCTTAAGAAACGGTTGTATTTTATCAATTTCAACACCTTCTCAATCAAACAAGATCATTCATCTTCCAATGACTAACAGCCACAGAAGTATATTTCTTTCCTCATATCACCCTATCTCTTCAGGTGTTTAGGTCAGAATCGGCTACTAAATAATAAAACTAAATTACTACCTCACATCATTCACCAGATGCTCTCTTAATTATAATGGCATTCTCAAAACAGAATAAGCATAAACATCAGGAAAAATACACTTACATCAATGAAAAAATTTAACTCTCCTTAAATAAAAGCACACAAATGTGAATCATAGGCTATGCACACTAAAACTTCTAGAAAGACAAACATTTTGTCTTGAAGACAATGCAACTCATCTTTCTTTTCTATGTTAAGACCCAAACACGGAAACCATTAAACAAGCAGCATTCACATCCCATTACTACTTTTAAATGTCAAGTTTCAGTCACTAAAAAGGTTACTCTATCATTTGGGAATAATTTTCTGATAACAAATTACTGAATTGCATTCTCCCCTTTCCTTTACAGCAGACCATTAGTAAAAACAACAGTTGTCAGTTTAAAAAGAATCAACCTCTTCCACTTTGTATCAGATATGTACTGACAACTACAACAAATCACACTAGCCAACATAATGTGCCCAGAGAGAATGAAAGCGGAAAATAGGAAGAGTACCAGGAACAGTACCCAGCTAATATTTTTTCCCTGGAGAGCCTATTAGTCAGGTATTCCTTCATTCATTTTCACTCGGTGGTGGCAATCAGGGCCAAGCCCCAAAGCTGGAAAACACAATTTAGCCACTGTTTGCCTTCATTCTCCCTGTACCTAGCTAGCACTGGAATGTGCCTTCCCCTGCAACCCTCAGCTCCATTGCCAATACTGATCTGGGCCAGTTCCCGTGGCCCAGGAGTCAAGTCTATCCATTCCTTCTTAAACCATCTCCTCATCAATCCTACAAAACAGGAAGCCCTTCATGGTATATTTTCCTAGACTATCGAGCTAACACCATACTTTTATAACTTTTTTCCAACATTAACAGGGCATGGGTCATGATCACTTGTTTTAGCACACTTCCTCCCACCCCCACCCCCCGTCCCCTATCATCCACACCTCTTTGCTTTTCCAGATGGTCAATCCCCACTGAGCAACCCCAAAATCCCAGTAACTTATCACCAACTGACTTCTAGGTCCAGGCAAGTGTTCTCTTTGGATTGACCCACACACCTACGCCAAAGGTGTCCAATTCCAATCCAAAATGCCAAAGTCCCACTCCTCAAACCAATATCAACATACCTTCTTGCGGATTCTAAACTTACTACAAAAGCTACCTTTTTGAATCCATCATCCTCCCCAGCCTGAGTCTCCCTGGCTACCAGCCTCCCAAGTCCTGACAGCTCCATGCTTGACAGCTCGCTGACCTCCAGCTTCATCAAATCTCCAGGGTCGCCCTTCCCGCCGTCCTCCAGTCTTCTTTCCGCTCGGACACTCTTGCACTGTCCGAGGAGCCTCGGCCTCTCCCATGACCTCCGCCCGACCCCGCTGTCTCCTTCCGGACCTCGCCGACACTTCACTAGGTAAGCGGGGCCCCTCGCCCTTCAGGCCCCATCTGTGGTCCTGGCTACCCGCACCTGCCAGCAGGGTTCCCAGCCTGCAGAAACACAAGCAGTTCCTCTTCCCGAAGGCCATCCCCCTCCTCAGGCCGCTTCCCTCAGCACCACATCTCCCGAGCTTCGCAGGGGGACCCCAACTCACCCCCGCCTCCGCCATCTTCTGGGACCGGCCGCCGCCCCCCCCCCCCGCCTCTTCCTCCTCCCCTCCCACAACTCCGCCGGAGCCCCACTGCGCCTGTGCAGTCCACGAGGAGGCGCTCCGACGATCGGGGCAGAAGAACTTCCGGTTCGTACCCGAACTTGTTGTTGGGCCGGTGAGACGGGGCAAAAGGGCTTCCGGCTTGCCTGAAATTGGTCGCTGCTTGTAGGCGTGGACTGTTTAGACGGTGGGAGGTGGCTAGATCAGCTGTTGTTTGCTGACCAGGCAATTGTGGGTTGTGATGAGTATCCAGGCCCTGTGGGCGGTGTAAGAGAATCGCGCACTAACACACGCACACTCTCTGGGAGGCGTGACCCTCAGCGTGTCCCTCTGCTCCAAGGGGAACTGAGGGCTCTGGAGCGCAGGCCGCCGGATCTCCCACCGGAGACGCTGACTCTCAGTATCTTGTGCTTTTGCCGGGCTTTACTCTTTACCTTTTCCCCTTCCCTGCTAAATCATAAAAGCATGATTGATATCTCTCTCATCTCCGTCCCACAGCACTTCATAAGGTTTTTATTGATAATCGTTCCCCAAGTTCGACCAGGTAGCACACTTTGAGCTACCTCTTTGGAAGAGCTTTAGAGGTCGATAGCAAAGTAGAGAAAATACAAAATCTTATCTTTGTTAGGAGGTGTGCTGTAATATGGATGTGATCAGGTTACAGTGGTCTTGAGGACAGTTTTAGGTGAAATTTGGGCCTCGCGTAATTGTTTAAGAGCTTTCCATAAAAGTGTCAGTTAGTGAAATACCTTCTTTTTTTTCTTTCCTTTGAGTGGTTAACAATAAGATGGATTTTTATGTTTCTAACCTTTATATAAGTACACTTATTTCTCAAAATTAAAATCTAAATTAAATCTGCAACAAAATGCATCTAGGCAAGTATTTATATGATCTTTGTTGTTTTCTCTAATGTTTCCTGTAGCTCATAAATTTCTTTCTTTTTTAAAAGATTTTATTTATTTGAGGGAGGGAGCACAAGCAGGGGAAAGGGGCAGAGGGAGAGGGAGAAGCAGTTTCCCCACTGAGCAGGGAGCCCTCCAGAGATGCAGGTCTGGGTCCCAGGATCCTGGGATCATGACCTGAGCCAAAGGCAGATGCTTAACCAACTGAGCCACCCAGGTGATATTTTGCCATAAATTTGACATAAATTTCTCTTCTATAGGTTTTTATACCCCCAGTAAAATAAGATTTGGGCAGATTATATGGATGGATGAGGAATTTTAAAAGAAAAAGAGAAGAGTACATACTAAAGAGACAACAATCTCAAAAATGTCCTGACATTAAGACTCTCTGTAAAACAGTATGAGTTCTATTCATCCAGCTCATGTCTCCCCTAAGCCATCTTTTTCAAACACTTAGAAATTGCCTTCAAGAAAATCCTTATGGAAAATTTTAGCCTACAGAGACATTTATTTTAGTTTAAATATTTATTTAAAGCTGGAAAATGTTGGTATATTCCAGGAACTGAAAAGAAGGTAGAATCGCTGGGGGGTAGCAATTGAGAAGGAAGAGGTTACAAATTGAGGTTGTGTATTAATATCATGATTGAGCACATACTCAATCTATGTGTCAGACACTGCTAAATTTAATTTCATTTGACCTGCTCAAAAACTCTTTTAAAATAGATATTATGTAGTAGATGAGGAATTAAGACCAAGAGCTGTGATACCCAATCCTGGCTGCATATTAGGATCACCTATGTATCTATTGAAATTTCTTGTGTTTGAGCCTCATCCTCCATATATTCTGACTTAATTGGGCTGAGAAGAGGACCTGAACCATTTTAATAAATTCCTTGTGTAATCCCAATCTGCAACCAGAGCTGAGAATCACTATCTTAGAGTCAATTTGCCCAGGGTGACTTAGCAACTAAGTAAGTGGCAGAGGAGGCAGAAATTTAATCTAGACCTATCTGATTCCAAAACCTGTGCTCTTAGCTGCCCATTAGCACCGTCTACATTCAACAACATGTAGCACACACCACTTGCATGCTAGGAATTTTGTTAAACACTGGGACACAAAGATGAATGAGACAGAGCCTGTGCCTTAAATAAATTCAAGCCTTGTAAGGCAGAAGTCTCAGTAAATGAAACTGGGCCAGCTCACACAAGGTAGAAGCAAGTCAGCTGAAAATTCTGTGATATATCCTTCCAATTTTGAGTTAGAATGGCATGGAAGATAACTGGTGGCAGGAAATCTAGGTAGGTGGCTATTGCAATTGTAGGCTGAACTAAGACAATGACAGCAGTACAAAGAGAATTGGCAGGACTTGCTGAACATTGATGAGAGGATGAAGGAAGGAAAGAAGTAGAAGATGACTTCAGAGTTTTGAGTTTGAGTGGAAGTAACACCCAGATCAAGAACACAAGAATGGGGTTCAATGAGCTTGAAATACTTGTTGAACATTCAGATGGAAATATCTAGTAGAGCACTGGAAGTGTGCATCTGGGATTCAAATGAACAAATAGTCTGGAAATAAAAATCTGGAGTCACTGACTTATAAGTGGTAGCTGAAACCAAGCTTTGTATGATGTGTATGCTATGTATGGAATTTTTTTTAAAAGACAACAGAGATCAGGGAGGAAAAAAACCCACCAAATTTGACATTGCCATATTTGAATAGTTCAATAAATCTATTTTTATCTGCAGTGATATTAAATACAGTCAACTCATGATCATCCGTGATGAGTTTTTAATACTTTCCAGAATTTCCCTAGCCTCACAGCAAATTTAACAGATGATGCATGGCCATGGAATGCAAACCAATTTTAAATATTGGCTAAATATTTAAGAACACAATATGATGCATTCAGAAATGTAATAGAAATATCCTAGAGTAGTGTTTCCACACATAAATAATTTTTATGCACCCCTAGTTTTGACTTCAATTATTTTATCCTAATATTACTTAAACCTACAAAAATTAGAGTATTCTAGACATAAATCTAGACAAAAAATTCTTAGGCTTAAGCCCATATACCTCTATAAACCAGAACACTTACAAAATAAATAGGAACAAAAGCATAAAATAAGTAAGCTTCAAATTGTAATGTGAAAGGTGTTTTCTTGAACTTGAAGAATTTCAGTAAATATTTAAATCATTGCTCCAGAATAGATTATTTTAAGATAAAACATGCTTTTAATACTGTATGTCATGTGATGGCTCAGTTCTCTCACCACTTCTCTTTAGTAAAGCTTTATTTTTACAGTAAACCCTACCATTACTGGGCCTTTATTTGAGGCAAATGGTCATTTAAATCCATCTCTCTCTCTCTCTCTTTTTTTTTTTTTTGCAAATCAGTGTAAAACAATTACAGGCCAATCTTAAGAGAAATCATGTAACAATACTCTGTTAGAATGTGTTCATCAACATAAGCCAGAACAGGCTTGTATTAATACTTGAAGTTTATCATGTAGATAAAAATCACATCATTTCAAAATTCTTCAGAGGAATTATGGAATACTAAGAATATATTCATGGTCCCTAAAGATCTGCAAATGCCACTTTGAAAAACAAAAAAACAAAAAACCTATCCTAGATTATCCAGTGTTTTTGATTATTTATGCTTTGTAAAATTCCTTAGCATAAATCTCCAATTCTCAAAATGTATTCCATAGAATCAATATTAACAGGTAGTTTGTGAGGGGAGGGGGATGGGGTTCTACATTTGTATTTGGTAAGCACTGGATTAGAAAAAAATGAAACACATTTTCAATATGGGAATTTGGAGATCCTTTAACATGCCAGGACATGGTTGTCCGATGGAACATGTGATTCTTTCCCTCCTTCAGGGCATCGTACAGGGCTAGTATTTGACTATGTTTACATATTGTCAAACATTTCGGTCTAGTACACTTAAGGAAAGTTGAAGGAATGAAGTTGTATTTTACAGTGAAGGCTGTTTATAAAATCCTCTGTCATCTGTCAATCAATGACATCTACATAGAAAGCAGAAGCGTCATCAGGCATATGGCACACTTTTCAATGCCAAGTGTGGTGCCTATTTCATAATACAAGCTCAATAAATATTTTGGGAGTTAATTAGTATTTTGTTGTATTATTTGTTTTATGTAAATAGCAGTTGCTGCTATTTTGATTTAATGAACTACATATCTTCTGGAGAGAGGACCATGGTCACAAAAGTGTTTTTATGAAGCCCATCATATAACCAGTATTTATCTTGAAATATCATAAAGAAATTTGTCTTAGAATCTACACTGTCCAATATGGCAGGCACTAGCCATGTGCAGCTATTTAAATTAAGATTTTATTTATTTATTTTAGAGAGAGAGAGTGTGAGTGTGAGCAGGGGAGAGGCAGAAGGAAATGGCGAGAGAATCTTAAGCAGACTCCGTGCTGAGTGTGAAGCCCAACACAGGTTGATCTCACGACCCTGAGGTCATGACCTGAGCCAAAACCAAGAGTCAGACACTTAGCCGACTAAGCCACCCAGGTGCCCCTAAATTAATTAAAATGAAATAAATTAAAAATTTAGTTCTGTAGTCACACGTATCCAGTGTGGCTACAATAACCCCATATAAACAGGGAAGATTACAGAACATTTCTATTATCGCATGAAATTTTACTGGAAAGCCCTGTATTAGACGACTTACATAAACTTAGTTTCTTTAAAATACTAACAAGGAAGGAAAAAAAAATCAAGAAATAGAGGCGAAATCAAATTATTACCTACCAGCAATTTGTCCTTAAAATTTATAACCTCTTTTAGCATGTTGGAGAAAGAATTGTATAATGCAAAGCGACCCAGTGGTTCTAGTTTTACTTTAGGAAAAAGTTTGAGTTATGGCATTCTCCACTTTCAGACCTGGCACCAACCTCTTCCAGAGGGATGCACCAATTCCAAGACAGTTTGGCTTCTCAATAAGAGTCATGAACAGATGGCCAGTAGAAAGTCTGTACCATGTAATGTAGATTGGGTGGTAAAGAAAAGCCCTCCTACTGAAAACGAAAGTGTTTGTTGGAATGTATTTTAAGTATCATCAAAGAGCTGAGAAGATAAAGATTACCAGGCCAAAATATAAGGGAAAGTAGGACCCTAGAGAAGAAAGCAGAGCAAGAAAGAAACTTGCCCTGAAATGTTTTCCTGGTTGGAAAAAAACTGAAATTCTGTTTTGACAGACTTTTCAGACAAGAGGACAAATGTAAAAGCTTGGGGCTGCTAATTTGGGAGTTTAAAAGGTGGGACAGCCAAGGATAGCACCTTCGGCGTAAAGGTAATGGGAAGTGAGGCCACTCCCCACCCACACACGGAAATGAGCAGAGCATAAGGAAATAAAAACTTAAATTTAAGTACCTGTGGAAATGTAGGCACAAGCTGACCCTCAGGCAAATTTGCATTCCAAATTCATTCCACCTCAGTAAGTTAAAAAACTTCATGTCTTTAATTTTGTTTAAAGTGTTCTTAGACTGACGGGAGTCCAAAATACCTGTGGATTGAATGCTTCTTCTGCATGTAAAAGACTTTCCAGTCTTTTACAAATGTCTAGCCCACATCTCATACCTGTGCACATTTTTTAGTAACCTCACCTTAACCAAGTACCCATAGCTTTTAACTTATTTGTCCTAGAAACAAAACCTGCCCTTTTAATATTTCCATTTAATCAATTTACAAATTTTTTAAAAGATTACTTATTTGAGAAAGAGAGAGAGCATGCATGAGTAGGATGAAGGGCAGAGGGAGAGAATCTCAAGCAGACTCCATGCTGACTGGTGAGCCCCATGCAGGGCTCGATCCCATGACCCATGAGATCATGACCTGAGCTGAAACCAAGAGTGGGATCCTCAACTGACTGAGCCACTCATGTGCCCTTATCAATTTCCAAATTTTGAATTACATTATGCAATCACAACAACATAACTGGCAATAATCACAGTGGACTCTGGATGGACACAAAATCTACTTGCTGGAGCTGGAAGTGCAGGGGGTAACTAGCCCCAGGAATGGAGCCTGCTTTACCAGGGAAAGGAGACTTGCATTTTACTTTAAGTGTAAGACCTTACAGCCTTTCTCAGTGCTGTGCGATACACAGGGGAGGCTCACAGAGAGGAAAGTCTCACCCAAGGTTTACTAGCAGTTGGGTCAAAATAGAAATCAGATCTACTAAGGTTCATAATTCAGTGCTTTTTTTTTTTAGATCTTAGATCAAGAATTCATCTTGATCTAAGAACCATGCTTGAAATCTTTTAGATCATGTAAAAAGAATTTTTTTCCTACTGTATTAGCCTAACACACTCTGAAATGATAATAGATAATTCTTGGTATATTTGTAGATAAAGTTTTTGTACGTTTCCTTGAAAATATGCCCAGAATATTCAATCTATCTTTTCATAACTCTAGACTGAAAATACACTGAAGTTACCAACCGTTCGGTCATAGTTACAAATGTGAGGTGATTTTATAATAGGGATGTTTATCTTCTTGGATATAAACTCATTAAATGTTTTCTGCAATTACCGACCTTAGCCTGCTTTTATAATTTTTTGTTTGGTGGCAAACTCCACAGCACATGCAAACAAATTGAGGGTCGGGGGTGGGAGATGAAGTGATGGAGGTGCTTATAAATCAATCTAGTCACAAGGAGGCAAACTAACCTGAATTCTCGCGGTTGCACTGCTTCGATCTGTGATTATTAGTAAGATCAATGCTGGCTACAGAGGAAAATAAACAACATGTTGCCAAAGAGGGGAGGAGGACAGAGAACAGGGGCAGGGTGAACCCCCAAAGCTCTGAAGGAAGAGGTCAGTAAGAAGGGCAGTCACCTTTTAGTAGTGACCTTGGTGTAACGCTGTCAGGGTGCTTTGGGGGACTGTTAGGAAGTAGTGGCAACTAAAGTCAATAAATTGAAGGTATATAAAGTCAAATGGTCCCTGTAAGGCTTGGTATGTATCATCAGGCAACAAATAAACTAAACAAAGCCCGAACAAGGTCACCACGGATGAGCAAGCAAATGCAGAACACAACTCTAAGACAAAATCACTGAGGTATGAAACATCAGGGTGAGAAGACAACTGGAAAGACTATAGACTATAAACTATTTGTCAGAGAGGCAATGATAGAGACCAAGAACAGAGAGGCGACACTAGCTATTAATTATTACAAGGGCCCATGCAATTTGCGATCAAAAAACATAACAAGGTGTTCTCTAAGGGATTTATCTCTAGCTAATTCACCACACTGTTGTTTCTGTTGTGTGACACTCTTGCATTCTAATCGAATTCACACACTGGGGTCTTGGACAGGATTCAGTCTCTCCCAGAGGTGAAATGTGTATTCTAATCTCCAATTGAAATTAAGCTAGATTCATAGTTGTTTAAGAGCATATATTGTTTTTATAGGAGACCAAAAAAAGTAGCAGAGAACCTCCTCTGGTTTGCCAATTATATATGTATACGTATATACATTGATTCACAAAAGCAGAGGATTTCATCTGATAACAGATGGAAGACACAAACAATCAAATAGTTGAAAATTTCCCCAAAGAAATATATATAAGGCTAGGTGATGTAACAGACATAAAACACACTTACAGAAAGTCAATGGCTTGGATTTAGATTTCTTCTGGGACTCAGATTTGCCAAAAACAGAAACTACCAAAAGAATTTTCTGCAGAAATCAAGACATCGCTTGAAATGATTTTAAATTTATTTCCTTTGGAATTTCAGAAGCATTGCTTTTTTTAAAGACTAGGAATCAATGCTTTAATAGTGATTAGAGAGAATTAAAAGAACTTAGACTTTTCAGAAGAAGATCTTAGATTCATAAAATTAATGTTAGTATTGAAGTATGATAAAACCATTAGTAGAAAAGACATTCCAAGCTGGAAAATAATATGTGTGGCTCAATGAAGTCCTGGTGATGCTCACTATTTTCAGAGGCTTTCTTAGACGCTTGAGCTCCAGTAGGTCCCATTACTCCTCTGTTATTTTAAAAATTGCTGTGGTGTCCACTCTGAGAGCTCAGTTTTATTTCAAGGAGCTTGGGGTAAAGGAAAAGCATGCGCGCTGCATAGAAGGAGGCATATCTGGGTTCTAGGCTCTGCTCTCTATTACCAGCTGGTTATTCTTAGGCAAGCGCCTTGCCTTGTCTGATCCTCCATTTCCTCTTCATTGAAGTACTTCTTGTCATAAGGAATGCATGTAATAAAGCAGTTATAAAACGTCATAGTTATGTGGGTATTACCATTAATCACTTTGATGTTCTCCTTGACAAATGATGTTCCTATTTCTGTTGAATGCCTCCAGGATAGAAAATTCCTCGTAAAGGAAACTTGTTTCATCTCTTCAGAGCTCTAGGTGCGAGAAAGTTCCTCTTGAAGTTCAACTATATCCAGCTTCTTGATGGCTTCCCACAGACACCACTTCATGTGACAACCTTGAAATTGTGAAATTCTCCTCCTGCTCTGCGCTCCCCACAGACTCTTGTCCTTGTTAAATATACCATTTGTTTAGCCATTTTCCATATGACTGGTTCGCCATCCCCTTACCATAATTGTTGCTTTCTTCTGGACATGCTTCAGACTACCAACATCCCCTCCGTAGGGTTACTTCCAGAACAAACACCAAAGCCGCATCACCACGTCCCCCAGTTTAGATACTTCCTTGAACACAATGCCCCATTACAGTAGCATTTTTGGCATTCGTATCCTACCATTAAGTTGTATTGAGTTGTTAACTTTAAACAGCTCTTAAATCCTTTCCTTGTGCACAAACCACATTTTCTCTACCCTGTTCCTGTATATTTGAGGGTAGAATTCGGGGGTGTTTTGATTTTTCCATGTTTTCCATTGAGGATGATGGGTGCATGCCTAAACAAAAGGGATTATGAGTTTTCTGTTGAATTTCTTCTTGAACCATAACTTTCCACTGTCTCCACTGTTCAACATAATGATGAGCCCCCTTAAGCCTTGTGTTACCTACAAACTGCATCAGCATGCCATCATAATCTTATCCCAAGCCCTTAATCAACACTTTGCATAGTACAGCACCAAGCACAGAGGCCTGTGGTGGGCTCTGGAGAGAACCCTGCCATTTGGTTTGACATGAATCCATTCATCAAAAAAGAATTCTGTTTACTTTAGGCCCAGCTTACGTTCAGAGTGGTGTCATTACAGACTGGCAAATACATTTAGAAAGTCAGGCTAACTATTTCATCTTCACTGACACCGATTCCTTTGCTGAGAGCTTGCAAATCATCTCTTTAATGCTTTGTTCTAGAAAATTCCCCAGATGTCAAGCCCATCTCCCAGAACTCACAAGATTCACCTCTGCTTTGAGAATAAGACACTTGTCCATTTTCAGTTTTCCCTAATTCTTAAGGTTCTTCAAAAATTATTGACAGGAGTTCCTCGGTTTTGTCCCCAAATTCTTGTAGTCTCTAGGAAATGTGCCTCATCCAAGCCGTGAGACTTATATGCATTTATTTATTTATTTATTTTAAAGATTTTATTTATTTATTTGACAGAGAGAGACACAGCGAGAGAGGGAACACAAGCGGGGGAGCGGGAGAGGGAGAAGCAGGGTTCCCGCAGAGCAGGGAGCCTGATGCGGGGCTTGATCCCAGGACTCTGGGATCATGACCAGAGCAGAAGGCAGATGCTTAACGACTGAGCCACCCAGGCGACCTGAGACTTATATGCATTTTGAACAACCAGTGCTTTCTTACAGCTTTCTTCCCTACCTTACTTTTACAAACTAGTATTAGGGTTGCTTTTCCTTCTCTGGCAATCTTTCAGCTGGAGAAAACGTAGGAATTAAAGCAGTGAGGTGGTTCTACCCTCCTCCTCTACTCTTTTAACACTGCAAGTAGCAGGCTCCTTAAACTTTGGGCACACTTCTGTGCCATCTATGAAAACATGCCTTGAGTGACTTATCACATCCGGCCTGAACCATTTACATTTGGATTGTTCACAACTCCAGTCCTAAATGCTGGCACTCCAGTCTGATCTGTTTCCAGTCTGACCCTCGGACTTATTTTCATCTTTCACTTCTGCTTCTCTCCTGAGACCTACTACTTCCCCACACTCTGATTTTCTCTTTGCCCTTAACTCTCCGGCTCCTGCTTTGGTCCCCCAAGGGTAAATGCCCCTCCTCGGCAAATGGGTTCTTGCCTTTGGCCGATCTTCTTGGGTCTGACATTCCCACCAGGTGTTCCAGCCATCCACTGCTGTGGATCAAACCAGGGAGCAGCTTCCTTGCCTTTAAGTCACATGGCATCACTTCTGCCATCCTCTGTGGGTCAACCGATTGCTAAGGTTGGTCCAGATTCTAAGATGGGAGACATGGACTCCAGCTCTCAATGAGAGGAATATCAGAAAATTTGCACACAGGCATTTAAAATGCTACCAGGTTAACAGAGCCCAGCAAACAGAGCCCTGGCACCACACGGCAAAGCCATCTGTTACTTGTTCTTCCTTCTCTCTACATAAGCGTACACATCCTTGGACGCTTAGCATGTTTCATACACCTCCCTCTATCCTGGCCATTAGGGTCTAATATTCTTACAGGCTTACATTGCTGTCTTACCTTTGAACACGATTGCTTGTCTGTTTTCTGTTTGAATTCATCAGAGAGGACCCTGTGGAGTTGTATCAGTTTATTAGGGGCTTTTCCATTGCTTCCATTCCACTGTATCACAAAAAATTAACCTTGGAAATATTTCATTCCTTTTCTTAGAGTCCCTATAAATGGAATGCTAGCAATCCCTTTCCTCTGCATAACCCCGCTTACCATTTACACGCTAGATACTGACCTCTTGTTAATGCTTCTCATCCCCTTCTTAGGGTGGGGAAGGTATAACCACATGATGAAGAGTCAGACAGACCTGAGAGTTCATTCCTGCTCTCCCTCACTAGCTACCTGGCTAATCTGGGGAACATGATTTTACCTCTTTAGAAGAGTAAATTTTATGTGATAATGGGGATGACAGTAAGATTAACTGACAGTGGGATTAATTTTTTTTTAAGATTGTTTATTTATTTGAGAGAGAGAGAGAGCACAGCAGTGGGAGGGGCAGAGGGAGAGGGAGAAGCAGGCTCCCCACTGAGCAGCGAGCCTGATGCGGGGCTCGATTCCAGGACCCTGAGATCATGACCTGAGTCAAAGTCAGACGCTTAACTGACTGAGCCACCCAGGTGCCCCTGACAGTGAGATTAAATGAAAGAATATAGACAGAGGATTTAGCACATTAGTAGGCACTCACTAAACAGTAGCTGTTAATCTTATTCATCTCTTACCCATATTTTTTTAAGATTTTATTTATTTCTTTGAGCAGAGGGAGGTGCAAAGGGAGAGGGAGAAGCAGACTCCTCGCTGAGCAAGGAGCCCGAAATGAGGCTCAATCCCAGGACCCCGAGATCATGACCTGAGCCGAAGCAGACGCTGAACTGACTGAACCACCCAGGCACCCCCATCTCTTACCCTTATTATCTTTTAACTGAAAATGGCAACAATCTCTCCATTCTGAACTCCAGGTGTGCAAAAAACAGAAGTTGTATTATCTGTGCCGGCCAGGGTGTTTGGTACAGAAGAACACCCTGTGTTCTTCACAAGTAGTTGCTTATGTTTTTGCCTGGTTTTGTCAGCAACTTCAGCAAGATCTGCTAGGGTCATGGTGACCCATTCCTTCCCTTCTTTTGTAACCCTTGCAGCACCTACCTCGGGCCTGAGCTACCAGGTCCAGATGTGCATCCCAGATCACATAAGCTGTCCCTACGTTGAACAACTGAATGTCAGAGCCAAGACTGTTGCCCCAACTTTCTCTCGGCAAATAACTCTAGGACACCTTCCTACAGAGAACTTAATGTAGGGGAATGCTGCTTGTCCAGAGTAAATACTGGTGGGTGTATAATTAGTCATGAGTCAGCGTGTAAATAAATTGCTTTATTTGTTAATGTGAAAAGCTCTGCAGAAATACAAGGTATTATAGGAACCAGGGCTGAACACAGGAGATAAGGTACTGTGGGGAGAGAACCAGTGAGTGAAGCATCAGCGTGTGTCACGTATCCCTCCGAGGGGACAAAGCCCCTAGGTTCTCTTCCCTCACTTTCTAAGAACACTGACTCCCCTGGGTGAATAATTTAAAGGACAAATTACCACTCTTCTGGGTACCAAAGCCAGCCATAAGCTGAAATTAAATTAAATCATAAAGCCCTACAAGAAACTGAAGGAAGAGTCAGAAGTATAAAACCAAGGGAATTCAGAGCTAAGCATGAAATATTAGAGGTAGTGCAATGTCCTTGCCTTCCTGTGCTGATGAAGGGAAAAAGTGAAAACCACCCCAGCACAGACTGAAAGGACCACCATCAAATATCCATTGTTAAGTACTTGGTAGTCACTATTGCAATGATTTCAATTCCTGTGGGGTATTGGAGGGAGGTAAGAGAGACACCACTAGATCAACTTCGAGTCCTTGCACCTCGGCTAACTAGCTGGGTGACCTTGAGCTACTCACTATCTAACCTGGCCTCTGGTTCCTTTACCTCTGAGTTGAAAACGATGAAATCAGAGTTTGTGTTTCTAAAGTGTTTTGTTTGTTTGTTTGTTTGTTTTCCGTATCAGCTCAACGATCATAGTGAGCTAATAAAAGCATGTACAAAATTTGCCTATGGAAATACAAAAAGCTAATTTTTTCACAGCACCAGACCTAGCACCACCATCAAAATTTCCTTCTACTCCTTGGTATACTCCTTAATATGAGGTCAGGAGATGGGGGGGCGGGGGTGGGAAGGTGCAACTTTGGAAACAGAAAACTATGAAGTGTTGTAATAAAGCACTGTGTCCCCACACTTGTTTCCTCCAGATGGAAATGAGTTGTTTACATGTGGCGTAGAGGGAAGGTCCCACCCTGAATGCAAGAGCGAAGGAGCATGTTAAATACCCCAGGTTGGCTTCTTCGAGAGGAACTCAGCATGCCTGGACTAAAGTAAAAATCCAACCATCTAGCAATCTACAACCATGGAATAAGGAAGAATCGTGAACAAGTTCCTTTATTTAATCAATACAAAGCAGGGACATTGGTAAGCAGCCTGGCAGATCTCCTGCTGCCAATGTGGCATGAAGCTTTAAAAGAAATTAAAGGCTACAAAGCAGATGGTGTTTTCCAGGGTGCTACATAGTGAAAGACCTGGGACATGTCCTACGTTCAGCATATTAAGCTTAACTCTAGCAACATCATGGTTAAGCCTGATCAGCGTCTACTGCCATGACATACCACAGGAACAGGTAAATAAAATCCTAAAACACACTGGTCCTTTTCCTTGCTAGAAAGCTGTACTCGACCTCTTAGCCTCCATGAGTGAGAGCGGCAGTAAAGGCCACATATCAGGAATGCTCACTTAACTGGTGGTGCCCAGATCTCTGGATTTCAGTAGCCAGTAAAATTTCAAAGGGAAAGAGAGAGACCATCATATGGAGGCCCAATTCGAAGCCATTATTTCCCCAAGTAAAAACATCTACTATCCAAATGACATTGTTTCATAAAAGGAGGTTTTAACACTAAAACAAAGGAAGGACACTGTCTCAAATAAAGGATGGTCCTTTAAATAGCTTATATTTAGTTTTTGGACACATTTAACTGTATTGCTCTTTACTTTTCTGAGCAGCCATGGATCAGTGAAAATTTCATTCTGAGCCAGAATGATTCTTAAACTGGCATTTGGGAAGTCCTGCTCTTGTTAAGATACTCTGAGAACTAGAAAGCCGCTTTCTCCAACAATTCCAGTCTCACCTTTCCTCAAGGCCGAACTTTAAGCCCCATTTCTACTTTGAAGCTTTTTCTGAATACCTATGACCATTTATGATCTTGCTAGTTCCTGAATTCTTACAGCAATTAGAATTTTAATTTAATCTCTATTTTAATAGAGATTTAATAAATAATTTAATTTATTTAATCTATATTTTAATATAATCTAGTACTCTTTTTTAAAAAAGTTTTTATTTATTTATTTGAGAGAGAGAGCACACAAGCGGGAGCATGAGCAGGGGGAGGGGCAGAGGGAGAAGCAGACTCCCTGCTGAGCAGAGAGCCCCATGCTGGGGATCATCCAGGTATCCTGGGATCATGACCTGAGTCGAAGGCAGACGCTTAACCAACTGAGCCACCCAGGCACCCCATAATCTAGCACTCCTGTTTTGTGGGAAAAGGCTTTGAAATTTAGAATGTTTTGTAGATAACAGTTCCGTTTTTAATGAAACACTAAAAGTTTTCTTACCAACTCAAGAGAACCACAAGTTAGACATCTCTGAACAAGAGCTTAGGAAAGAAAAAAATGCAGAGTAATCTACCATAGAGATGAAACGTCCATTATTCAAAATGCATCTGAACTTGGCTGAGGTCTTTTTTTTAAATTTTTTTAAATGTTTTATTTATTTATTCATGAGAGTCAGAGAGAGAGAGAGAGAGAGAGAGAGAGAGAGGCAGAGGCAGCGGGAGAAGCAGGCTCCCCGCAGAGCAGGGAGCCCGATGCGGGACTCAACCCCAGGGCTCTGGGATCATGACCTGAGCCGAAGGCAGACGCTTAACCCATCTGAGCCACCCAGGCACCCACTGGCTGAGGTCTTTTAAGGTTGAAAGTATAGAATTCAATACAGTTTGATCAGTAGGCTGTTGTATTGAAAATGCTCTGGTAGTACATCAAGAAAGGGTTACAAGACCTTAGATTTTAATATTGTCCCTACTTTTTACCAAGTTAAGTAAGCATCAGGACAATCACTGCCCTACTTGTTCCAAATGGCCCATATTCCCATTTAAATAGAATAGAAAATTGTCTTAGAGATCATCTAGTCTACCCTGTTGTTTAACAGATAAGATATCTAAGGTAAGTGAAGTGACTCACCCCACATCCCAAGAGATCAGTATTAGCATTGGAATTTCTACCATGATGTATGATCTTGTAGGTATTTTAAATATAATAGTCTTATATCCCCAAATCTCCAGGTATATAATGTACTACACATCAGTGCAGTCCCTACAGGGCTTATAAAGAAGACAAGCTTTTCCTAACCCTGTAGGTTCTCCTTTTTGCTTTCTTTTTACCCTGGACTATTACTTCTTCCGTTCTCTCATCCCCTATTACTTCTTCCCTTCTTTCATCCACTATCCCTACCCTCTCCCCTCTCCATCCTACCCCCTGTCCAAACTCCTTAAAACCTAAGTTCTCAAGAAAGGCTCAGATAAATTATCCAGCCAATGTAACATCCTCATAATCCTTATGGACTGAAGGTCCATATGCCCAAACATCATATTGGGCATCGCTAAATGTGTTCCTTGTACCAGGGGTCCTTACGATTTTACAAGGTAGAGAGATAAACCACCAAATTAAATCTTTATTCAAGAGGTAAGTGCAGTTTTCTCTTTCTTTGAAACCACCACATGTAGGCAATAGTTTACTTTCCAAGTCAGCCACACTCTTCTTTGGTGCCCTCATCACAATTACCACAGTCCTAGGTACTTTAGCAATCCGTATAAATCTATATTAACAAATAAAGGACGCTTCTTCATGTTTCTTCTTTAGGAACTAAAGCTTAACTAAAGGTTAACTAAAAGCTTTCCACTTAAATACAACTTCGAAATATTGAAACATTTTAAGATGTTGGTATCAAAATCAATCACTCATACCCAAACACAGAAACAAACCTAGACTCCCATTTCTGGAACAAATATAGCACAGGACCCGTGCCAATTCTCTAAACTTCTCTGGCCACAAGTTTTCACTTTTGTGAAACAGAATGATCGTTCTTAAAAAAAGACTGAGGTATTGGAGGGTAGGGACCACACCTTTTAATCTTCCATATGTTACCATATAGAGCCTCGTCTGGGGCTCTGCCCATGCAGATGCTCAGGGAATGCTTGCTAACTGAAGATTTTTATGATCACTGATAGAAAGACAGCATAAATGCAAAACACGATTTTTCCCTTGCCCCGAGTTACCCAGGAGCATCATTCTCATTCAGAGACGACCACATTTCAGAAAGTGGGTCTCATAAAACATACAATTTAATGAAGCCATCTGGGAAGATGATCGTCATATAAATGCAAGATATTGATATTATCTGGCTACTTGGGGAAATACCATGTAAATGAAGGTACAACCCAGCTCCATAATTCAAATCAAGTATTGATGTACAAGGTCTTTGGATAATGGACTTTGAAGATTGATATTTCTCGCAAATCTGAGACTACTTTTCTCTCCTCCTTTGCAATTTTGCTATTTTTGCAATAAGATTTTATTTTCCTTTTTGGAAAACATCTTTTTTTTTTTTTTTCAGCAGGAATCTATCAGTGTCAGCTGGGAGTCCTGAAACAGAAAATTTACATCTGTCTTTATCGGGGTTTTTAACTTCTCTTTTTTGAAGCAAGAAATGATGCAAACAACACAGGCATTTCTTTCTTGCTCCAGTAATTATGCAGAATGTTGTTCAGTTATTCAGCCTCCCAACTGACTCAGCTGCTTTCTTTTCTGTTTTATTCTTCTAGAGGGAAGATGTGTTCTATTCCTGATACTATCCTAAAGACTGTTCTGGATGAAGCCACCCAATGATCTGTACTCTCTTTTCACCATGTTACCTCCTTTCTCGGAGAGACAATTGCTAAAACAATACCAAGTTCAGTCATGCCAGTAATCACAAAATGAACATTCAGCTAGCTCTGTCACTCTCCATCTTTTACTTGGTCAGGGAAAGGGATGGAGCATTGCCTCCACACTTAGGATTCTGCCTTACTACCTCTGCTGAGGGAATTACCTCTTGCATGGAGGCAGCACCTGCCCCCACAGTGTAAACCGAAGCTCCTCTGGGCTCTTACTGTCTCTGCTGGAAAAATGCCATCCAGTGTTTGTGCCCACTTTCTAAAAACCCTGAGTCCGTGTGGCCCTGGCTATCTCCAGACTCCTCTGCCATCACACACTCACCAAAAAATATATAAATACAGTCAATATCAACACTCTTCCTCAAAGTTGTGGGGGGGGAGGTGTTCATGGACATTGTCTGTGGTGGGTTTGCTGGTCCTAGGCACCACACAGAGTGTTCATGTAGAGAATGTGCATGACACGGGTTGGGGATACGGAAGCAGAGAGGCTGTTCCAAATGTTTTGCCTGGCTGACAGCTGGGGTAGAATACAGGGGGGTAGCTGACAACATATCCTTGATCCTTAATCCTTTTCATTAAGAAATGTTCACTGGAGAAACTCCTCCTCCCATTGCTCACCGTCTTGCATCCCTAAATCACAGCTTCGAAGCAAGTGTGCCCAGAGCTGAGGATCAAGACACTCATATGCCCTGTATCCTAGAGACAAGTTTGTACACTGAGAAGCAAGGTCAGAAGAATCTGCTGGCCCTCTTTCTCCTCGGGCTGCCAGGCCCTGTCACTACCCATCCATGATGGGAAAATAATAGTCTGAGTTTCAGCTGAATAAGCTGATGGGAGGTCTAGTGTCTTGAAACCCATATAAGCAAGCCCATTTAGTGAATGCTAGGCCAGATAGGGTAGTGGACATGGGGGTACAGAAGGGAGAAACCCAGTTTGTGCTCCCAGAGAGTTCTCAGCCTGACAGGAACATCATAGTATATTTGACTATATGGATCTGTTAATGTTCAGCCTGACAGGAATATCATAGTATATTTGACTATATGTATCTGTCAATGTTCTCAACATTATTTTCCACGTTTAGAACCCCCAAATGTATTTTTCATGAAAATAAACTGCAAACGTGATGACAAAAATAGCGTGAACATCCCAAGGGACTGGAACTCGGACTGCAGAGATAGCAAGTACAGAAATTCCACCCAAAGAACTGACGGTAACAGATCAACAGTGAGCACACCAAGAGAAACAGCAGATTTGCCTCAAAGAAAAAACATCGGTACCGGGGAAAGCCTTTCAGCTTCTCATAAAACTTCAGACCATTATGGGAACTCAACACTTATTTTAATAAAAAGGTATCTTTGTGTAGAAAAACTAGTCTCTCAGATAACCACGTTTTCTCATCATTCTGAGATAGGTTATCACAATAGGTGAAAACAAGTGGGATGCGCTCTTCATCTTGAGTCACAATATTGGTGGGAAGGTGAGGTTTTGCACACGGAAAAATTAAAGCAATATTGAGTCACACTGTAAAATACTTTTAAAACCCTTTGTCTAATATCTGAAGAGTCTATGGAGAAAAAAAAAAAGATGTATGACCATAACCAAGAGGTAAAAAATTGAGTTTAGAGGGTTTTTCTAGTTAATGGGGGTGTTGGGGGGAGATGGGCAGTGACAAAGGGCTTGAGGTTTGGAACCTGGGAAGAGCTGATAAAATGTTTTTCTGTGCAAACAAAAAGCCAAATGCTTTCTAACCGTTCCCTGAAGTGATTTTCTGTAAGCATCAAAAGTCTAAGACCAATAGGATTTTGTACTCTGTCATTAACGTGTTTGGAAAATTTTGAGTCAAATATAGATTTGTTTAAAAAAAAAACCCAGAAATTGTTTTTCTGATGATTTCTTTTCGTAGCAAAAAGACTCTATGGGAAATGATGAAGAGAAAAGCAAAAATTACCCATAATACTGTGGCAGAGAGATAATCAGTATTAACATTCTGGTGTGTACTCTTCTCAACATTTTTCTATGCATGTGCACACACATGTTAGCATATACTTTTTTACAAAAATGAAATCATACCAGGCATATTGCTTTTTTGTGGATTTTTTCCTTAATAACATTTCATTTTGCATCTCAATAAATACAGGTCTAAGTGAGTATAGTGAGTTATGTTCCCCCAAATTTCATGTCCATCCAGAACCTGAGAGTGTGACCTAATCGGGAAATAGTGTCTTTGAAATTTTAATTATTTAAGGGTCTTGAGATGAAATCATTCTTTTTTTTTTAAGATTTTATTTATTCATTTGACAGAGGGAGAGATAGCGAGAGCAGGAACACAAGTGAGGGACTGGGAGAGAGAGAAGCAGGCTTCCCACGGAGCAGGGAGCCCGATGCGGGGCCCGATCCCAGGACCCTGGGATCATGACCTGAGCCGAAGGCAGATACTTAATGACTGAGCCACCCAGGCGCCCAAGAGATGAAATCATTCTGTACATAGGGTCCTTAAATCCATTGACTGGTGTCCTTATAAGGAAAAAGTGGGGGATTTGGACATAGAGAGGCCCATGTGAAGACAAGACAGAGCTTGGAGGATGCTGCCACAAGCCAAGGAACAGCTGAAGGCACCAGAAGCTGAACGAAGCAAAAACTTTCCCCCTCTACACTGCCCCACTGCCAGAGCCTTCAGAGGCAGTGTGGCCCTGCTAATACTTTGATTTGGGACCTCTGGCTTCCAGAACAGTGATAGAAGAAATTCCTCTGGTCTTAAGCCACCCAGTTTGTGGAAACTCCTTAGGGCTATCCTAAGAAACCCATACAATTAGCATTTTTCTTGGCTGCATAGCATTTATTGTGTTCCATTCCTTGTGGAGGTACCACAAGGAATGTAATATAGTGATGGATGTTGTTGATGGGCATTTAGGTGGCTTCCAAGTTTTCATTATTGCAAATAACACCGCAATGAACATTTTTGTTCAGGCAACTCTGCCCTTTTATGAGGAGGGAACATAACTTAATGGTTAACAGCATAGCATGGGTCCCAAAGCCAGAGTCACACTGCCTGGATTAGAATTTGGGCTGCATTACTTATTAGCTCTTACCTGAGGAGTAACTTAGCTGGAGATATGCTGTTATATGAAAAGATTTTTTTTACAATGTCTGACATATAGTAAGTACTAAAGATATGTTTCCTATTTATATTATCGGAGATGGATAATTCTTTCTAGTTCAAAGGAGAAGTACATTTTCAAAAGTCAAATGCAATCAGAAAAGGCTCAGGAATAAATCTAGTAAGCACCAGAGTTCACTTTTGTTCACCGGCATACACAATTTCATAGAAAAATTAGAGCAGAAAGACTATGAATACTTAATTTCTAACACCTTCAACAAAACAAAGAAAGCACATTAGGAATTTATTGCCATTGACTTTGAAAAGGTAATTGTTAATTGTTCAACACATTGTCACTTAAATCAAACTACCTAATTTCAACCCTGGTTCTGCCACCTTTTAATCTGGAGGACATTACTAAACTTCCAAGCTCCTGAATTTTTCAATCACATACTGGGATAGTTATTTCAATCTCATTAGGACTATTGGAAAAGTAAACTGAGGTACTTTATGAAAGTGCCTAGTATAAAACCTGCAACATAATAGAGGCACAAAATAGTATACTACTATCACTAAAAAAAATTAATGTCTAAGGAAACTCTGAGGAATAGTCTATTGAGTAAAGAAGACAAATCTAAGATTCTTGCAATCACATCACAGATGAATAATGAATAACGGTAGTCTACAAAGTTTTTTGACCATATGCCCAGTAAGTGAAAAAAAGTTTGCACCATGCTCCTCCAACATATGGATATTTAATTATAAATTTTAAATATGTATGATGGTTTCCATATGCACATCATAAAACTCAAAACTAGAAATGTAAAGGGACAAGATGAAATTTTTAAAGTTCCGGCATTTTCTTTCCATACTCCAGTGGATCATCCTGAACACCCACCACCTTGGGTTCATGCATTTCAATTTAAAGATTCCCGATCAGGGGCGCCTGGTGGCTCAGTCTTTAAGCATCTGCCTTCGGCTCAGGTCATGATCCCAGGATCCTGGGATCGAGCCCCGCATTGGGCTCCCTGCTCAGCGGGAAGCCTGTTTCTCCCTCTCCCATTCCCCCTGCTTGTGTTCCCTCTCTCGTTGTCTCTATATCTGTCAAATAAATAAGTAAAATCTTTAAAGAAAAATACAGATTCCCGACGATAAAATATTCTCAACTACAAGATGGTATAGAGATGGAATGGGCACAAGGATTTTCAGATCACCAAATGCACATGGAACTAACCAGCAAAACATTTTTGGATCATGTGAATACCTATCTGTCTGGTAGATGGCCTGTTGCTCATTTTTCAAGATTTGGTTCTAAGTCCAGCCCCTGCATGAGATTTCTGGCACTTCCAGGTAGAACTGATAACTGCTTCCCTTGAACTGCCCCCTACCTATACAGAGATCTAGCATGCATCCAGAACACCTGATTGCATTTACTAGCTTCTGTGTCTCTCTCCCCATCTTGAACATCTGCTTCGCAAAGGCAGGGATCCTGTCATATACTTCACTGATGTTCAAGTATTTGATATACAGTATGACCTGAATAAATACTTACTAAATGAATGAGCTAACAAAACTAGATAGCTGTACGGTTCATAAAAAGTAGTATGTCCTGGAAACACATAGAAGGAAAAAAAGAAAATGCTATGAAATGTTAAGTACAGCCTCTTCAACATAAGAGCATGTTTAATTAGATTGTAATGTCTGACTTTGTTAGCAGCAAATTTCACAGAATTTCCCAGTGAATTCCCCAGATACTGCAATGGAATTCTTGGTTGCTTCGCTCCTCTGCACAGCTCTCCTCTGCTCTATAGAGGAGGGGAGTTAGGCCTGGATGGGGATGTTTATGTACTTGCTAATCATACGTTTGTTTTCCCTCCAAGCTCAGTTCTGCCTGCCAAGAATAGCTCAGGATGACAATCATTTTCATGCTTTCAGTCAAACAAAGGCTCCAGAAGGACATGAAAGAAGGGGAAAAAACCCAGAAGTTGAACATCAACAACAATGAGGAAAAAGAAGAAAATAAGTTTAAATATTCTGCTCCCATATTTTGCTATCCCATCTTGGCGTTTTAGTACTCCTGTTCACCTGAAATTGGAACATTGTGGGGCTGTTGGGACCAGTAGATTTTGAATAGCTACAAGAATTAAGAAGACTCCATTCCACCCTACACTTACACCCTTCAAGAGTCAACTTGAGTTTTTAAATCTCTCTCACCAACTCCCTTTGTCTTTCACATGAACTTGAAGCCATGACTAGCAAATGTTCACAGTATTTATTCTTATGTCTGTTTCTTTAAAGCATTGTTTTCCAAAATGGGTCCCATGGCATATTCATAGATGCTTCATGGAAAAAGATTCTGTGGTGAAATGTTTGGGATATTCATGGTTATGCAAGTTAAACAGATTTCTTTGCAACAGGCCTTCTCGTGCCCTTTAATTTTCTGACTTACCTGGTCAATCTCTAGGAGGAAGCATAGTTCACACCAAAGAACCCTCTTTTTCCGGAATCATCTGGCCAAACTCGTGTTCTGATTAATGCACTTTTAGAAATATCACCCTTTTGGGAACCTCTTACACTGTTGGTGGGAATGCAAGCTGGTGCAACCATTCTGGAAACCAGTATGGAGTTTCCTCAAGAAGTTAAAAATAGAGCTACTGTATGACCCAGCAATTGCACTACTAGGTATTTATCCAAAAGATACCAACACAGTGATTCGAAGGGGCACTTGCACCCCTGTGTTTATAGCAGCAATGCCCACAATAGCCAGACTATGGAAAGAGCCCAGAAGTCTATCGACAGATGAATCGATAAAGAAGATGTGGTATATATATTCAATGGGATATGATTCAGCCTTCAGAAAGAATGAAATCTTGCCATTTGTAACAACATGGATGGAACTAGAAGGTATTATGCTAAGCAAAATAAGTCAGTCAGAGAAAGACAAATACCATATGATTTCACTCAGGTGGAATTTAAGAAACAAAATGGATGAACAGGGGGAAGGGAAGGAAAAATAAAATAAGATGAAAATAGAGAGGGAAGCAAACCATAAGATACTCTTAACTATAGAGAACAGACTGAAGGTTGCTGGAGGAGAGGTGGCTGGGGGGTGGGGTAACTGGGTGATGGGCATTAAGGGGGGCACTTGAAGTAATGAGGACTGGGTGTTGTATGCAACTGATGAATCACTGAACTCTACCTCTGAAACTAATAATACAGTATATAGTAATTAAATTGAATTTAAATAAAAAATTAAATTAAAAAAAAGAAATGGCACCCTTTTGGTTTAGCATTTGGCTTGAATTGGGAGCTCCTGTCATCAGAGACACAGACATTTAGAACTACCTTAGTCATACGGATTGGTGTGCAGCTCTTGACAACAGAGAGAAAACACTGCAAATGAACTTTCCCAGATGGTCATACAATGAATTTCATTCTTCTGTGGGCTGACACCTCTGTACCCTGGAGCCTGAAATGCCAATCCTGCAAAAAGAGATAGGCTAGAAACTCAGGCTGGTAGAAGAGCCAAAGGACCTAAAATGGGGCACTGTGGTTTTAGGAATAAGCATCTCAGGACCTATTTGTGCATTTAATCTCTCACCAATCACTTATCAGAAGAGGAAATGCCCTTCCTTCTTGGGCTGCTGTCATGGAGAAGCTCATTTTTTTTCTATTTTTACTCCCACCCACCCCAACACAGAAACTTCCTACTATACATAGCCTTTGTTTCCTGTTCCCACCAAGAATATCACCTCTCTGCCTAATTCCTAGAGTCTTCAATCTCCTGCTACTGCATGAAGACTTTCCTTCCCACCCACGTTAACACTCCTTCCTCCTTTCTCTAAATACACTACTTAATGGCTACGCCAGAGGTGAGTAAAGCTTGGTCCTCCACGCAAATGCAGCCTGCCATCCATTTTTGCAAATAACAATTTCACTGGGACACAGCCACACCATTCATTGAAGTATTGTCTATAGCTCCTTTCTCTCTACAAGGGCAGAACTGAGTCGTTGAGCCAGAAACCACATAATGTGTAAACCTAATATAATTATTATCCGTCCTTTACAGAAAAATTTGCCAAACTCTATACTGTCTCTTTAGTACTTCTCAGATACAGCCTCACTTTGTGCTGGGACTCATACTTTTGATGTTTCTGAATGTCTTCTCAGTGAGTCTTAAGCCCACTAAGGGCAGGGTCTATGATGTGTACTTTTTTTAAGTCCTTTGTAACACCTAGCCCAGAATAGGTTATCAATAAACATTAGTTCATCAATGGATTTTTTATGGATTTTTTTGAATGAGTACAATTTTCCCAAATTCTCCCGTAAAATATTCCTGGAACTGAAAAAGAGAGAGTAAATAATATAATATTATTTTCATGCCATTTCAGTCTAGTGGTTTGCAGTGGTAAGTGGGCATGGGCTATTTACATCAGTTCACTTCAAGTTTTCTCTGAAAATAAAAATAAAACCTCAGGGGAACATTTCTTCCTAGTAGTCTGGAAAATATTATACTCTCTATACACAAATTGCACAACTTTACTACTTTCCCCCATTCTACTATATACTGATTCCAGCTACCTCCAAACAGCTACAACACACACACACACACACACACACACACACACACACACACACACACACACACACTACTGAAGGGTCTGTGAGCACTAGCAGATAGAATGTGGACAGGCAGAAATTGATCAATATAGTCTTCTGATGGCCACCATAGTGATCTTGCTAATGGCCACTTGGTGAAATGAGTGGCCGGGCTGAGACCTGGGTTCCCAGCAAGGACTGGTCTCCAATGGCCTCTCATTTGAATACTGCAGGTTGCCTATGTATATGAGCCTCAGATAGATCCAACTGGAGGAGACAAGAAGCTCTTTTGCACGGCCATATTTTCTAGTCTGAAGACTTCTCCAGCTGGCATTTGTCAAGGCAAATGAAAATCCCAAGTTAAAAGTCATAAAAGCCAACAAGGAAAACCTCCTCATGATTAGCAGCTTGTCTACTCTCAGATGGGGTTCAATCAGCCACTCAAAGTGCTTATTTAGTTTGTTCGGTGCCAAGAAGTGGGTCCTAAAGTTGTGTGCCTGGTTGACACACACACATCTGCATTCTTATGGCTCCAAGTGGTTGTATGTGCTGGGCTGAATTATGACTTTGTGTAAATCCACCTGCAATTTGTTCTCTACCCGTGAATACAATTGGCTGGGGGAGAAGGGAAGGCAACATTCTCAGAGCTCTCCTGCAGGAAGCCTCCAGCTCCACAACTTCCAGCCAGGCTGACCCATCTTGGTTTCTGAATAAGTGTGAGGACCGACTTGGAGTTAGGTGTGATGCGATCTTCCCCTAGTCTGGCCTGGGGCTGGTGGCCCAAGCAGAAAGAGTTCGATCTTTTGATTGTGAAATTGCAGCAGCTGATATGTTCGAATCTGCAGAAAGTAGCCTTTTTATAAAATTAACGGTTTTCCGTAGTTACAATTTTCATGGTGTCTACTGGTGGAGACATAATAGGACTTATTCATAGAATTTACATTCTAGTGTTTTGATAAATATATAAGATGTTGAAAAGGAGTTTTGTGAAAAAGTAAACGTTATTTATCAGGGCTTTGCTTTCTTTTACATTTTGCTTTCAGCCGAGCAATACTGTAAGTTGTGTGATGATTTTTATTTGTTTCTCATTTATTTGGCTTTCTTTCTAGATCCTATACCTAATTGAATCCAAATAAGAACAGCGCCGAAACAACCCTAAACATGGCATAGGGGGAAATGTGTATATCCTTTTCTTTATATTATCTTTTGTTCACATCCTGAGGGCTATGGGAGGCAGAATGTGGTGAGGTGCTATTTTATAGCATGGTTAATGCTTATCAGTAATTTTTTGCCCTGACCTTCTGCCTCAGACAATTAATTTTCTTGAACTGCTCACACACCAGAAGAACATTAGGGGGGAAAAATAATGTTAGTACTAGTGAATAGAATCTTGGAAGAAAAGCTGTGCAATTATTCAAAGACCTAATCTTATCTCTTGTTTCATTTTTATATCACAAGTCTACACTTAAAAGTATTAGATACACTGCCCTGCTGTCCCATACCTTCAAACCCCAGTAAATAAATGCTGCTAAGTGCCACCAGGAGTGAAAGAGCTTGTAATGAGAAGTGTGAGAAGATATGTGCTCCATTCATCATTCTGTTCAGTCCAATATTGAGGCTCTTGTTATCAGCAGGATTCGTGGCGGTGTCATTGTGGCCGGAATAAATCTTCTGTCAGTGTGGGTTGGACTGATGCCCTATTAAAACTCTGCTTTCACCTAATCACAGAATGACCTTTCGATGTCTTTAATTAACCTCTGACCTGAACCATGCCAATGTCTTGTTGGTAGGTAAATCTATGGCATGACATTTGCTTATGACACTACATTTGTCTTGGTTTAATCATCATACCTTTTGGATTATGGCTTGAATGAAATACAGTTGGGCTCCCTGCTAATAGTTGGATTAATTTTTAAAAGGTTAGAACATAATATTTTCCTCTGAGCTCCCAGTGATATCTTTGCCGACATTTCCCCCTCAGGAGTTGGGGTCCCCCATTAAAGTAAACTCAGGTGAGCCTTCAATTTCACCAACAATGTCATTTTTTCTACACAAAGTTATGCCTTTTGAATGGCCTGGGGAGCCAGAAGCATTCTAGATCCTACAGATGACTTTAAAGCTTTAAAATATGAGCTATCCTCACTTGTCCAAGACAATAGAATGCAGCAGTAGCATGGAGTTAAAAGAAAGAAAGAAGGAGCGGGGGAAGGAGGGAAGAAGCAGGGAAGGAAGCCTTTCATCTCACTCTGGGAATGTGTTTTTCAACTCCGTAATATATGTGTGCCTCAGATCTTGAGATTTCTTTGAAAAATAAAATCTCATTCATATCTCATTCCTCCACTCAGAGGAACCCTGTTGGTGACCTCCTATCTGAATTAGTCACTATTACAAATGTAAAATATTTATAAAGAAATACACTTTTCTTACACATAATCGTAGTTATAAACTGATTGAAGTTATAAATTGATTCATTTAAACTGAGTAAGTCTTTTAAAATGGCAAGTTGGGATTGGCTTATAAATCATGACATTACATGAATAAAATAAAAGTTTTGAGCTACCTAAGATTTATCTAATTTTATACTCAATCAGAAGCCCCATGAAGGGTTTAGACTCGATGATCTCTCAGGTCTGTTTCAGTTGTAAAAGTCTATGATTCAGTGTCTCAATATTATAAATTCTAGGTTTATTGAGTCTGAATTCAAAAGGTTTTCCTGCCTTTAAAATACAATTTAAAAGTTATATTGTAAAGACTTTTGGAGCTGGAAGTTTTCAAGTGTCCCACCTGCCTTTGCTCTCCTCCCTGCCCCTTCCTCCTATCTGAGCCTTGTAAGGTGTGGAGAGTAATTCCTACCAGTAGAATCTTTTGGAGATTAGAGAAAAGGTATATATGGCACCCAAAACAGTGACTGGCATGCAGTGATTCCCAATTCATTCTGGATGCTGGTGGATTTGTTAGCATCTGCAGAGTTTGCCAAGAGATATTACCTCCTCAGATTGCTGCACTAGCCCTCCCCTAATCTCTTTTCTTTAAAAATTATACGATTTAATGGTTAACAACTTTGGAGTCACCTCAGGGTTCAAATACCTGCTCTGTCAGCAACTTACTCGCTGTATGATCATGACTTATTAACCTTCCACAATTTCTCGTCCATAAAGTGGGAAAATAATCGTACCTAATTAATAGACCTACTGAATGAGATAATACATGGGAGTCACTGTGTCTGCTCCACATTTTATCTCCATTACCTAATATACCACCTGGCACCCAGTGAGTGAGCACTCAATAAATACTAAGATTTAACTATTAGGTAAAATTGTTCTATTAATTTAATTATATGTTAATATTATCTATGTATTATCCATCACCATCATCATCAATGAACTCGTTCTGATTCTAGTTCACATCTCTTTTAGTTTAGAAGTGGTAGTTACATATTTTAACAAAAGTGGGCTTTGGTTAGGTCCAAGGCTGAAGTCGAGAAATGGTAACTACTAATGATATAATCTCTTCTGCTTAAGTATTCATCATTTAAGAAGTATTTACTGAGCAGCTATTATGTGTCAGGCTCTGGGGATATAATAGGAGGGTAGAAGACACACAGTCCCTGCTGTGTTAGAGCAAAGAGTTTATAAGAGAGACATTGATGTTAATCATAGAAGTACACTAATAAAGGAACAATTGTATCACTTGGCCAAGGACCATGGCAGAGAGCTATACAACTCTATGAGTGGGCTTTGCCATAGTCAGGAAAGTGCATGAAGGAGGAGTAGCAGAGGATAAAGAAGCCTAAACAATGGGGATTTATATGCCATGTTATAAAATTTTTGTTTTATCCCAATATAATAGGAAGTAGGGGATAGTGCATTATGAGCTTTGGGTTTCCAAAAGCTTACCTTGATGACCATGTGGAGAGTAAGTCTGAAGGAGACAGGGGAATATATGTTAAATGTTACTGATTTACACTGCACAAAACCCCAAAGAAGTAGCCTCCATTGTGATTCTTTCTTTGAATCTCAGAAAAATTAGGTTAGGTTGATACCTTCTTATTAGACACAAAAAGGTAGAGGAAAAGAGACCCCCAAATATGTAAAGCTTTCCTTTTACAGTTAGTATCAATACTAAGGACCAAGAGGTACCACATAGGCCTCTGAAATCTTCCTCTCCTACTTTTGCTATAACTACAAGAGAACAAGGCTGTCCATGTTTAGTACCTCATATTATGGGCAGTCACCTGCTCTCTAACTGGAGGGTTACATGCCAAGCCAATGACCTGGCCTCATAAAGCCTCACTGGTTATTATGCTGATGGGGCTGGGCTATATAATGCAATTAGAGTTATGAAACTCGCCTCTAAACAAGGTCCAACAAGGGCAGAGGAAAAAAAACACCTCTAGATAGAAAGCTCTCAGGGCAAGCAACCTCTTAAAGAGGTAGAGTGGCTTTATTCATATTTCCTTCTGCAAATATTTATTCAATTCTTATTGTGTAGCAGGTACCTTGCAGGTATTACATGGTAAACTAAGCCCAGCCTTGAGGGGGACATCTGCTATGTGATTTAAAGGGAAAAGTTAGCATTTATGAATCCACTCTGTATTTGATATTGATTTGGTCATCAAGACAACTCCACAAAGTAGAAATAATGATCTCTGCTATGGGAGAGTTAGGATTTGAACCTGGATCCATTGACCACAAAGCCTTTGCCTTTCCATTACACCACACTATTTGCCAAGAAGGTGCCCCTTTTCAGAGATAGCTCCCCAAGGAGGGGAAGCTACCAAGATTCGCCCTCTCTCCAGTGCCCCCTTTTTAAAGCCACAAGACGGTTTCTGGATCTCAGCACCACTGACATTTAGGAACGGATAATTCTTTGTTGTGTGGGCCTGTCCTGTGCACTGTAGGATGGTTAGCAACTTGGTTAGCAACTTGGTTAGCAAGTTAGCAACATGGTTAGCAACTCTAGCTACTTGGTTCCAGTAGCGCTCCATTTGTGATGACCAAAAAGCTGTCTCTGGACATTGCCAAATGTCTCTGGGGAGCACAACTGTCCCTGGTAGAGAACCAGTGGTAGAGAATAAAGACAAGAGGACAAAAGACTGGACTCTGAGGTCAACCAGGATTTAAAAGGAAGGCCGAGGAAGAGAAACTAGTGTGAACGATCAAGAGAGGAGACTTTCAAGAAAGAAATTATTGGGAAAGTCAGCTGCTCTAGAAAAGTTACATAAGAGATGAACAGAAAAAAAATCTTTTAATTTGGTGATGAGGAGGTTTCTTGGTGAGTACACGAAGGTGAGTCTCAGAGGACTAGGGGAGGAGGAGGCTGGAGGCGGGCAACAAATGGAATACATGGGATGGAGTTAGTGAGAATGAACTCTCCTTTCAATGAGCTTAAGAACACTGTAGAAGTGATGTGCAAATGCTGAGCCCAGGGCTTAAGAGCCCAGAGGTATCTACTTTCTGTATCTTGGTATACTCTCTGGAAGCCCCAAGCAGCTATATAAGAAGTCCCAGCACCCTGAGGCCACCACACTGTGATCACAGTCTCAGCCGAACCCCACCTTCCACCTTCCCTGCCAAGTGGCAGACATGCAACTGAAGTCATTTGGAGCCTCTAGACCAGCCCGCCCACCAGCTGAAAGCTACTTGGGGCAGGATTGCCCAGCCGAGTGAGCCCTGCCTAAATTCCTGAGCTACAAAATCATGAGATACTATAAGATAGGAAGTTTTAGGATGATGGTTTTTTTACCCAGAAGTATGCACCTGGACCACACCGCCGTGCTCATCCCAGCTGTCTTCTCCCTTCCATGAGATTTAAGGAAGAAGAATGTTAGACTGAATGCCATCCTGTCCCCACTGCTCTGACAGTAACTGCTAAGCCTGAGTTTTATGCTATTAGCATGTGATGCTCAAGCACTCAGACTCTAGAGTCATACAGACCCAAGTTTAATTCTTGGCTTCTCTACTTTCTAGCTGTGCGAAATAGGGGTGATTAAAGGTCCTATTCATAGAAGCACCAAGCTTGAGTGTGTTGTGTTTCTATAAAGTGCTGACACAGTGCCTGACACAATAAATGTTTGCTAAATGTTAGCTCTTACTTAAGTAATGGATTTTTCCATCAAAGGATAGCAAAACATCACATACTTTATAAGATGATCTGACTTGGACTTCATAAAAGTTTTCACTAACTTCATCCCTCCCAACTAGCAGAACTAATGGGAACTTCTACCCATACCTTATGCTTCTTTATAACCACAACCACAGCCAAGTCTGATCCTATTGGTCTTCTTGTGGCTTCCAACCTCCAGTTTTCATTGTTTGACCTACAATGCCCCCCCCACCCCCCGCCAACACACACACACCAAGAAAATGCCTCTAAACCACAAGTTCTCCTGTGGGAAATGTTAAGTATTAAGGGATTGACTTCTGAATGTCTTTTTAGCAACCACAAAAATTCCAGTTCCAATTTGTGTGACATGTGAATCACTCCTTTGGAAATAACTAGAAAAAAAGGAGAAAACTAACTAGGTGTTGGGGATAGAAAAGAAAGAATAAAGTAGAAGTCACTGGATGAATAGAGATTTTTGTAATGAAACATTGGGAACTCTGAAAGGACATGGAAAAAAAAGGAGAAAATACCTATTTCTGCCAGGAGGCAAAGGACGGAGCTGTGTATGAACAGGGCCAAGGGCAGAGCTGAAGCTGTAATCCTGGCAATTGGACAGATATTCCAAATACACCAAATTAGCCATGAAGATAGCGCAAGGCTGTTTCCATCTTGGCCACCCAAACTACTCTGCACTTCTGAACCCGCAGGGGACCCAGGATCTTGGAAGTGAGAGTTAATGATTCTGAGTCATAACATTAACAAACACTGAACATTTAAGTAGAGAGGCACAGAGAGAAAATGCCTTGTAGCATGCATATTATCTGAAAAACCAATTTATAAACATCTCATTGATCTTCTCCAGGAGGGAACTCCTGCAAAGTTGCTAATAAGCAGTGGGGGTTAAGAAAACATTAATTATACAACAACCATCATAACTAATTTAAATGGGTGAATTGTCACCAGAAATTTATTTAGTGTGCTTTTTACCTTCCCAAACACAAAAACAGAAGGTAAATGACAACCTCGGACTTTTAACCCCAATTTTCACATTGTCAGAAGTTCCTTATCTTCCATGGGCTTTTCAAGAAGAGGACCCAGAATTGACATTAACACTAATGTATGGAGAGTGGGGGGGGCGGGGCCATACTAGGAATACGTGGATTTAACAGAGTGTTGGTAGCCCCTCACTAGGTATTCCATCAGATTCTTCCAATGGGAACAGGCCGACTTTGTAGAAACAAATTGATCTGATGCCTTTTGAGTCAAAGTACTTCAGATGTGTCTCTTTCGCTGGGAACTATTCCTTGTGACCACAGGGCAGAGAGCCATGGACCAACTACTTCATATTTGCAGAGGTTCTTCTGAGCATTACACTGACTCCACTCAGCCCCATCTAGACCTCCCTCCCTCCAACCAGGGCTCTACCTGGTGGGGTTCTCGTGTGAGCAAGGAACAGAAGGAGGAGCAGTCAGATCTCATATTCATAAAGAGCCTGAAATTTAGACTTTTGACATTTTCTCCAAGCAAATTTATATAAACACTATACTTTTTGGAGTGTTTAAACATTAATTTTTTTAATGTAAACATTCAAAATCTACTGCATATGTACCCCCCGTTTAGGCATCTCTTCATTTTTGGTATATCTGACCCTCAAAAATGGAGTGGTCTGGTTCTTTCCATCTGTGGGAACCCCCAACCAACCCAATAATCACCTACAGCTCTTTCCCCAAAATATTGAAACTTCTCAAATGAAGGGAGCTAGATAGATGTTAAGCTGAAAATGGGAGTGATAAATGAATATGCAGTGGGCATATGCAGGTCAAAAGGAAGATACTAAATTCTATTCCATTAAGTCCCACTGGAAGGTATATCCCTCAAGAGCTGGGGCTCAATCTTTCATCTCTATATCCTTAATTCATAGTACAGTGCCTAGAACACAGTAGGAGCTCAATGCATGTGTGTCAAACGGGTGAATGAATGAATGAATGAACAACACTAGCCCGGACAGACTATTCTTTATGCAATATATGATACTGTCAAATTCAACTGCCTGCAAGGGAATCATTTGTCTATGGAGTAGGCAAATTTTCAATCTGAGGCTGACTTCAAGCCATTGCTCAGACCACATGCCCAGCTAAAGGAACATAAATGATTCTTAATATCCTACCAAGGAAAGCATAAGTGGGAGAAGGAGAGCTTCGGCTGGAAAAATCAGAGCATATTCCCAAACCAAAGAGAAATTCCTTTTGGATTGTCAATTATTTGGGATTACCTGGGCCTGGGTCACAGACCATTGGTGTGGATAATCAAGAATTGACTTCTCATGTAGATGTTAAGCCTGCTTGGACTCGGGCATCCCCCAGTGGCCTGATCACAGCCTCCACTACTCCCCACCACACAGAGCTCAGGGTAGGAGGTGTAAATGCTGGCAAAGTTGGGGGGCAGGGACCTTTGACTAATGCCCCCAAAGATCAGAGTCTCCCCCAGAGCTGTAGGAATAAAGTGGGCTTTGTCATGCACTTGACAAGCAGAGCAAAGGGTGAGAGAAGTGAGGGCATCATAGAAGAGAAAATCGGGAATCGTCTATGCCAGTTGCATTTTCTTAGTTGCTACAATCTCAGAATAGACTATCCTAATCCAACACCTGTATTCAAAGCAGGGACAAATATGAGCAAAGCTGAAGAGTCGAGAATCCTGCTTTGGGCACTGCCACCCATTGTCCTCACTGCTTTTTCCCTGCCACTTGGCCTCCACTGGTGTGCATTAGTTGCTCACAGCCTTTCCCCAACAGCTTCCTCTAGGGATGATCTACAGTCCCAGCCTCTCCTACTGCCTGATAGCCAATTTCCTGCTCCACATTCTGTTCTGCCAGAGGCCTGCCCTCACCTCTCAAAGGTTAAAGCTAAGACAATTTGATAAATTAACCTGGGCTTTTAGATTCATGTGTTAATTGGCACTCTTTCTAATAAGAGTTTTCAGAAGACCTTTGCCCATTTGTATTGACCATCTAATGGCGTGGCCCCGAGGGAAGGCAGCATTGTGAGGGGGTGGGTGGTGTCAACCAGAAGGAGGATATTTTGGGAATCTGTGAACTGAGGCTTGCAAGACACTTCTGGCTTCCTCTAGATGGATCAGTCTATAGAAGCAGGTGACGATCAGGATTTCCAGGACTGAGGGACGGGTCTAGGATGTCACTTGCTATTTTTCTACCCTAGGGGGCTCTCCTGAAAGCATTTTAGATGGTTTTCACTTTATCCTTCTAGTTTCCTGAGAGTACTTAAGCAAACACAAAGAGGGACCATTTGAGAGATTATACGTAACATCAAAATCAATACTGAGGAAGGGGCCCACCATGAACTGAAAATTCAGTGGCCCATTCTATGAAAGGAAAGCACTGAGAACCCAGAAACAGAGGGTCTGCCCCCACAGTTGAGCTGTCTAAAGGAGTCCTTAGCCTCACCAGAAAGAGTGGGATAATTTATACGTTAACATTTTCTTTTAATGTGGATAGCATTTTCCTCATTTATAGTTAATTAGGTTAAGCATGCATGGGGAGCGAGGGAGAAAGGCTTTTAGTGATGCTCTAAATGATTAGTAATTTGAATAAAGTAAAGAACCTCTCTAAAAGATGGCGCACTGGCACATATTAAGTGGGTCCACTCTGATGTGGAAAATACTGTGGTAATTAAAGCACCAAGATGAAAAGATATAGAATGTGCTAAATATTTTAAACAGGTTTTAAGCCATATGTACATGTGATATAAATGGCATCAGAACAAATGGCTAAAGACTGAACATATTGGATATTTGGTATCCTGGGAGCCATCTTTGGCCCCGGAGTCACACCAACATGCCTGGGCCCAGGGACAAAGTGGCAGTGACAAGCTTCAGGTTTCTCATTTGTAAGACCAGAATAATAGTAGTGCCCTCCCTCACCTTGGTGGTGTCATTACGATGAGAGATAATGTATGTGTTTCACTTTAGCCAATAGTGGGCTCCCGTAAGTTAATAACAAATATTGTTATAAGATCAATACCATCCCTCCTTTGCTTGACTGAGTCAAATACTTTAGGCGTGCTTTTCCTGTCTTCTTCCTTTTAAAAAAAAATTGTTTGTTTATTTGAGAGAGAGCAAGCAGGGAGAGGAGCAGAGGAAGAGGGACAAGCAGACTCCAGGGCTCAGCACAGAGCCAGATGTGGGGCTTGATCCCGTGACCATGAGATCATGACCTGAGCAGAAATCAAGAGTTGAGACGCTTAACTGACTGAGCCACCTAGGTGCCCCTCCTGTCTTCTTCTTTTTAAAGAATCAAGACTCTTAAATTTATGGCAGCTAATCTCATGCAAACAAGGTGGAACTCCTTACATATATGGTTTTCCCCCTAACAATAACCTAGTTGGAAGAGTTGCAAGTACTGCTTCCTTACCAATAATTTTCAACAAATAGAAATATAAGCAACAGGGCACCTGGGTGGCTCAGTTGGTTAAGCATCTGCCTTTGGCTCAGGTCATGATCCCATGGTCCTGGGATCAAGTTCTCCATCGGGCTCCCTGCTCAGCGGGGAGCCTGCTTCTCCCTCTGCCTCTGCCTCTCTGCTTGTGTTCTCTTACTCACTCTCTCTTTCAAATAAATAAAATCTTAAAAAAACATATATAAGCAACAGAAAGTTTTTACCACAGTTTGCAGGACATCATTTATTCCTTTCACACCGCATTAGCTTTAGGCAGTCCTAGCATGTCCACCAATCTTTGTGTTCTACGCCCAGAGAGGCCAGTGAGTGTGGTATCAAATGTCCCAGGGAACTTGGCCTGGTCCTGGCTTCATCACCCCCTATCTGCGTGATCTGTGGCTGGTTTCCAGATTCTCTGGACCTCTGTTTCACTCTCCATAACATGGGGACTGCCTTCGTGAAGTAAATACAATTATTTAAGTGAAAGAATTCTAAGTCCCCATCCACAGGTCAAAGAATTATTTTTCTAGACACAAAATTTTAATGGCTTAAAAAGACCATGTGCTCCCCACATTTCTCTGGTTGGCTTCTCTCTCAAGCTCCTTCTCCTTTACAGCCTTCTTGTGAGGGGACCTGTAAGATTCTTCTAAGTGGAAAGAGTGTGGGCTGTGAGGCCCGGTAGGCCGAAATTTGAATCTCAGTGCTTCTATTACTGGCCATGGGAGCTTCGGCAAATGGCTTTGTGGTGGTCTGGGGGCCTCAGTTTGTTCCCTTGGCTGAAACAGCACAGGGCCCACTCACTCACGAGGTCAGCATGAGGATAAAATAAGGATAAAGAGGGCCTCGCGCAGAGTCGGTATGGACCAAGTTTTAGTTCCTTTCCTTCCAACAAGCGAACAGGAAAACTGGTGGATTTTCAACCCCCCATCCCCGTGGACTCTCAACAGAGGCCCCTGAACTCGTCAGTAAAAAGATTATTTTTAACGATCTCTCTCTCTCTCTCTCTCTCTCTCTCTCTCTCACACACACACACACACACACCCCACCACCACCACTACCACCACCACCCCTAGACTATACCTACCCTCTCCCGCCTTGCCCACTCTCCCCAGAAATGAAGCCTGCTTAAGACCATTTAAAAGCAGTGTTCAGACCTTGCTGGGGAGGGGGTCACTGCCTACCAGGTTCCTCGCCACACAACTGCCTTCAGGCAGCTGGCTGGATGAGGAAAAGGTGGTTTTTTTTTCCATTGTTTTAATTTAATTCTAATTGAATGTATGGTTGGAGATGCCTTAAATGGACTCTTTTTTTTTTCCTGGTTAAATTTCCTCGGGGAGTGTACCCCAAGACCTCTCTCTTTGTGATAACTTATTCTGGCCAGCAGAGCCAGGGTCTATTTATTACATCTCCCGGGCACCCCCCTCCAAAGCTCTGGCAGGAGGGGCCCCTCCGCAGTTGCTGATGACTAGGGAATTACTCAAGTGTGAACTGTTTCACTGTCTGTCACTTTGCTCATTAGGCAAGTGAGAAAATGTATCTATGGCTCTGTCTCACGGTCCTCATTAGCTTAGCGGCACATTTTTACTTCCCTTATTTGTTTTAAAGATGAATGCATAAGAAACAGTAGTCAGCCGGTGTGCCTCCGTATAATTTTAAGAAGCAAAAGCCTGGATAATCTTATTATCTTCCCAATAATTGTGTTGTTCAGACGATAGGGATAGGGTAATTGCCTCTATTGCTTTGCCAGCCAGGGTATAGGGGTGTAACTGTTTTCAGTTGTAGTAAAAACTGAAGAAGTCCTCAGCACTGGGGTAAGATTGTGGTGTTTTGGAAAGACAGTAAACAGAGAGTCCAATCAAGACAGGTAAATAAAATAATGAGCCCGTACTCTAAGAATGCTGGGTTTGTTTGTTTGTTTTCCCTCCCAATACTCTAGTTCCTGTAGGTAGGAAATGTATTATTACTCTCACTACGTTTGTGTTAAATGTAGTTCTATCCCCACCTGGAGATTTAGCAAAAGGTTCATTGGGAGAGGGGGCAACGAGATGGGAGGGATATAGGAGGGGGGTGTACGTTTAAGATTTGATTTTTATGGAGGATTCTTTACAGGTATTTATGGTTGTTTATCATCTCCAGATTTATTTAGTGAGATGATAAAACAGAGCTGAGATCGCCCAATATCACTCAAGAGTTTGACATTCTGTTTGCCTTCCTGATAGAAATGTGTCAGCCTATTTCTTGTTTGCTGCGCTTGACTTGGGGTGTTTAGGATCCATTTTTGTTCAGCCACATAAATGTTGTTCCAAATTCATTAGCATCCGAGTGGAGTCCCAGCCACAGCTACCCTGTGGCTGAAGATTTAAGCGGGGACTGTGTGCCCCACGGGGCTAAAGGGCAAGATTGTTACGCTCTTTTCTTTACCTAAACTTAAAACTCTAACACACATGTAGCATGTCGGAGCTGGAGTTAGCTGCTAGCATCAGTTCAAATCTAGGTCCGCATAACAGACGATATAGATGAGCTAGACTGGCAAATATGCCGAGTATGTTTCTGTTTATTTGCATTTACAGATCTATAGTCAAAATTTAAGAAGTGTGGAGAAAGAAGCATGCTCTCCTATTTTTTTTTTTTTAAAAACCTGGATTCTTTTAGTCACAATGCCAGCTAAAATGCCTGATTTTCATCTCCCTCAACGATTTTCTTCATTCAGAGAAATGAGAATGCACGTAACCCATTCAAGGGAAATATAATGCATTATTATAATAGGACTTGGCCTAAGTAGCTAATCACTTTTTATTAACACTTTTTGGCCCAGGGAGTTGGGATTTCTCCAAGCTGACTGTCAGGGCAGGGATTCTGGGAGTCTATATTAGTAATTAGCATTACAAGATCTCGACTCCTGGGGTGATTCAAATTAATACAAAATAAAAGTGCAAATTTCCAAATAGCTTTGAAGGTCTTATCTATTATTAAATTTCTGTTATTAAAGCTTTTTCCAGCCAGTGTGACAGAGGAGTCCAAAGCAGAAGGTTTCCTTAAATATCTGCCCAACTCGTCTTGGACTCTTTAAAATTAAATAAAAGAGCATACAGTGAAAGATCAAAAGAATTTTCTGTACAATTGAGTTACGCCTTGGCAGTAAAGTTTTCCACCAAACCAAATCCCTACAAAGCAATATGAGTTTCATGGTTGCAGTTGCTTTTGGACTTTCCTTGATACACTTGGCAGCTATCTTGAGAGCATCCAAAGAACTGCTGGCAACATCAATCACTCATTTCATAAGCAGGCGCTAAGAGGCGACAGGAGGGCGCTTGGCACATTACCATCTCTCCACCATGGAACCCCCCACCCCGCCCCCAGGCAGGAAAAAAAGAGGAACAGTGCAGCATAGAGACATTATGGAGTACTCGTCTTCGAATAAGGTTCTACTAATGTGTAAATAACCTGCTTTCTCTAACCATGTCTTTAGCAGACTAAGTGGTTAATTGTTATTGATCAGCTCTGCCCACTGTTCCAATATCAGTCATTATTGAAAATAATCTCAGTATCCTTCATTAAGCATGCATCTGTTTCCATGGGAATGAGTTTTCAACCCAGAGAGCTACTTGAGTGTTATTGGTTTCACTGGTTGTGCCTGCACCAAGGGCTGTGGTTGCCCAATCTGTCATAGTTAATCAACTCTCATCTCTTAACACTGGCTGCAGTTATCAATGAGGTAAGGATTAATATTCTGGGCGAAGCAGATGATAAATCATTTGTATATAATTAGTGTACAGCAAGGTTAGAGCTGACATGAATTTTTATCTTAATTATGAGAGAAATTTGTTCCATTAATTTAATTTAGTTTGCATGAGTGGCTAGACACCTAACAAAGTTAATCTTACACCTGTCATTACAACATTAAGGAGAGAGCCTCATGTTGAGGCGCTGGTCTCGGGTCCTCCCGCGATGAAGATAATATTGTTCATCCTGATGTGAAAACAGATAGTCGTAGACAGAAGATGTAAAGTCGACTCTCTTTAAAGATGTCCGGGGGATTTATGGGAAGATATCGAAGCAACTCGACTGGCGTTGCCACACTTTGGATCCCACGGTCCCCTTTCAAAATTACCTCTCCCCTGCCTTGTAAATCAGGTGGGAGACACGAGACACAAGAAGAGATTTTTGTTGTTCATGTATAGATGTGAGCTTCAGAACTGAGAGAGAGCTTTGCTTTGTGACAAGCTCTTGCATTTGTATCAAATGAAATGAATTAAGAAATGTGTGGTGTTCGGGCTGTCTATTCTAAGTGCTTCGTGTTTATGTTATAATTGAACAGAATAAATCACATAACTCAGTCTACTGTACAAGTGGTAATTATGCAGGCATCCCGAAGGCTTCAGAGTACTGCACAAACCTAAACCCGGTCCTAATTATCCACGTAATTACTAAGTCTGATCAATCATATTTGATTGATAGATGAGGTGGGGCTGTTTATGCAGCAGAATGTGATGTTCTTTATTTTCCTAATGGTTGGCTACCCACTTAAGATTTTAAAAAAGAACAACAACAACAAAAAAAACCTCACTAACCTGGATTATTTAAAATGGTTTCCTTACAGGCTTAGCTCTGTGCTAATTGTTTTGCCAGGGATGGCCGACCTGGTGCAGGGGCAATCTTTAAAGGAAAAGGGACAGAAAGTCACAGGGTCACAATACGACATCTTTGCATGCACTCTGACTGAGGAACGATCCCAGCGATGTCGAAACAGACCGGAACAGGGAATCGTGGAAGAGACCATTTCCGAAACTGCCAATTTGTGATATAAGTTCGAATGTCCAAAGGAAAGGGCCCTTACATTTTAGGAAACCCCGAATCAGCCTGCAACTGAAATGCGAATTGCACAGTAACTCAGATTAATGTATTGTAATATTAGTCCACAATTATCACTTGGAGATAGGGTCAAGAAGTGTATAGTTGGTTATTCACAAGAAATGACTGATTTAAAAACAAAGAGCTCTAATGGAATTCAATAGTGCTTTTCAGTCATTCTGCTTGGCATCTCTATTACCTGAGGTGATTCACAGTCCATTATGGGAGCTTCCGTGCTAATAGAATGTCTATCTTCTGTAATACAGACACATCAGAGCACTAACTGGGAATCTGTCACAATGAATTTCATCTAGATTTCACTTCATCTCTTCATGGACTGTAAAATTTGCTCTTGTACAATGCCTAAATTTACTGTGGGTAATTGAGAGAGATCTATAGATGCAGCAGCACTTGGTAAAAAGCAGTTTTCCAAAGATCTATTGTAAATTGTGCAGCTTTGCCTCAGCTGGGGAAAGATGATGGTGAACTGAATCTTGCCTTTACTAATGAGATGTTTTGGTGAGTTCAAAAGGGAGAGGGGGGCAGATGTTTTAGGGGATTCTGCCACGTGGAAAAAGGAAAACAAGGGAGGCACCTATCTTTCATTCTCAGCAAAGCTTTGCAAAAGGGACGAAAAGAAGTTTGGACACAGGCCTCATTACCTTCCATAGGAAGGATAAATCAGGGTTACAAGAGACATAATATTTTCCAAATCTGCCTGCATTTACTTGGCAGAAAAAGAATGTCTCCTGCACGACCCAGCTTTCCGGGAGCTTACATTTGCCTCCGCTTGCGGCTGCAGGTAGAACAAATTCCATCTCTCATTTGCTAAACCTTCTGTTTCACAGATTGTTAATCCTAACTAAAATATTTGGTATTAAGCTATCTGCATGAATTGTTGATAAAGAATTAAGATAACATTTGAGCTATTAAATATAATGTGTGCTCATATTTTTTCAATGGATACTTGGGTTACTGCTCATAAAGTATACACACTAACCTCTTTTTTTTTCTTCTTCTTCTTCAAACCATTTCCCTTTCTTTATTTTACTTATCCCCATCAAAAGCTAAACAGAATCACTGGGTGCCCTTAACAATCGTAGGGTTTAATATTTGTTAGCCAATTAGAATTGTGATATATTCTATAGCTTTTTTCCTAAGCCAGGAACTGAATAATAGCATCATGCTTCACTGGCAGTGAAGTGAGCTGAGGCTTTACATTAGGAGAAAATCAGAATGGTATGACTGCAGTTCATTACTGAAATAGGTAACTGATGAACTGAAAAGACAAAGGGCATTGTTAAATGAAATGTCATTATTAGAGGTGCTCATGTTTAACAAATGTACTGTAAGTTAATTCAGTAGTGTTTTCTATAAAGTTCCTCACTGAATGTTCGCTGCTCATTTTTACTGTCTCTGCACACCTAATATCTCCTTAAAAACGTATTAAAGGAAACAATGTCAACCCCCAATCATGGGGAGTAATTAAACCCACGTCAGAACCCTCTTCTGAGTTCAGGTACTTGGCGTCCCTTTGATCGAAGACCCTGACCAGACGCAATTGTGTTTTTGTTCCCAAATCTACATGCAATATGCCAGGATGTGCTAAAAAAACAAACAAACAAAAACAAACAAACAAAAAAAATCATTTTGCAGAAGACTTCAGAAAAATGTTTTCAGCTTAAAGAGAAAAAAAAAGCCATGAAACCCCTTTGGCGTCTGTGCAAAACTGTTTGCTTGGCTCTGGAGGTGATAAAAATAATTTATGAAGCTCTACATTTTTAGCGAGAGGAAATGACCTCAGCTTTTGGCAATCTGATGCAGTTAGTGAAGCCTCTCTGTACTACTTTTATGGATTTCCTTGAGCTGCATATTATGTGACCTGTATTTCAGATTTATTGGCAGATACATAAGGCACATTAAGTAATATAAAATGCAGTGAATGCATCAAACAACTCAGCAGGGACCGACAGACCGCAGGCAAGAGGCTGCCTCTTCGAAGAAGTTACTCACAATCGGATACCTGTTTATGCATTTGTCTAACCAGGTTCTGAATTTTTGTTTTAAATAAAGACATTGTTTCAAAGCAAGAGTATCTAGCTGAACACATTATATAGTGGGTGGCAGGAAGAGGGTGTATGGCCAACTCTAAAATCTAATCAAACCCTCAGGATTTTGCGTGTGAACACTCTTGCTTCCAGTTTGGGGGTGGAGCCTGACTTCTCAGTTGGAGAAAAGGGGGCCCTCGGCATATTGTGTTTGGTTCTAAGCAAGATCATAAAATGGCATTTTGATGAGGGGGATGCAGACTGACCAATAATGTCTTTGGGTAAATACCTACCATCCTGATTAAGAGAAGAAAAGTATCTTGGAGGATGTGTGTATTCAATAGGGCCATACACTCAGCACTTGAAACAGAGCCAGCAGAAGTTTTGTAAAACCTGCATCCCCACCCCTGTTGCCAAAAGTAGTCGGGGGCCCACCCACTTGTCAAAGTGGAAGGAGGACCAGTATGGTGGTGAGGAGGCCTGAGTTCTAGCTGGGCCAGCTGTATCATCTTGGGCAACTCAGACCCTCTCTCTGGAGTTCACAATGGGACTCTTGGCATCCCTTCCAGCACCAAAATCCCTTGATTTTTAAACAATGAAGTCCTAAAGATTGATGTAAGAGAAATGAGATCACAGGATGCAGGGGGACACCTCGACCAGGAGTGAATCACTTGGGAAGTTTCAGGCCCTGGCATAAACTCAAAGGGAAAAATAATGGACACGTGGTTTCATAGGGGTAACTTCCCATTCACCTTCTTGTGCCTGTTACATTTTACCGTTAACTATTACCTTTAAAAATTGCCCTGTGAGACTCAGATAAAGGTACCCCTTTCCAAAAAAATCTCCTGGGTGCCTTCCATCCCATGATGGTCTCTCCGTTCTCTGAAAGTAGACTGCTTTTTGTCTGTACCACTTAATATTGCCCATAGGAACAAGTAAGTAGAGAGGTTAAAGGCTCAGGTTCTGGAATCAGATGGCCTGAGTTTAAGTCCTGGTTCTACCACCCTTAGCTGTGTGACCTTGACCTTGGCCAAGTCTCCTAACCTCTCTGAGCCCATTTTCCTCTCCAGGAAAGCAGGGGTGACAATAAGAGTGTTCCCGTAATCGGTTACTGTGAAGATGAAATGAGATCCAATTTGTAAAGCATTTAGCACAAAGCATGATACAGAGTAAAATTCTCAATCTGTATTAGGTCTGATGATTATTGACACTATTATTATTACTCTGTTCATGCCTTTTCTTAACAAGAGAGCAAGTCATTAAAGGCAGAGCCACCCAAGCACGTGGTCATCTGTGTTCCCTACAGTGTTGGGCTCCCATTATGTTTCCAGAACGTAAGTACTGATGGATAAAGCCCTGGTAAGGTGGAGAGATAAGAATGAAGCATTAACAGTAATCGATAAAAATACCTGTGCTCCTGCGGCACAAAGAGCAACTCTAAGAATGGCTACCATTATTAAACATTCACCTTATGCCAGACACCTCAAAGAAGTTATTTCCAATCACTACTCTGCAAGATCTGTGTTCTTATCCTCGTTTCACAGAAACAAAAATTGAAGTTCAGGGGAAGTGAGATATACTCACAAACGATACAACAATGAAGTGAAGGAACGAGAGTCAAACACAGGTCCGTCAGCCGCCAGTGTCCATGTTTATCCTATAGCCCCTCCTCCCACAAAATTACTGACCAATCAGAAAGAAGCTCAACCTCTGCACATGCGCCGCAGCCATCTCCTACTGGTGAGAGGGGGGGAGAAATTGAGAGATGAGACAGCCGTAGGAGCCCACAGTGCTGAGTCACAGCGCAAACAAACGGGTGGCCCGCAGATGAGAATCAGTTTTCCAAAATGCACAATGTGAAAAGAAATGCAGAATCAGGATCATATGGGCCTCCATCCTGGGTCACCGTGGCATTAACCATCACCAGGATTCTCTTTGAACTCTGAGGATATTGGCTTAAAGACAAAAGGCGCCAAATAATTAAGACATTGAATATGGATATTAAGTAACAATAATATGATGCCATGTTACTTAGAAATACAGTCATGCCTTACACTTACCTCTTCCCTAGCACTTCCTAGAACACTCATCAGCATTGAGGTACGGGTAATGAGATGGGGGGATTCACATTGGCAAAGTTGGGACTCAGCCTGAGAAGACGGGATTAGGAGAGGCAGCCAAGACCAGCCATAAAATCCCAGTTGGAAGTGCCAGTACTGGTTGTGGCTTGGACTGGGGCCAAGGGAGAAACACGTGGTCCGTGCATGACATGTTGGGGGCCATATTGTCAGGAAGGACATGGTACTATGAATGTGTTTGTCTGATGGAAAATATCTGGTCTCTCTATGCAACCATTTGCAGACCTGAATGTTGCCCAACCTCCAGGAATATCTCATCCTAGACCTGAGCTGGTCCCTTTGTTTATCCAAGGGCCAGGTAGAAATGCTTGGGATGATAAAACAGTGAGTACTGGAATACATTTGCCCGGGGTACACGTTCTTAAAGTGCTTCCCAGCAAAGAAGGCCCAAGCTCTGCTAGCTAATTTAATCAGAGAGTTAAGGCAAGAACCACCTCTCATAATTCCAAACTAAAATTAGACATTCACCTGAAAAATTCAGGTAACCAAAACAATAACGAGAGGGACTTTGTTTATTTAAATTATGAGGATAATTGCCTCAATTCTCCAATTCCCCTCACTCGGGTAGACTTGGCTTGAGTATATCAGTATCCATGGTGACTCATCTAATAAGTAAACTGCATTAGCTCTGCTACTAGCAGAGAGGAAAGGAAAAGGTCTTGAAATCTATCTTTCGTGGCTTCCTTCCAGAGCAAGGGATTTCATTATATCCTGAAGACATGAGGCAGTTCAAAGAGATCTGAAATATGGAATGAGAAGGAGGAGGAGGAAAAGTTTGGGCTTATACACTTGCTTTTTAGTTTTGTTTTTATATATGAGAATCAGACACTAGAAACAGAGACTCTAGGGGGAGGCTTTATTCTTCTGGTCCAGGATTTTGTTTTGGTTTGTTCTATGGTTGATATCTTTCCAAAGAGTTCCCCCACACGAGGAAGCTTTCACATTTCCCCTCATGTACATAATTTTAAATAAGTATGACAGGGGATCCTTTAAAAAAATACACATACATGATTTTCTATTCCATGGCTGGAATGAGACTTGATGGAACGAATGCATAATGGTACCTGTTTAATAAATCCAGACAGTGTGGAATGATAATAGAAATCATCCCAGAAGAGGCGCCACAATTTTCCTGCAACAGCAGAACAATACTTGCTTTGCATCCATCTACTTTTGAAAACCGTTTTATGATTACAAGCATGTAAGCTATTCTAATTATTACTGTAAATAATTAATCATTTCCTTTACAATCACTTATTAATTAGCTGTCATAACAGTGTTGTGAGTTAGGTGGAAGACAAGGATTCAATATTCAGTTATTAACACCTAATTAAAATATTCATTGTTTCCCATATGTTGTTTATAGCTTTGCTTCCTTCCTCACACTTGATCACAGAATTTCTCTAACAAGGAACAATGTCCTCCATTTGCTTAGCGACATCGCCATCTGTTGTCGGGAAGTGGAAAACATCCGTTTTGGGTTCCGCCTAAACAATAGCTTAATCTTCACCTCAGCTTTTATTTGGAATCGAAAAAGTTTGGTGCACACTGTTCTCTTCCAAAATGTTTTCCTTGACTTTAAGGTATTCTGCTGACTAATCTCAATAGCATCATCTAAGTGGTAAATTAAGTGATCCCATTAACAAATTGTGGTCAAATATTCAAACTGCGGCGACATCAAGAAAGAGAGGAAATTAGCTAACTGACGTGGTTTACATAAAGTCATAAGGAGGGGGGAATTTAAAATTGATCACCAAATGACCTACTAATTCACTTTCCGCTAACTCATCTGTGTAATGGAAGTTCACGTTTGTCGAGGGATCGCTGAATGCCAAGCACTGTTCATCCTGTAACAGTCCAGGTGTGATGACATTGTTATTGTGCCCAGTTTACAAATAAGGAAACAGAGGCACTGAGAGTAAAATAATTTGCTGATGTAGATTCCGCTACATAATTTGTGAGGCCCAGTGCAAAATGAAAATGTGGGGTCTCTCATTTCAATACCGAGAGAAAAATGCCATTAAAAGTACTGGGATGCATACAAAGCTTTTGCCTGTCTTCCCAGTCTTCCCCCCCCCAACCGCTATGATTTCTTATTTGCTATTTTATAGCAGTCTAAGCAAAGAAAATTTTATTTTTAAGTTATAAGTATGGATTATATCATTTATTTTTATATTGTGCAATATCAGTTTTAAAGGCAAACATAAGAACATTTAACTCATATGCAAAATCAGTGAAATTACACAATGTGTTCTTTTGTAGTTTCTATATGTCTTGCTTTTTTTCTTCTCAGAACCATGGAAACGCTGCACAAAACTAACTCAGCTGTTTTTATTTCACTTGATAAGCGCACATTCTACCAACACGCTCTACCTTTGGCTTGTTGATGAGTAAGGAAGGACTGAAAGGAAAAGGAATTAGAATTCTTTTCCCTCCCGTGTCATCATGGGCAGCATAAACGGGTGGCTAATACAGAGAAATAATACATAGTGGGATGCAGCAGTGTTCCCTGCCATTCATGTATCTTAGAATGCCCCTGCCTCCTCTCTGCCTTCAGAGCAAGTCCAAGTGCAAACAGAAAGTCAATCAAGACATAACAGGTTTTACCTGGCATGCACTTTGGGTCTCACCGAGCTCCTGCATATTGTGGGCCCACCAGAACTCTGTGCTCCTGGGACCACTGCGGACTGTAGAAGGGCAGGAGCCGGCAATGAGCAGTTGGCACTCACACTGAACTCATCTTCTCTACTCACATGCATGCTCTGACAATGTCTGGGCAGACTTCACTTCTAAAACACAAGCTCAAAGATAAAACGATCAAGCATTTCAAAGAGGCACGTATTGAATGGAGCACTGGGTGTTATACTCAAACAATGAATCAGGGAACACTACATCCAAAACTAATGATGTAATGTATGGTGATTAACATAACATAATAAAATAAAATTAAAAAAAAAAGAATTTCAAGACAGAGACTGCAGAGCATGAAACCCAGTGGGAGGCTCTCTGCACATGAAGTCCCGCAAGACTGCGTAGACCACACACCCACAAAGCTGACCCCCGAGGTGATGGCTATATGCAGAACCCAGGCAGTCTGAATCCAGATCTCCTTCTCTTACCCACCAAGCCCTCCTGCCCTCAGACTGTGCCTAGAGGCACCTTTACAAGGTTCTACTTTACGTAACCATTATTCATAGAATTAAAATAAAGATTATACCAACTTGTCACCACGTAGAGAGGGACTGTGTGAGAACAAGGACCATGTGGAGGAAAGCAGAGTGGAGAGATGCAGAGAGAAACAGGTTCCTGAGCAAGCATCGCTTTGGAGCATCTTGGTTGAGCCCTCAATTACATACATGAGCTAATAGAGTCCCCTTTCAGCCCTAAGCAAATTTGAATCAGGTTTCTATTTCCTGCAACAAGGAGTCTTGCCCTAACACAAATGATGATAGAGAGTTGAGAATCACCCGTGTAAACATGGTCATTGAAACTCTAGTAAGGCTGTAGTGAAAAGAGGAGCAAAGATAAAATTCTAAAGAATCTCAAGGAGGGAGAGAGGAAAGAAAGAGAAGCCAGCAAAGAAGACTGAGGTGGCAATCCGGGAGTTTTCAGGAGGCAGAACAGAACAGAATGTCCATCAGGCAGCAGTAGGCAATGGCTATGGCCAGCGCTGGGTACTACAGAATATTTAAGCAAGATGAGTACTGAAAAGAGTCTCCTGACCTGGAGAATTAGGAGGTCAGTTGAGACTCATGCCAAGAGTTCCCTGGGTGGTGGGAAACAAGGCTGGGGCCTGCGTATGAAGAGTAAATGGAAAAATCTTGTGTTTAAAATGATAGGTTGAGTACACATATTGATCACTACTTCTTCCCGAGACTCAGCTCACATGATAAGAAAATAATAAAGTTTAACCAACAAGGATAATGAGAACGAGAGACCACAGTGCATGAAAATTGGCACCTGCAAACGTAAAAGGCCCACAAAACTTTGGAAGTGGGAAAACTAATGGAGGACTGGTATCTGGTTTTACAAAACGGAGAGAGAGAGAGACACCTCAGAGCCCCCTTGGGTAGCAGTGGGAGTGATTTACCACCGAGAACCCCAAAAACCCCAGGGCTGAGGGGCCAGTAGCTGGGAGAACAGGAGCAAGGGTCCAGGCTGACAATAGGAAAACTGTCTGGAGCCTCTGTTATTTTTTTTTTTATTAACATATAATGTGTTATTTGTTTCAGGGGTACAGGTCTGTGATTCATCAGTCTTACACAATTCACAGCACTCACAATAGCAAATACCCTCCCCATTGTCCATCACCGAGGCTCTGTTAGAGCAATTGAACACATCCCTAATCTCCCACCCCATCTGTTACAGTTGGGTCACTATCCCTCTGATTGCCACAAGAAACCAGAGACTCATTCTCTGGAAACCCTGAAAGGACCAGAATCTTGACTCTAGAACCCTAAGCCGAGTGGAGTCATGGATGAGGTTCTGTGCCCCAAGCTGAGAGATTAGGGAATGGCTCTCGGATCATGGCTATGGGCTACAGCCCCTCCTGTCTCTTGCATTTTACCAGAACACCAGTAGTCAGGTGTATATGCCCAAGCAAGACATTGAACTATCTTCTCTGCAGAAACAACACAGAGTACAAACAATGGTGGTTTGCATTGTGGCACTTTCGCTAAGTGGGAGATACATTTAGCAGAATCCCCTTCCCTGTGTGGTTCTGGGTTAGGGTGACAAGAGAAATCTGTGTGAAGTTTGGAAAGAAGAAAGGAGGGAAGCAGACTCCATTATATTCTGAACATCAACGTAGGGCGCTAGGTGCCACTGCAGCCCCACCCCCACCCACTTCCCCAGTTCACAGAGGAAATTAGGGAGATGACGGAAGACTTGCTCACATCAAAGTTGCCCAGAAGAGTCTGAAGTATCCCTCCAGTGCTCAGCCACTGCAGCGTGGACAGCGTGGCTGATACAAACACAACAATGGATCAGAGCACAGCATCTGAGCCACTGGTCAACTGCACTCATTGTAGGAAATCTGAAAGGCACATTCTCAAGGGTGCCACAAAGGTGTCATCAGCCAATAGGGTAATAGGGAGGCTTGTGTTTTTCCTTCTTCCTACTCTCTGTGTTAGTTTCCTGGGGCTGTCATAATGTACAACAAGTTAGGTGACTTAAAACAAGAAAAATTCGTTACCTCACAGTTCTGGAGGCTGGAAGTCCAAGATTAAGGTGTCAACAAGGACATGTTCCCTTTGAAACCTGCAGGGGAATCCCTCCTGCTTCTTCCTAGCTTCTGGTTTGCTGGCAATCTGTGGCATTTCCTGACAGGCATCTGCATAATTGTAGGTGGTTGAATTTGTGGGTTTTCTTTAACATTAGCTTCTCTTCCTTATGTTTCAGATCCTGATTCTTATCCGTAAAATGAGAGCCATTGTCTTAGCTTATAAAAAGGATTAACACCAATACCAATAACATTTTTTTAAAAAGTCCATTTTTTTTCCACAAAAATTCTGGGTTCCTTCTCTTTGCCAGGCATTGTGTAACGCCCATGGACATTCCAGTCAACAACACGGGCACATCCTCTGCAGTTTCATGAAGTTCACAGAGAAGAGGAGAGTTACATATATTGGGATTAAAGAAGTTGTGGTATGTTCATACAATGGAATACTACCGCAGTAAAAGTAAAATGCTGCTAAACACAACAAGCTGGGTCCACCTCACAGCGACAATGGTGAGCATCTGGAGGAAGTTCAAGAACAGAAAAACTAGCCTATGGTGATAAAGGTTAGAAAAGAGAATCATCTACAGGGAGGGAGGGAAGGCACAGCCTTCTGGGATGTTGGCAATGTTTTATAGCTCAATCTATGAGGCAGTTCCTTGGATTTACACACCTGTAAACATTCTTCAAGATTTGGCACTTTACTGGGTGTATGTTATACCCCAATACCATGTTAACAAATATCCCCACATAGAATTAATCTTTGCTAAAAAGGCTAGCTAGAAAAACTAGTGTTCCACAGAGGACCTGATCTGACCTGGGGGAAGTCTAGGATGGCTTCTTCAGGGAAGTCAGAGGAAGCTTCAAAGAGGGGTCAACAGAGATGAGCCTGTGGTAGGTGCTGAGAATAGCTGGGCCTCTGGGAGATCTACGACCAGAAGGCCTGGGGCACAGGGCGCAGGAAGAGGGAGTGGTGTGAGGCAAGTGTGCGGAGGTGGGCTTGGGCCTGAGCCAGCAGCCACTTGGAGCCTATGTTAAGGTCATGGCACTGAGACCTATGGAGAGGCTTTCAAGGAGGAAACATACCACAGATGACTTAGAAGACAGTGGATGTTCCATTCAGGTACTTTTCCTACTGACTGGGTTGACAACTGAGGGTCTCTGGGTAGTAATACTTAACTTTCCAATTTGCATTTAGGGGAACCACTTATTTAATAGGCCATAACTTGCCTCCTTACTTTTTCTGTCCATCCTGCACAATAGAGCAGTGCCAACTAAGTCGGTCTCTGACATACATACAGAATCAAGAATGGACACTCCTCTCCCAGATATAACCTCTGGAGGATGGACTACATCTAAATATACAGACCAAGACCTTTATGCATAACCAGCCAGCATGGTCAGCTAGTGTGCCATTGCTCAAACAGGCTTCCATGGGAACACCAGTGCTCCATGGAGCACCAACTGATACCTATAGTTAAACACGATTAAGAAACAAGACGTGTTGGTGTGGAGGAAAAAGATTCCTCATGCACTGTTGGCAGGAATACAAATGGGTGCAGCCACTGTGGAAAACAGTATGGTGATTCCTCAAAAAATTAAAAATAGAACTACCATATGAGCCAGTAGTTCTGCTACTGGGTATTTACCCAAAGAAAACAAAAACACAAATTCGAAAAGGTGTATGCACCCATCTGTTTATTGCAGCATTATTTACAATAGCCAGTTATAGAAGCAGCCCAATATAACACTGTATGTTAACTATATTAGAATTTAAAAAATCAAGAGATGTTGGGCACCTGGGTGGCTCAGTCGATTAAGTGTCTGCCTTCAGTTCAGGTCATGATCCCAGAGTCCTGGGATCGAGTTCCTCGCAGGGAGCCTGCTTCTCTGTCTCTCTCTCTGTCTCTCATGAATAAATAAAATCTTTTAAAAAAAGAAATTTATTAAAAAAAATCGAGGGATGTAATAAAGATGTTCATTTGTACATATGAAAAAAATAAATACATTCAACCGGATACATTTTAAAAAATACTTGGTCAAAGTTGTACAGTTTTTCTATGGCGGGACTTCTCAAGGGGTTTCTTATGTTAACGTTATGATCCTCTAACAGGGGAAAACAACGTGCAACATTTCCAAACTTGTTTGAGTCGTGCAGCCCTCTCGGGGTGAACTATATGAGCAATTCAAGTTATTATTCAGTGGAACACACTGTGGAAAGTGGTGATCTGAAGTCTGACAGCACAGTGTTCAGGTATTTTTTACTAGTTAGGGATTTATGGCATGATGGCAAGCAACAATCTCCTTCATCTTAATTAATTTTTAGAATAAATGACAGAAAGCTGAAGTTGTAAGTTTATTCTTGTCTTCCACCAAGTTTTATTTCTTCCATCACCGCTATCTGCTCATCTTCTTTATTTGTTCTTGGGAAGCTCATTCGTCTCCGTTGGCTGTGGATTATTCTCTTCTCTGGTAATCTTAAGTACCTAAAAGAATTCCCTAACTCCTTATATCATTTGCAAGAAGCCTTATTGCTTTTTAACCCCTTTCAGAAATTACCAGAAAGTGACCCGGGCTCAGATCCCCATCCTAACGATCACTATTGATACGTGAAATAATGCTTTTCATATCTCAAGTCCAAAATCATGTTACCTGTTGTAGACAATTTTAGCGGAACAGACTGCAAGAACCCTAGAAATGTTAATTCTGCTGCATCTGACATATTGAGAATTTTTGGTATTCAACCCAGGCTTTGCATTTTCTTTGCAATTTTCAAAATGCACAGCCTCACACTCTCTTTCAAAGGCTCTGGTATTATCCAGAAGCAATTACGAAGAAAAACGAAATTACCTTTCATCATTCTATCTATTCAGGGCCTTGGAAATGCAGACTGACAATGAGCTGACAATTATTTGCAATCCACTTTCAGTTAATTTCACCATAAATTGAGTCTGAGGACTGCTGACAAATAAAATATATTATTCATCTGAAAACATTCTCTTTGGGGCTCCAGATCTCCAATCTATTTCATTAGTGATCACGATCAAACTAAGTTGAGGATTGATTTATGCAATAGTTATCCCACTGCGATAATTAATTAGGAAAATAATAGTTTGCTGGAGCTTTGAAAAGGAGCAGTTTCTAAGGCTCTTTGATAAAATAGAAAAATTTTAAAATAATTATGAGGCAGTGTCCCTAAGGGAGTAGATACGTCTTGCCCTTCCCTATTTCCACAAGTCACTAGACTTAAATCACTGTCAGGGATAAGCTCCTTGAATCTCAATTCGGTTCATCTAACAATTTTTTAGTGTGTGCTACATGCCAGGCACTGTATGCTAAGTCTGTGAGTATTACAGAAATGGAGCATCCTCAATGAGTGCACATGGGCAGGTAACCATATACAGTATTAACGGTCCTAAAAAATGCTTATAATAGACATAATAGCAAAGGGCTTTTGCAGCCATACAGGCTCCAGGGATTAATTCTGCCTGAATCATTGGGGAATGCTTCATGGGAGAAAGTGGCATTGGAACTGGTCCTATGACAATGGGGAAACTTTCAACTGGGGCGTGGGTGAGGGGATGTGGGCTAGAGGGAATGCAAGAGGGATACCAGGCAGAGAGAAGAGTATGAACAATTGCAAAGCACTAGGACAGTTCCAGGTGGGTTTGAGAAGAGGTAAGAAATCCAGGATGGCTTTGAGAGGTTAAGAGGGGAAGACATGATGAGATCAAATCGTGAAAGGGGAGCCAAGTGCACAGACTATTTGTACTAAGTTGGTTTTTAAATTGGGGTCTGCTGGTCAAATGATACATCTGGTGGCAGTGTCATGAGATGAAGGAGTGCTGGAAGGTATGCTAATTGTTCTGATGAGAGCCAATAAAGAACTGTGGGAGAGGAAAATAAGGATGCAAGAAGGAAGTTGGGAATCATTCATTCATCTCCTTAGAAGTCAAGGCACGTTGACGTCAGAGTTTGGAAGGATCTCATAGGTGCTAAGGTCATGGAGGTTGTGAGCAAGAGATGGTGAGGAAAATAAATTATGAATTTAGTGTTAAAGTCTCAAGGAGGATGGGAGTGTCTTGGAAGGTGATAACAAGGAGGATGGGAGTGCCTTGGAAGGTGACAGAGGAGGAAGATGTTTCTTTTCTCTTTGATTCATGTATTCATTCGAAAACCTGTCTTTGAAAACCTACTCCTCTGGGCACTGGGAGTACAGACACCAATAAGACACATTAACTCACCAACTTCAATCAAAAGGGGACATACCATCTTTAGGCAGGAGAAGAACTCAAGGCTAGTTAACAGAACCATAAAGTGGAAAGCCACAGGATTCAGAACAATGTGTGTGTACAGATCAACAAGACCGTGTAAGGAAATGGGGGGAAATGCTGCAACTCTAACTTTGTGTCACTTTTCCAAGCAGAAGACAAGACTGGAAAAGGGTAAACAGTATGTATGCTATGACTTAATCCCTCTGAAGAACTTTTTCTAGGATATATCCATTTACATTTTATTTCTCAGAAGTAGGTCATGTGTCTACTAATCTCCACGAAAAGCTGGGAACTGTAGAAATTAACTGAGCACATTTTTACACCCAATAGATTCTAGAAAGGGTGCAAGTGAGAATGAACATTACATAGACAACTAGCAAGTCCATTTTGCATGTTTAAATATATTTTTATTCTGTCATCCCAGTTGATGAAATCTTACCAGAGTATAGAATTCTAAGTTAACAGTAATTTTTCTTCAGAATTTTGAATGCATTGCTCCACTGTGTTCTGACTTCCTGTGCTACTCTTGAGAAATTATGCCATTCTGATCCTCATTTCTTTGTTAAGTGACCTGGTCTTTCTCTCTGTAAGTTCTCAGCATCTTGTCCTTATCTCTAGTGTCCTGAAATGTCACTATAATGTGTGTGGGTATGAATCATTTGTCCACCCATTATACATGGCCCTTGGAGAACCTTTTCAATCTGGACACTCCTTTATTGTTGCTTTGGAAATTCCTTCTCCTGTTGTCTTCTGTTACAATGTCTGACCTCCTGGATATTTCCATGGCTTTGTCTTCCAGCTCTTCTATAGGATTTTTAATTTCAGCTATCATTTTTCTCAAATTTCTAAGAGCTCTTTTTAAATATTCTCATGATTACTAATTATAATCTGTAATTATCTATAATTTTAATTATGTAATTAAGGTATGCCAGGCTGTTAAATGAGATTTATAAAAATAAATTTGGAGTTTTGGCAAAGGCTCAAAGCCCAGAATGTAATGCACCCCCATATTCCAAAGGAAGATGCCAGATCATTCATATAGGACTTATTATGAGACAATAAAATCCTGTTCTTCTGCCCTTAGCCCACCTCCTATCTCTACCCCATATATGAAAATAATACATAAATACATACATAAGCAAACAAACAAATAAGGCTAGAGACTCTTTAGAGTGGGCATTTTTTTTGAAGAGTTACATGTAGGGGAGTGAACATTTAAAATAGGTATTTCTTTTCATCTCTTTGGCCAAGCAAGGGTCATGAACATACTCAAAACCCTGGGATGACCTGTCACGGATGGAGACCAATGTCTCAGCCACCAGCCAGCTTCTCCTGAGCTACTGAAGCCTGAAGGCCTGCTCTCTGTTGCAGCCTGGGAAAAGGGTGGGGGGAAAAGGGTGTCATTGGGAGAACTATACCCATGTCCTCTGAATTTAGGGGGATCAGATGGGTGGGGGACAGGAAGATTAGTGCCTTCTACTCACCTGAGGCTGCCTGGAGATGTCTGAGTAGAACAAAGGAGGGACCAGAATGGAATGGCCTAAACTTCCATAGTTAGAGACAGAGATTCATAAGTTTCCCCCAGAACTAAGGAGGAACCAGCAAAGGAAGAGTGAGCTTGCAAGGACCCCACCCAAGAGTTCTGCATCTACAGAGTGAGCTTGCAGCAGGAGTACGTGGAAGGAGAATTAAGGGAACATCATGAGATGTCAGGTGCATGGTGCTTCACCTAGTAAAGTGAGGAGAACAGGGTAAAGTCAAAAGACACAAGGCAGTGGGAAAAAAAATCCTACAACCCCCCCCCCCCCACCTCCGGAAAAGGGTCAGCTTTGGGGCACTTGCCACACAGAGGCATCAATGCCAAGTACAACAACCCATTCAAATACAATTTTCCTTTTCTCTCCTAATGCGAGGGGCAGAGGGATAAGTTAGTAAATGGGGCAAGAACAGGAGTGAGAGAGAGATAAAAGCATAGACCATGAACCCCTACCTCCATTTTGCGGAATTCAAGGTTAGATCCAAGCTAGGAAAGGGGAGAAGATATGAATTGGATGAAAGATTGAAGATTAGATTTGATGGGACTCTTTAATATCCGAAAAGGAGACTATTTTCATCTGCAAAAGTACCCAGAAGAGCCTTAGAATCTGCGCAAGATATCATCCAAGTGTGGGGGAAAGGACACCTAGCAGAAAAACTTTAAAGAAGATGGATGGGAAGAAAACCTGGTTGTTTCCTGATTATGCCTTATCAAGTGTAACCCGTTTAAATCAGCTGTTTATAATAGCATTTTCATTTCCCTTTCCAGTCTCTTGGTCTTTGTAGAATCATACTTTTGCCATCCTTTTATTTGGATTTCAAAAGAAAGAGAAGACTGAACATGTGTCCAGTCCCTTTTATAACCACAAGTCAATACAACTATACTTTTCTTTGCCCCAAGAGCTTCTTTTCTAGGAAAGACTAAGTTGGCCTACTGATACTCAAAATGAGAGGTCAACAGATAGCAGGCTGATTCCACATTTCCACTTAAATGTTGAGCATATTCCACTTACATAAGCTTATGTAAGAAAAGAATTATAACTTGTAGCTACTGTTTGAACTCCTCTCTCTGAAAGGATAATCCTTGCCTGTCACATCTGCCATCTGGTGGCCACTCTGATAAACACATTATGCTAATATCCCCACACTACATCTTTTCATCCATTCACCCATCAGGCCATCATCCAACCACCCATCCTTTATCCATCCATCCATCCATCCATCCAACCATCCATCCACTCATCCATTCCTGGTGCACTTGTTTGAGGCAGGCTCTAGGCATGCAGATAAATAGAGCATACATAGTCTTGTCTTTCTTTGAGGAGCTAACAATCTATGAAGAAAAAATTGTTTTTGAGAGATTTCTAAGAGCTCAGGCTCTAAGGTTCAAGTCTATATCTTCAACCTCTTTTTTTCAATTGGATTCTTCCTTGTAATTTAATAAAAGATACTTAAGTCTTTGCCAAAGAAAGCCAAAGAAACAAACCCTCCATCAATCATGCTACCCCAACCATCTTCCTATCATAGTCAAGCCTTTCCAGAGAGGAGTCAACACCCTCTCTGTCCCCTCTTTCTTGCCTCTAATTCACTTTAGTGTTTGTTTCTCTTTATTTTATTTTTAGTATATTTTGATTATAAAATAATTTATATATGCAGAAGATAAGAATAATGTACTAACTCCCATCTACTTATCATATGCTCTATCAAATATTGACATTATACCGCATTTGCCTCAGATCTTATTTCCCCTAAAAATAAAACATAGATAGAGTTGATGCCCTCCTTTCTGTTCCTCCTTCATCCTCTCCAGAGAAAACCATAATCATGAGTGTAATTCTCATGCACGTTTTCACACCTTTACCACACGTTTCTGTAACATAAGCATTGAATAATATTGAGCGTTTATAAGTTTAAAAATCATTATGAATGCTGTCTTCTTAAAAGTTCACCTTTATATTTTTCATAGTTATCATGTTATATTCAAACATGTAACTCTAGATCATTTTCACTAGTGTATATTAACCCACAGAGATATCACAAATCATACATCCATTCTTCTGATGACTATTTGGTCATGTTAAGTACTTTTCTATCTCAAACCATGCTTGCCATGGACAGTGTCATGCACATTTCTTTATTCGCATGTGCAGTTCTTGAGAAGAGGGCCCTCTATCCTTCCCCCCATTCTAAAAAGCGAGGAAGTAACTCCCTAGGAATTCTCTCCACTGAGGGTCTTCACTGGCCCATCACATCCTCTGGCAACAAGAAAGTTGCTATGCCAAGCACTGGACTCAGTCATCTGTCCACACAACCCGAAAACAGAAGTGAGTCACCTTCCAAGTTGATCCCACTTGTAATGAGTCCACTTCTGAAGATCAAGAACACCAACAGATTTTTTTCTCTATTAATGTAATTCAGATTTCTTTTCCTCTTACTTTTATTGCTATTAAGGGATGATACAACGGTTCAAATAAATGCTTGTTATGATTATAATTTTTAGAGTGATGTTTTACAATTTTAGATTACTTAAAAGCAATCTTATAAACTCATGATTTTTGTGTTATTCTATTTGTGGATAGAGTAATTTTGTTGTTAACAAGTCCAAAAAATAATCCAGAAACATGGCAGCAGTTTTTGTCTCTATTGAGATACGTGAAGGGTCTTAAGATAACATTTTAGAAATCTACAATACATGTGTGAATCTTAAGAGTAAATTATTTCCGTCTTATTTGATTTCAAGATAATGAAAGCATAATGTATCTTTATTGCTAGTTAAGAAGTCCATTGATCCAGAAAAAGTATTCTTTGTCATCTCTTCTAAAGTAATTTTGGGTTTTCTCTTATTTACTTTCCTATGGAAGCTTGATGGAACTATAATTCCTAGGACAATGTTAATTTCCTGAGTGCATTGTTTCCTTTTTTTCCATTTCCAGACAGTGTCAGGGTTGGATTTTTGGTTGCGGCTGTTTACCAAGTCCCCATAACTTGAAGAGTAGTAGGAATTTTACATGAGCAGTCTTGCCACTGCGGACATTTGAAACTCAAAGTCCATTTCTGTAGACCAAGGGCTGAATTGATTCCAGTGATAGGACTAAATGTTTACCAAACAATTTTTCTTAAGCCATCTGATTGGTGCTTCAGTGAGATCCAAATTCCTTCTTTTATTTTTAAGATTTTATTTATTTATTTGAGAGAGAGAGAGAACAAGCACGAGAGGGAGGAAAGGGCAGAAGAAGGGAGAAGCAGACTCCCCACCGAGCAGGGAGCCCCATGTGGGGCTCAATCGCAGCACCCTGGGATCATGACCTGAGTCAAAGGCAGACGCTTAACTGACTGAGCCAGCCAGGCATCCCTATCCAAACCCCTTCTGATGGTCCAACAGGTCCTGCCTGATCTGGGCCCCACAGCCTCATCAACCACCTTGAGCCCTCTGTGCTCCAGCCCCTCAGGCACCCAGAGCTCCTCTGCTTGGCCATGCAGGTCCCTCAGCCTGAAATGCTTTTCCCTACTCTGTGTCTAACTCTTACTCAACTCCAGGTCTCCAATGTCATGTCCTTGGAGAAACTTTCACTGACTTCTCACTCAAAATCATACCTCCTGTTTCTCTTTTTCATCCCACCTTTTAACTTGCCATTAAGAGCACTGACTTCACCATGCAAACATATAGTTGTTGATGTGATTATTTGTTGACTGCACGTTCATCCCACAACTCCACTGTTCATTTTCTGTATCCAGTGTTTGCCAGGCAGGGGATGGTATTTGGAGGGACAATTCTTCCTTGTACGTACGGTGTATCAGTCAGGTGATGCCATGATGACCATGCTTAGCAAACAACTCCAAATCTCAGTGCTCAGACCAAACATTGATATCCTGCTCACAGGGCTGGCTGGATTGAGCTGGGCTGGGGTTTCAGGTTCCCTCCCTTCTCTCATGTCTGTTTCTCAGTCAGAGGCTCAGGCCGGGGGAGCAACGGCTGCCTGGGTAGGTTCTCATGATGGATGGAATGACCATAAAAGAGTGATGGAAACACAGAAGAGTTCTTAGCACCGCAGCCCAAACTGGCACAATCCCATAGCTTCCCACATTCCTTTGGCCAAAGCAATTCTTATGACTCAAAATCAATGCAGGAGCCTTGACATCCATAACAGCTGGGTGCTAAACGTTGATAATACCTCCCAGTCACTGTGAAAACTCCAAATGCCCCCTGGATGCTGAATCACTGCTGCCACCCTCATTGAAATTGCTTCTCAGTGCCTGGCACACAGTAGGCACTGGATGCATACGTGGCGAAAAATTGACTTTGCCAAATCACCCCCTAGAACCTTCGTTAAAACTTACTTATTGACTAGGGAGTGCAATGGCGGTTTAACGTCCTTTAAACAGTAATTATTACTTTCATGCAAAGGTACCTCATTTTAATTTTTTAATTATTTAATGAGAATTTTTTTCATATGTTTAGTGACCATTTCTTTTAGAAATTCTCTCAAGTCTTTTGTCCAATTTTTTTTCTTTCGCTCACTTTTGTATTAAATTTTTCTTCCTCATTTGTAAGAACTCTTGTCACAGGTAATGAACATTTTTCCAGTTTGCCTTTCAAATGTTTTACTGATTTTCTGACAGGACAGGCAGACATTGTTCCTACTTACCTAGCTTCATCTCACCCTTTTCTTGCATGGCCTGCTGCAGTAAACATTTTTACTGGCACACAAAATGGACACATTAAAATGTATTTAACCACTCCTTTCATGGGCTATTGACATGGTTTCCAGGTTTTTCTCTCACAAATAGCATTGTGATGAAGATCTTTGTACATAAGCCCTAAAAGTGGCAGCATCACATCCAAGGATATTTTTTAAGTTCTTGGTACATTTTGCCAAATGACTCCCGAGACTCTACCCTCCAGGACCCACACCCCAGCTCCTCACACCACAGGTGCTGACGTGCCAGGCCCTGCTGATAAAGCCTTTACCAGCCAGCCTTGTCTGGTGGCAAGCAAGGTGAGAGAAGAAACAGTGGGTCTGGAGGGGGGATAGAGGCTGTCCAGAACATCCCAGATGCTCCTTCTGCCTGGAATGCTTTCCTCTGAGCTCTTTTCATGGCGCCTTCTTGAGACTTAGATCTCCCCTCGGAAAGTGCCTGAGTCCTACCCTCACTCCTCCATCTGGAAGAGCCTTGGGCTCCAGCTACTCCCCATCATATTTTACACTGGGATTTTTTTCTTTCCTGAAGAGCATTAATCTAGCCAATATTATCTTATTAAGTGGCATGTTTCATTTCTGGCAGTAACTATCTTGTCTGGCTTGCTGACTAGTTTCTCCAGCACCAGGAACAATTCCCTGGCACAGAGGAGAGTGGGGCTCAAATTGGCTGCTTATTGGAATCACCTGTGAAATTTTAAACATTTCAGATTTTAAAAATCTTGCCTACCCAAAATAAGAAATTTTTAATTATTAAATCACTTTACCAAGAAAATGTGAGATCTCATTTTCTTCAGGAGATACAGAATGCGTGTGTGTGTGTGTGTGTGTGTGTGTGTGTGTGTGTGCGTGCGTGCTGGGTTGTGTCCAGAAGCAGAGGAGGTTTAGGTTTGCTTGCACCACCCGGGCCTTCATTTTTTACTATAGAAATGTGATATGCTAAATATCGGATGGTGTGTTGTAAAACTTTACTGCTTGAGAATAGATTAGTATATGATTAAAAATTTTCAGGAAGAACTCATTTAACTTAAAGACTCTTAGCTCATTTATGGATCTTAAATTCTGTGTGCCACCGTGATCTATAAAGAAACTTATGAAGTCACTGTTCACTACTGTGCTGCATGTAAAACAATATACTCCAAGGGAAAAAAAATTCCCATATTTATGTCTTTCCCCAGACCAATTAAAGCAGAATCTCTGGGAGTAGAATCCAGACTTTGGTAGCTTTTAAAACTCCCCACATGATTCCAATGTGCAGCAAGTTTGAGAGCCATTGACATAGAAGTAATATTTGTTGGATGAATAAATGTTTGATAGATGAATAAAAGGACATCATGAATCAGAAATTTGGGGCTCTGGTCTCAGCACAGCCACTAACATGCTATTAGTCACTCTACTTCCCTAAACACACACAGGATGCCTTTAAGAGCCCTTCCTTCTTTAAGACTTCATAGTCTCCTTCTTGGTCACAGCAAGAACCAAGTTGGAAGGGCTGGGAGAAATGAGAACAAAATGACTGAGGCTTTCTAGAAAACTTCATTCAGGATAAAGGTAATCCTAACAGGAAGCTCTTTACTATGGCACCCCCCTTTTTTTTTACCTAAAAAGGGAAACTATTTGTGAGGTTCCTGAGAATCTTACACTTAGAAAAACATCACACAGCTCTACACTGAATGTGCAAAGGAGAGAGAGAATGATCCCTAATCCCCAAAGATCCCGCTAGGGTTGCAAAATGTGTGTATGGGTACCCTGAGTGGAGAGGGACAGAGAGGCATTTATTCCAAAGTCCTCACAAACCTCCTTCTCTGACATTGTCTGTTCAAGGTCTTCTCCAAAGCTGCACTGGGGCTCTGCTCTCAAACACAGGAAGCCCAAGCTTTCTTGACTGCTGCCATGGCCATTTTGCTGGGATCTTTCAGGGAAAAAAAAAAAAAAAAAAGGCATGCTCCCAACCCAAACTCTGCTACTGTCACCTCACACAGACAGTAAAACTGGGAAAGTTAGCTGCTCGTGTTTATTTAAACATTGCAAAGGTATTTACAACAGGGAACTTGTGTGTGGCCTACCTGAGTTCTATTATTCTCCAGACCCTATTCTCTGAACTACTTTATATACAGCTATTTAGGCTTGCCTGCTATGTGAGATTTTGCTATCTGTTCCCAGGTATCAATACTTTCTAGTCATTCAAGAGCGGCCACAAATTATCCTCCATTCCCTCTCATCCTATACCACCTCAGGGAAGGGCGATTTTAAAATTACAAAAATAAATACATTTGGGAAGTTGAGAATGGGTGCCTTAAAAATTGAGATTCATTGGCTTCCCAATGGGTGAGTGCAAGATGTCACATAACTCTGCTAAGAGAGTTCCCATTTCAACACCTTAATTTCCTTATTCAATTTTCTCAAATTTGGGCTGCCTGGCACACAGTTTTGTTAGCAGTATTAGCAAACTGCATTTAAGAAGGAAATGGTAGTTCTTAGGGCCTTTGAGACCACATGGGTATTGCGTCAGGACAAACTCCAGGAAGAGTACCAAAAAGCCCAAAGAATTCCTTCAAGGACAAACATTTACTGAGTATCTACTTATTAAGATGCTAGGTATGCAGAGAGGAAACACACACACACACACACACACACACCTCTTGACCTCTAGGAGCTCAGAACTTCACATCCCCCACTCCCCCCATCCCCCCCCAGGGGGAACGATTTCTTATACAGCAAATTTTCATGTCACCTCTTTCTTCATCGCTAAAACGAAATAAATAAATTCATAAAGCTGGAGAAGCCCCTTTGAAGCAAGTGAGTGTTTGGAGGGGGTCTTGTGGCCCGGGAGACAACCCTTTTAAAATATAACTGCCATCCATCTTCTGGGACAGACAAGGGGTGCATCTTGTAAGCGACGTGGCAGCTAAAATGACGTCAAAACCGAGTTGCACTCTCAGAGATGACCTTTTCCTAAGAAACACTCAGAGCTAGGGATGTTGGGAGAAGGGGGATATTATCCCAAACCGGGTTTCCTGGGAAACAAGACGCACTGGCTGGAACACTGTGGAAGCAGCGGGCGTGCCGCCTTTCTCGGGGGCTCCGTTCGCTGGGCCGGATTTACAGCGAGAAGTTTGCCCAAGTGCGCGTGAAGCAGGGGACACCCCGATTCAGCTAGAACCGGGCCGGGGTCTGGAATTCCCAAACGCATTCATGCCGGAATTCGAACACCAGAGCGAGGGGGCTTCCGAAGTCCGGCTCACGGAGCGGACAGCACCCCCACTTGGGGCATCCGATGCCTGTGAAACGCAGAGAGGGAGCCAAAATGCAAAATTTCCCCGAGATGAAGGAATCGCCTCTTTTGTAAAGCACCTCGGAGAAAACTGCGGAGCTCCGGAGCTAGGGTCCCGCGAACACCGGCCCGAGAGCCCAACGCGACAGTAGCTCGAGCTTTCCCCGCCGACCCGCCTTGCCCCGGGCTGCTCTCACGCAGGCGCAGTTGCGCCGCGCTCGCGTCCTAGCGCGCATGCTCCGCCGGGCCGCCGAGCTCCCGGCCGGCGGCGGCGGCAGCGGCTGCGGAGGAAGTTCCCGCTTTGCCTCCACCCCGGTAGCAGCTTCGCCGCTGGGGACAGCTTCCTCCGGACGCTCCGCGATCTTTGCCGCCGCCGCACGTCTGTCACAGGACCATGGGGTTGACCAAGGGGCCGGAGGGCCAGGGTCTCCCGGAGGTAAGGACCTCCCTCTCCCTGACACGTCCGGGTTCTTAGGAGAGGGCCGAGCCCGCGGGGCTGCTGGCAGAGCGGGTCCCGGGCAACGTTTGGGGCGCCCCGCCCCCTTCTCAGGTGTGTCCCCCGCGGGGAGAGCTGGCCCTGTGCGCCGGGGACCGAGCAGATCCCCCTGCCTGGGCGGGGGCGGAGACAAACTTCAGCCGCTCTCGGGTCCCCCGGGACGGAGGTGGTCTTTGAGCCCAATACCTAGCCCCACGCAGCCCCAGGCGCCGCGGGGCCCGGGGTCCCACTTCCCCCAGGCAGTGTTCCCCGACCCCTAGCGCCGCAGGGCTCCCCCGGAGCCCGGCGCTGCTGCGCCCTGGGAGTCACGAGACGCGTGCTGGGACGGTCCGGGCTCGGGTTGTGCAAAGGGTGGTGACCTTGTGGCGCCTGCTGCCGCCTCGAGGGGCCGCGGGGTCCCGACGGCCCGCCCCACTCGCCTCGGTGTGTGCAGGGAATGCACGCCAGACCCTTGTAGCAGCAGGAAGTTTGGGAACCGTGCGCGCCCTGGGTTGTGTGCTGGAGGCGACGCGCTGTGTGGCCCGGCAGAGCGCCTGGCGGAAGCGTGGCTGCTTCCCCAGAACGTAGCGGGTGCCTTTCCTTCAGGGGTGTTTATTATTAAATACTCACCGGATCCTGAGGGATAGGATAATCAGTGGTTTGCGGATTTCCACATTGGCTAGGAATAAAGGGAACGTGCATTTCCTTTTGGCTGCAAGTGTCATATAGCTAGGTGGTTTGCACGTGTCTTCCAGTCGCTTTACTCCAAAGCTAAGTCTAAAGTACTAGATTCTGGAAAGAAATGGAACCCACACTGCACCTCTACCCCCCCTCCTAAAGTTCTGAAGCAGGCATTTGGCAGGACTGATACCTTGACATGTTGAGTGGTTCCTTCGCTTTCAACTGCCTGTCATCCCACCCACCCCACCCCCTGCCAATCCTCAATTCTTTCATCCCACAAGTAGCCAGTAATTGAGGGATCACTGTTCTGTGCTTAAAGGCTGGGGATATAGTGATGGAAGGACAGACTTATCTGTCAGTGTATGTTCCCAGCATGTAAGTCTATTTTGTTGTAATCTTAGGAAAACCTAAGAAATGGCATGTTGTCAGAACCCTTGTATTAGGTAAAACCTTACATGCAAATTACATCGATGGAATGGGGGATTGTGAAGACTGAGAACTGTATCCTGGTATTTGATGTTTCTTTTTTTTTGGTCACTTGTTTATTTTATGTTCTCATCAAGTTTTTGCCTGGCCTTTTGCTACTGACTCCTGTCTGGCCTCTCGGGTTTCACCTTAAATCCCTCCAGTTGAGTATCCCACAGTACTATAAATGGGGGGTCTTTTTTTTTTAAGATTTTATTTATTTATTTGACAGAGAGACAGAGACAGCGAGAGAGGGAGCACAAGCAGGGGGAGGGGGAGAGGAAGAAGCAGGCTTCCCGCTGAGCAGGGAGCCCTGATGGATCCCAGGAGTCTGGGATCATGACCTGAGCGGAAGGCAGAGGCTTAATGACTGAGCCTCCCAGGCACCCCAATGGGGGGGGGGGGTCTTTCTAAAGTAAAAAGCAACATGATCCTCTGAGTCCTTCGTTTAACCCTTCTCTGACTGCCAGGAGGCTGGGTCTGATGTGTCACTTTTCTAGGAACCTAAGACAGTTCTTGGCAATTAGGAGGCGTACAGGATAGATATAGTTAAATTACTATCATTTAGTTCAAAGACCAGTACATATGACTATGGATAGTCTGTGTCATTAAGCTGTCACTCATCCAGTTAATTCCTTAAATGCAATTTTTTAAACCCTTTACTGTATGTCTGTGAAGGACAGGAAGATAGCTAGACTTGGCCCTGCCTTCCAGCTTCCGTGAACTACAGTACAGAGCAAATGAACATTTAGCGTGCCTGGTTTAAGAGCTCACAGTCTTTCATCTTTATCGGAGTTTTAGTTTTTTAACAATGGATGTATTAACCAATCTGCTGGCTTTTTATACCCTCAAGAGAGGGTATTCTTTCAGTCACTATGTGTTAGCCAGTGGCCCTTTCTCATTTTCAGTATTAATCTGTGAAGTGAATGTGGAGTCTTATTAACATTCTCCATTCAGTGTCTTGCACCAAGACGTTATTTCACAGGTTATATTGCAAAAGTGTACATATTTCTCCATTCTGGGTGTGAGTGGATAAAAAAACATGGGCCATGCATCTGCCTTGGGGTTGGCCAGTGGGTGTTCATTAGGTACAAGGCAAAGCAGGAATGATCCTCCTGGGATGAAATGTCCTCTTCTTGGAAGTGTTTTCATGATAAGTGATGATTGAACAAATGAAGGGTTCCTCTTTTACATCCTGGGAGTTTTAAGAAAATACTTATTATCACCCCATTTTTCTCTTCTACTCCATCTTTGTGAACCATATTGCTCTTTACCTTCTCATTTCTTTGAGTCTCCCCACTTAGAGATGTTGCTTAACTATCCCACATCTTTTGCAAAGGAAGAGAATGTGTGAATAATTAATATTACTTTGTTTTTCATGTCCCCTAAGAACCAGGGAATACTTTGATAGGCTGGACCAAGGTGATTTGAGAGAGGAATAAAACAAGCTGTCACCTGTACCACCTCCTATTGCAAGAGACTGTCAATCACTTTAATAATTCTTCGTTCAACTATTTGTTAATCTGTAAGCTCCCTCTCCTGGCATTTGTACTTCAAAATAAACTTGAATTTCCATTATCAGTGTCATGACTATGAAAACATTTTGTTAATCCATGACTGGCATAGGTCATGCACTTTATGTGATGATTGAACGTGTCATTCCATATTTAATTGTCCTTTGAGCCTAATGCTACTTCAGAAGAGGTGTTAAACATGACTGAATGATATATGGGTCCTTTCCTGATCCAGCTAATAGCCCATTTCAAAAGACAGGCATATATATTAACACCAGACATTTTACTGAGAAGAGGTTGAAACTTAGTTGTATGAATGGCAAGAACTATAAATAAAATAGAAATGCAGAGGAGTGACCATTTCAGGCTGCATTCATCAGGGTTGGCATCAAATAGGAGCTAGAATTTGAAGCTGGTTTCTGGGTGGTTAGAGAATATCAGAAGGGAAGGGGTGTGAACAGTGAAGAAAGGGGAATGAGCCATGCTTGAGACTCGCCATAACCATAACTGGGTTGTTTTAGAGGGAGGTAAAGGATGAAGCTGAAAAGATAGGTTGCAGCCAAAGATCTGAATGCCAAACCAAGAACTTTGGAGTTTATCTTACAGACAGTGTATGATGTGTTAATGATAAGGACTGGGGGATGAGCTAAAGAGGGAAGATGCAAAAGCTGTGATTTAGGAAGGAGTAAGGGAAACAGATTAACAGAAGAAAGATTGAGAGGCTATTGCAATAGTCCTGGCATGAAGTGTAACTAAAAGGGAAGAAGGTAAATGTGACATGTATAGTAAAGGAAGAGTTTACAGGCATTGTTGGGTGAGGGGTAGTCAGAGGTGGGTACAAGAATTTGAGCCAGCTATACATTGGCCGTGTTTTATATAGAGTACTGGTTTTTTATGTTCTGCAGTAATGGAAGAGAGGAAAGGTACCATTCATGAAAGCAGAGAGCCAGCTATACATTGGCCGTGTTTTATATAGAGTACTGGTTTTTTATGTTCTGCAGTAATGGAAGAGAGGAAAGGTACCATTCATGAAAGCAGATGGAGGCAAAAGTACTAGAATATTTCAGTTGTTTTTAAGTTGTAGATCAACACCTGGGAGTGAAGGTAAGATACAACTTAACTTTTTAAAATCAGATCCCTATTCATACATTAGATGAATTTATTATTTTTAAGGCAATCCCATTATGTGGCAGTAATCATCCTTCAGTGTATCTAGGTTGAAAGCCCTCCTTGTATTTGCTTTAGAGATCCAAAAGAGAAGTGCAGAGAAAGATACATATCTGAAATCCCTTCTTTGTTCTTGCCCTGTTTGTCAGTAGCTTCTGGGACCAAGATGTGCATGAAGTTTAAAAACAAAAAACAAAAAACCTTCTTTTTGTCTGTAAGGAGTTTATAATTTAGTCGGGAACCTGTCAAGTAAACAGTGTGTTAGAGAACAGGGAGGTAATGTGCTGTAATCTTCCCGTATCTGCTCCCACCACGTCGGACGATTAACACAGCTCATTGACGCCTGAGGACACTGTTCCTTATGGCAACCCTGTGTCCCCACGCTCCTGCATGAACAGTGGGACAGCCAATGTCACCTGCTCCTTAGCTATTAAATTGTGGCATCAGGGGATACACCCAGTGTTCCTTTATTTAAGTTAGCTTTTACCAGCCTAACTTTTAACTTTTGTTTTAGGTAGAAACAAGAGAAGATGAAGAACAAAATGTCAAGCTGACTGAAATTCTGGAGCTTTTGGTTGCAGCTGGGTATTTCAGGGCAAGAATTAAAGGCTTATCACCTTTTGACAAGGTAAGGGGAAACCTTTCTAATCATTAGGCTGTGTTTTGTTGGGACGGAATGGTTTACCAGGGCAGAGAAAAGAGGGAGAGATTGTGTTTTTACTTTCTCCAGTGTCCATGTTTCTCTCTGATTCAGGTTCGTTATTAGAAGTGTTCCAGTTTCCTATTACAAGAAAATAAAAATGTATCAGTAGATATGCCTTGAATTCCTTTTCTGTGTACAGAACTTTGGGAAGTGCAAAAAAACATTAGAAATGGTTCTTCCTTTTAAGGAACTTACAGTTTGAGTGGAGAGATAAAAGTTATGTAAGATAAAATCTGAGTTAATAAGGAGCTGTCCCAAGTCAGTGTGCTCACAATTGCCACATATTCTAATGATGGTAAATTCTGAATTTGGAGGAAAGAGAAGTCACTGTGGGGTAAAGTCTTAATTCAGCAGAACCTTCAAGAATCGTGCACGAGGCATAGTAATAAATGTTGAGGGCACAGAGATCAGACCAAGGCCCTGTACTCAAAGAGCCCAGCTTCTATAGAATAGGGAAGGAAGACAAGTAAAGCAACATACATAGAATCAGTGTCACGATGCAGTAAGTGCAGCAGAAATGAAGCTTCCAGATCAGACAGAGCAGGCCAGGAAATCTCCCCGGTGGAAGAAAGTGTTGAGTGCTCCAGTGGGCCATGGCCTGGCTTTGCATAACAATCACTGTGGACTCTTTTATAATACAGATGTTGAGGCCTCACCCTTTGATAGTTTGGTTAGATCTGGACTGGGGCCTGGAATCTGTATTTTATCGGCATCTCACATGTGTCTAAACACAGCCAGAGATCAGAGTCCCCATCAAGCTATATCTGAAAAGGATTTTGTTTCAGGGTGGTTTTTTAACCTCAGTCTCGTTTGCATCTCTGAGAAGTCCTCTGAGAAAAGTAGAGCAGGGATTCTCCTCTTCTTTAGATACAGGAAAAAAACAAGATGTATGGAAATTCAGTAATGAGCCACAACTTGAGCCTTGCAAGTGTCTGTCAGCCTGTCTGATCTGCAAAACACATAATTCCTCTGGAATCTGGCACTTACCTGAAACTGGATTAAGACTTCTCCTGGCTGAGAATTAATGTCCATCCCCCTCAGTATAAAGAGGATCTGTGAATGATATGTCCATTTCATTAATATAAGTCAGCTCCTCGGTCACACTAGCCACATTTCAAGCATTCAGTAGCTGTATGTGTATTGGACAGTATGGACACAGAACATTTCCATTGCTGCAGAAGTTTTATTCAGTGGTGCTATTTTAGATGAATTGTAGTTGATGGAGTCAGAAGGACACATATAGTCTCTCTCTAAAGATACATACTTTGTATGGTCATTGATTCTGTAAAAACTTGTATTTTTTTCTCCCTTCCATTTCTTTCCCTCTCCCCAAACTAGAATGAGAAAACAGATATTTTCTTTGTGTCTTGCAGGTAGTAGGAGGAATGACTTGGTGCATTACCACTTGCAGCTTTGACATAGACGTTGATTTGCTCTTTCAGGAAAACTCTACAATAGGACAAAAAATGTAAGTTATCAGAGTTTGCCACAGAAGAGCCTTAAGGGGAGAAGGGAGCTAACTTCTGAGAGTCTACTATGTGCCAAAAGTTGTGCTAGATGCTTTACATATTTCATTTTAATTTTCATTGCAATAGGTATTATCACAGTTTTATAGATTATGAAATGGAGGTTGATAGAAGCCACGGTCACATAGCTAGCCTATAAGTCCTTTAATGCTCAGACTATTTCTGACACTTTCTGTCTCTCTCTCTCTCTCTTTTTTCCTAGTTTCATTGAGAGATTATCGTCACATAACATTGTATTAATTTAAGGTGTACAACATAATGATTTGGTATATATATTGCAAAATGATCACCACAGTAAGTTTAGTTAGCATCCATCACCTCATATGGTTATAAATGTTTTTTCTTGTGATGTGAACTTTTTCTTATCACAACTTTATATGAACTTTCTTATCACAACTTTTTCTTGTGATATGAACATCTACTGTCTTGGCCACTTTGGAATATACAGCACGGTATTGTTAACTCGAGTCTCCTTGCTGTACATCACATCCCTAGGACGTATCTGTCTTATAACTCCAACTACCTTTTGTACCTTTTGTCTCCCCTCACCCGTTTCCCTCACCCCCCACCCTTCACCTCTGGCAACCACCAGTCTGTTCTCTGTTTCTATGAATTCAGTTATTTTAGACTCCATATACATGTGAAATCATACAGTATTTGTTTTTCTTTGACTTCTTTCACTTCATATGTTGCCCTCAAGGTCCATCCATGTTGCTGCATATGGCAGGATTTCCTTTTTTCTTTTCTGGCTGAATAATGTTCCGGTGTGTGTGTGTGTGTGTGTGTGTGTGTGTGTGTGTGTGTGTTTGTGTTTACACACACACCACATCTTCTTTATCCATTCGTCCATGGATGGACACTTAGGTTGTTTCCATGGTTGGCTATTGTAAATAATGCTGCAATCAATGTGGGGTGCAGATATCTTTTGAGATACTGATTTCATTTCCTCCTGTTAAATACTCAGAAGTGAAATTGCTGGTCATACGGTAGTTCTATGATTTTTAAAATTTTTAATTTTTTAATTTTTTAAAGATTTTATTTATTTATTTGAAAGACACAGTGAGAGAGGGAACACAAGCAGAAGGAGTGGGAGAGGGAGAAGCAGGCTTCCCACCGAGCAGGGAGCCCGATGCGGGGCTCGATCCCAGGACCCTGGGACCATGACCTGAGCCAAAGGCAGACACTTAATGACTGAGCCACCCAGGCACCCCTATTTTTTGATTTTTTTGAGGAACATCCATACTGTTTTCCATAGTGGCTGCAGCAATTTACAATCTCACCAGCTGGACAAAGGTTCCCTTTTTTCTGTAGCCTTGCCAGTGTTATCTTTTTAGTTAGTCTTTTTGAGTTTAGCCATTCTAACAGGTGTGAGGTAATATCTCATTGGTTTTGATTTGCATTTCCCCAATGATGAGTGATGTTCAGCAGCTCTCATACTTTTTCAAATGCTCTCTAAGAATTTCCAGTGACTGCTTAGTTTATCTCTTTCCAAAGGCAGCTGGAAGGAATGTATTGGATGGAAGTTGAATAGTGAGGAGAGAATCTTTCCTTCCCCATTGCCTCTGTGTAAGGCAGAGCCTCACTTTGCCTGCCGTCGAGAGAAGGCAGCATGGACTCCTTGCTAGAGGTTTCACCTGAGTGTAGCCTGCCCAGTCTTCCATAGCTCACCAGGGGCTTGGGGATTTCTTTAGACCACTAGGGGTCCCCAGTTCTGCCCAGCCCTGCCATTGGGCAGCTGTGTGACCTTGGACAAGCCTCAGTTCCCTTATCTGTCAGGAGAGGGATTTGTGATTTCAGATCTGTGTGCATCTGTGACTTATTTAATCATTTTTCTGAAGCTTTATTCTCCCCCAGGAAAAAAACTCTTCTAAATGGATTAAAGGTGGCTTACAAATATGTATATGAAGCAGTGATAGAGAAAAGGCGAAGCAAAGCAAAAGGAAAACAAATCAAGTTGGGGATAAGGCTACAGCATTTGTCATAGGCCACAACATGCCTTGTTTTCCTAAGGGTGGGCCACAGATTCGGCTCTAAGCTTTCTGGCAGCCAATAACAAGAGAAAAACATGATAAATTACCCAAGTCACAGTTTCCATGCAGAATCACCAAAATTCTTATAATAAGACCAAAGGACATCTCTGGGCTGCTCATTAAAGAGGACATATTGTTCTCTGTGACACTGTGCTTGTGAGTGCCCCGCCATGAATAGCAGAGCTCTACATCTGTAGCATCTGTCATTCTGGGACCAGGGCATCACAGCCAGTGACCTGTCGTGAAGAGTCCTTTACTGGGAATCTCCAGGATAGAGTCTAGGCATGTGGCTCTGCTCTCTGCCGGCTGGGCTAAATCCAGACATAGATTTTTATTCTTGTGTGTTTATTTTGTTTTTATTGTGTAGGTGCTACATCCATGAAGTAAAAAAAAAAAAAAAATTCAAATACTGCCAAAGGGAACAAAATACACAGCTAATGTCTCTCCCAGTACCCTGGTTTTATTCCCTGGAAGAATCATCTTTGCCTGTTTAGGTTTTATATTTTTCAGAGAGCTCACTTCCACATCTCTAACTTTGTATGTTTCATTCAGATCTGATAAGAGGAGGAATTTAGCTCACCTGTGCTACTCACTACATCCTCTTTGTCTCCCATCCTCCAGTCTTGTAATTATTATCTGTTTTTCTAGGATCACTTGAATAGCTTTAACCTATATAAGCTTCTGTTTCTTGACTCACTTTCATAAGATGGTTTTTCCTGGTTCCTAGCTATGTATGGTAAATGTTTTGCTATATGTTTTTCCTTCTTACTTTCAGCCTCCATTTACCATCATATCATTATTCTTACAATGTTCAGGGCATAATATTTAGAGTCTATTTTCTATAATAGCTATTAAATTGTCCATGCTTTATCTACAGATAGATTCTAAAAGTAAATCTATAAACAGTGTTTAATAAGAACTAAGAATTGTGGTGGTGCCAGAGAAAAAGAAATGTAATCTTCTGGACCATAATGGTGCTGTTTGATAGAGAATATTCAAAATATTGCAGTCAAACGGAATCCTTATTTATTCATTGACTCACCAAATATTTATTGAGTCCCTGCTGTGGGTCAGGCATTGTTCTGGGTACTTTGGATATGTTAATGAAAAATGTCCTGCCCTCACAGAGCTTAGAGTCTTTGCAGGGGGGAGACAGATCATAAACAACTAATTTAATAAATAATTGAATTATATATAGAAGTAATACGTGCTATGGAAAAAAATTACAGCTGGGAGGGTATATGAAAAGGGACATGGTTTGGAGGCAGTTGTATAACTTTAAGTCAGCATGGCCTTATTGAGAAGGTGATATGGGAGCTAAGACTTGAGAAAAGAGGGTTCCAAGCAAGGGAGACTGTGAGTGTGAAGGCTCCAAGCAGAAGCTTGCCTGGAGTATAGTGAGGTGGGGGGGGGGAGGGGAGGGCGGGCAATGGAAAAGGTGCAAACAGGTTGTGGGGGCCAGATCAGGTAGAGCTTTGTAGGTCAGAGTAAAGACTTTGAGTAGTCCAAGTGAGATGGTAAATTCTTGAAGGGTTTTGAGCAGAGGAAGAACATAATCTGTTCATAATCCGTTTTAGAAGGAACCATCTGATTACTGACTAAGGGGGTGAAGTTGGCAGCAGGGAGATTCTTTAGCATACTGTAGCCAGGCTCACGGGAGGAGATAGCGGCCAGGACAGTGGGCTGGCAGTGGAGGGATTCTGGATCTGCTTTGAAGGTAGAAACAACCGGATATCATGACAGATTGGATTTGGGTGTGAATAAGAGGGAGTCAAGAATGGTTCTGAGGTGTTTGGCCTGAGCAAGTGGAGGTGGTCTCTACGAAAAGCCACTGAAAATCAGGCACACTATAATTTGTCCCGTAATTATACAGCTTGTTTTCCTTGAGTTTCTGATTGCCTTTTTTTTTTTTCTTTTTGACAAGGAAGCACATAGCCTTACCTGTAGCTAAGATCAGCCAGATTCGTAGTCTGTTTATTAACATAAATTCAACACCTTCTCGAGGACACTCTTGATTGAAGCCTCTTTCTGTTTCAGCCTAAGGGATTGCTTTTGATACCTGCGGCACCCCCGATATGCTGGGGTTTCTTTCAGTTGCATTCTTTCTGCACCAGTCTTACCACTTCCTAGATTCTCTCTATCCCTTCTTCCTAAATTCCCTTGGTGTTTTACAGTGGTTCTTAGCCTCTTTTTCACCTTGGTGTCCTTGGGGATTATGATACTTTCCCATCAGTGTGACAGTACTCTTAATAGATACTAGAGTACAGTGTTTTTATACAGATTCTTAATCTGAAATCTAAAAAACAATGAAAACAGGTTTTTTCTTTCTCAGTGTGGATACAAAACTCATTTGGGAACAAAACATGACCTGAACTTTTTTAAGGCTATTTATAGTCTATATTGATCCCACTTAGGTGAACACTCATAAGTTTTGCTGCAGAAATAGTAATTTCTTCAAGTATAGATTTCACTTGGGCTCTACATAATATACAGTATATATGATTTACTCTAGCTTTCACTTGGGTTCTACATAATATATAGTATATGCCTCTTAGGTATAGGAATGTGCAAACATCTAAAAAGTTCTGAATTCTGAAACACATGTGGCCCCAAAGGGTTTGGATTAGGGGTTGAGGATATACAGTATTATGTTCTCTTGTAAGTACTTGATGTGCTTTTAAGTGCAGAGCCATGAGCTATAATTGTGGGCAGAGCTGGAGACAGCGGTTTGCAGGACTGAAGATCCACCAAGACTCCTAGCAATGTACTGAATTATTCAAAAATCTTTTCTGTTTGGTTTTGTAGTATGTTCTGGTTAGGTGCAATTTAGACTATTAGCCTTACGTTTGCAGTGCCTCAGTATGTCCCAGCTGATATGATGGGGGGGCAGGTAGCACTGTCTGAGGAGTGCACTTGCCTCTTGAGGGCTTCATTATCTTTCAGGTTGTTTTCTGTGTGCCCAATTGAGGCCTTTCTGTTCTTGTTGATCCTTTTTTCTTGAGGGTTTCATGAGCTTCTGCCTTCTGTCTATATCCTCCTTCTACCCTCCCAGCCTGTCCTAAAGCCCCATGACTGCAGAGTCCTATGCCCAGAGGTCATGAGATTTTAGGCTTCTAATTGAGTTCAGTAACACACAAGTAGGAGGCACCTCGGTGCAGAGCACTTGTGCATGCATTTTACTATTTCATCCTCACAGTAAATTTGAATAAAGTAGGACAGGCATCATTCCTTGTTATATGATGGGAGTATTGGACCAGTGGGATCAGGTGACTTGCCAGAAGTTCCAGAGCCAGCAGTGGAGCTGTAATTTAGACCGTGGTTTAATTCACTCTCTTTCAAACTGCAGTGGAGGAGGAAACAGTGTACTGAACACTCTTAAAAACTGAAGGAATCCGACCAATCACCTGTAGTAACAAGTGGGCATTGTTCATATCTTAGGCTAGGAAACCTGACTGGGGACCTCTGCATTTGTCACTTTCCCAGATTTTCAGAAAGTCAGAGGGTCTACCCTGAGCTCCAGGGAGAAACGGGCTGGTGGGCTTCTACAAGAAGTCCTCCTGACTTTTGCCTCCTATCCCCAGGCTGCCTGTGTCTCCCTCACGTCCCTCCCTCGGGCCAGCAATGTTTGTGCTTCCAGCTGCTTCCATATGCTGCCAAGTAAGACCTCAGTCTTGGCAGTGGTTTCTGGGAGGCAGGTTTAAGAGGCTTATAAACCCGGAGGTGACCCAGGGCATCCTTCCCTCAGGGCCCTTATGACCTGGGAAGTTAGTCAGTGTCTGATGAGTGGCCAGAGACAACCCGGTCTGAAGGTGGAGAGGGTTGGGCTAGATAGTGTTGGGGGTCCGAGCCTCTTATTTTTAAGCTACTTTAGTTGCCCATGCAACCAGTAACCCTGTGCAGACTCAGATCTGTAGCCACTAGGGGGACCTTTTCTCCCACTGAACCCAAATATAACTGAGCAAAAATGCCCCATGTCTATCAATAGTTAATACCTGCCCTGAGCAAGGATGCCAAGTCTGGGTCATCTTCATTTGCTAAGCTTGGAGTTTAGGGAACAGGGCCAACTAAGCACCAATCTCTTCCCCTCACAAGTTTCAGAGAAATTAAACAAGGCATGAGAGTCTGATGGAGATTAAAATAAAAAATAAAGTGTGTTATAGAGAGGACCTTAAATATGCTGCCAATTGGTTTCGTTAATACTTGCCCACCAAGCTATCCCATTTGAGCCCCAGCAACAGTGGGACAGCCATAGGCTTCCCTACTGGGCCAGCCACACATTTCATGACAAAAAAGATGCATGTGTCCTAAAGACAGGCTGCTCAGAAAGGAGAGACTGCAGTAGTGGCTGAGAGGTATATGACAATTTCCTTCCATGTCTCGGACCTTTTGGATAATTCACATATGCACTCCCTCTGCTGGGGCTGAAAATGTTCTCCCATAGGCTTCCCTCCTGGGAATGTATGCAGTGGGGTGTCCGTTTTCCCCTGTCCCTATTTTTTTCTCTTAACATATTGGACTTGACGTTGATATTATGATCCGTGGAGCTACAGGTGTGACTACTTCTCTCAGCAGTTTTAACCCTGGTGCCACCATGTAAAACTACTTTCCAGGAATAAACATAATTTTCTTGTGTATTCTCCAGGGACCATTCCTTGGGGAGCCGCTTAGCTTTTCTCCCTAAATTTTACTTAGTTCCCACCAAGACCAAGGGGATGGAACATACTAAGGGCAGCATAGGTAGGACAATAATTGCTGTCATCCAGGCCTTTGTTAGATGTTGGTCTTAAGGGTGTCTGTCTTTTGGGAAGGATTATGGAGCTGCAGAAAAATAAAAGTTTCTTTGAACAAGGAACACTTTGGGTAGACCCAGACTTGCTGAATTTGAAGCTTCTGGTAAGACCTGGGGAAATAGTCCTCACTTGCAGAGAAAGCCACAGTAGCTGCTGTAACCAGCTAAGATTTTTTTTTAAAGGGTTTTAGGTGGGACTCTAACCTAAACTATCCATGTAAGCTGAGCCAGAGGCCCCCATTTCTCCATATGGCCCCATAAGGACATGCCTTGCGACTGTTTCTCAAGGCAGACCCACTAAATAACCTCTGCTCTCTCCTCTTGAGTCTGATCCAATTAAGATGTAAGAAACAGGAACCCGACATCTAGAGATTAAACATCAGCTGAGTAGAGAAGGGAACTGAAGTCTGCCGTGGGGTGGACTTGCACACAGATCGCTCTATCACTCCAGCCGTGTAAGTGCCCCACCCAGGTACAGGCAGGAGCAGGGGGAGGATGCTGGCCTCCTGACTGAGCTAGAAGGATGCTCTGGGGTCTCAGGGAGCCCCATTCTTGCCCCCCCCAACTTCCCGATGTTTCCTAGGACTGAAGCAAGGTGTTGGAGAGACATCAAGAGTGCCCCTCATGAGAAGCAAAAAAGTTCTGCTCTCTGGAAAAAAAAGAACAAGCACGTGGTTTCCCCAAGTCTAGGATTAAGTTTAAAGTATTAAAAAAAATGAAAGGCCATTTTTTATTTTAAAAATACTTTTATACGACAGTGAAGAACTCACAATTTTTTTTTTTTTTTTTTTTAAGTATAAGGCCCCATGTTCTGTCTTAATATTCTGGGCACCTGGCACAGGGCCTGGTAATTATTTGTTGCCTGAATGATATTTAGAACAATTTTTTTAATGCGTAACCTAGTGGTTCCCAGATCTTTGGAAAAAGTAGGTCAGTAAAACAAAATGTAAAAGAACATGGGGCACCGAAAACGTTCTATTTTGCCATGTAAGGTTGTTCAATAATAAGTACTACCTCAAACATCAACACAATTTCATAACGAAACAGTGTGGTTTAACATAAAAAAGATAGGGAGAAAAAAATTCTGGAATAAAGCATGAAAGCAGTATTGTGGCCTCAGTCGCACGCATGCATACATACCACCTAAATTGGGCTTATTTTTCTCATTTTGCAGGCAGCCAGGGGAAGCTTGGTCATGGTCTGGCACTGAAAAGCCCCAGTCTTCTGGAATGCTGCCCAGACTTGAGAGATGTCTTAAGGGCCACTTAGTGGTGTTCTCACTCTTTGCTGCTTGTTTTTTCCAAACAGAGCACTATCAGAAAAAATCGTCTCAGTCCTGCCAAGGATGAAGTGTCCACACCAGCTGGAGCCCCACCAGATCCAGGGCATGGATTTTATTCACATATTTCCTGTTGTCCAGGTGAGAGCCTCTCTGTGGTTTCTTGTCCCCTGCACATCAGGATTCCTGCAGCGGGTCTGGCTAGCAGGCCATCTGGCCTAGATCCTGGGTCTGACGGGTGTGGCGTGGAGTTAGGGGAGCAGGGCAGGGTGATACTTCTGATGTCATTCTCAGAAGGTAGCCAGTATTCCATCCCTTGTACCCTGGTTCCACCGCCACCTGTTGTGATCTTTGAATATTCCCATTAATTGGTTTTCATTGCCCTTTTGGTAAAGATAGAACTCCATAGCCCCCCATACTCTGGTCCTGTCCCAGCCTGACTTTACTCCTCGCTCTTCTTTATTCTTTCTGTTCTGGCCCCCCTCTGACTTTCTTTCCAATTTTCTCATACACATTATGCTTCCTCCTGTCACAGGGCCTTTCCCTCAGGCTGGAAAGCTCTGCTCTTTCTCTCATTTCCTACTTAATCCATATTCATCTTTCAGATTTCAGTTCTACCAAATCTTCTCAGGAAAGCTTCTGTTGACCACCCCTCCCCCCCCCATCTAGAACAGGCTCCTTTGCTTTATCCATTCATACTGACCATGTTCCTTTCCTTTGTAGGAATCTTCCTTGCTATAGTTTGTCACCCTGTATATCTCTCTGGTCATTTCTGCCCCTCCTGTCAGACCATGAACTTCTTGGGGGCAGGCACCATAGCTGCCTTGCTCACTCTAGTGTCTCCAGTACCTCGTGGAAAGTCTGGTACCATGTAGGCAGTTAGTCTTTACTTGATGACTGGATGTCTGGTGGGAGGTTATTTCCACACTGGCTGTTTTCCAACACTTTGTGATTAAGTGGCTCATGCTGTTCAGCCCCGTACATCCTTGCAGTCTGGTGTCTCAGCCTCCTCTGGGCACTTTGAAAAGAGGAGGAGCAAAGGCCCTGCTGTGTGAACAGCGCTTTGCAAATGATCCTAATAGAGTTCTTTGAAGCATCTATTAGAATCCCAGTCCTTACATCTGAGGCAAGCGAGATGCAGAGAGTAACTGCTTTGCTCAGGGGCAGAGAACTCGTGTGCAAGACAAGCAAGATTGCAGTCTAAACCCCTTGTCACTGAACCTTATACTGTTCCCACTCTGCCATTCATGCAGCCCCTGCTTCAAGAGTCTCCCAGTCCTGCGTTAAGATTGTATAGCGCAGGGGTTGAGAGTGTGGACTCTGGAGACTTCCTGCGTTCAGATCTTGGCTCTGTCACTTAGCTGCGTGACCTTGGGCAAATGACTTAACTTTTCGTCTGTTAAATAGAAACAATAATAGTACCTACCTGACAGGATGAGACTTAAGTACGTTAATATGTAGAAAGCACTTAGCTGAAGGACCGGCACGTTTTAGTAAGTGCTTTATAAGTGTTATATAGTCGTTTCTGGTTTTGTTACTGTTATTGGGGATTTCCCCCTGCATTAGACTTTCAATCAAATCCTATGAAATTTTTAAATTGGAAGCCAAGACTTTAACTCAGAATTTTTTTTTTAAGATTTTATTTATTTCTTTGACAGAGAGAGACACAGCGAAAGGGGGAACACAAGCAGGGGGAGTGGGAGAGGGAGAAGCAGGCTTCCCACGGAGCAGGGAGCCCGATGCGGGGCTCGATCCCAGGACCCTGGGATCATGACCTGAGCCGAAGGCTGACGCCTAACGACTGAGCCACTCAGGCACCCCTTAACTCAGAGTTTGATTCATTAGGTTCATTGGATTTTCTCTCTCTGATGCAGCAAGGTTGGTACCTGATCCTTTTTGTGAAAACAGGTAATAGGGACCCTGTGTTGCTTATAACTGAAACTTCCACCACCACCATGCTGTGAAGTTGTTGGCTTTTCCCCCAAAGCCTGAATCTCTAGGGATTAGACCTTACTCAGCCCTAGGCTAGAACTTTGAGAGCAAAAAATCTGGTCTCAGTAGGAGGTGATGAAAGGGAAGTGATTGTCTGTCGCTAGTTTGGGTATTTCAAACGTCTGAATGTTCCGTGTTGTACATGGAATGCTGGGGGGGGGGGGGCTCCTGTCTGGATGTGAGAACCAAGGTTAGTAGTTCCCAGATTTCTTAATTACATGGATGTGTAAAATTTTAAAGCAAAAATGGAGGCTGAGCCATGGTTGCCACCTGTATTTTGCCAGGTAAGAATATCTTTGAAAGTAACAACTGTCAAAACAAACAGAATCTTAAATACAGAGAACAAATTGCTGGTTGCCAGAGGAGAGGTGGATGGGGGATGGGCAAAACAGGTGAAGGGAATAGTAAAGAGATACAAACTTACAGTTTTAAAACAGGTAACTCACAGACATGAAAAGTACAGCATAGGGAATATAGTCAATACTATTGTAGTAACATTGTGTGGTGACAGATGGTGACTGCATTTATGGTGATGAGTACTGAGTAATGTATAGAACTGTCAAATCACTATGTTGTACACCTGAAACTAATATAACATTGTATATCAATTCTACTTCAATAAAGAAATTGTTTTAAGTAACAACTATCTCTGTCGTTTCCCAAAAGAAAGGCCTTTTAACCCCCAATCTCAGAATAAAGGACAGTCCTTTCAATGGAATACTATGAAAGTATTATGAGAAACTCACCACATGCTTGTAGTTTTTGTCTGTTTTGCTGGAGACCAGTGAAAGAGCAGTCATTGAGCTAGCTGTCTTGTGTGCCTCTAGAGGCTCACCACCTGTGTTCACACTGTTTAGCACAGCTTAAGAACACTCTGGATGCCAGCCCAGAGAAGAATGGGTCTAACTTCCGGCCCCGGTAGTTCTAGATCACATCTTTTTCTCCCATGCCTGACAGGTGAACCCCGTGAGGGTAGGTACTTTCCTCGAATGCTAAGGACCCGCGGCAGAGCTCGGCTATCCAAGAGCTTCCCTCCATAGCCCTTCACTCTAGGAACTCCAAAACAGCGACCAGTTCTCTGAATCCTAAGACTCCTTACCTTCCTCATCTCATCACACTCACCAGGATCCAGCCAAGTAACAATTCAGTGTAGATCTAATTCATGGAGGAACATCTGAAAAAGAAACTTTGAAAGTCCAGAAACTGGATCTCCCCATCCAAAGGAAAGTAGAGAGAAATTGAGTTGAGCAAGGAGTCAGCCTCCTTAGTTGTCCTGGGCCATGGTGCTGGGTCGGGGTGCGAGAGAGGGGCTACAGAAGCTCTGAATACTGTCTGATCTTCTGTCCCGACTTCTGGGTCATTGTTTGGAGGTGGGGTGGAGTGGACTGATGGAAATGAATGGAAGATACTAACAACAAAAGAATATTCCTCATAGAGTTATTTGCACCCACCCCCATCTTGGGCAGCTATGCCCTAAACATGTCCTTTACTTGAGCTGGCTGCCCTCTGCGAGTAAGCATTCTGTCTGTCTCTGCAGGAGCACCATGCCGTGTGCCACGTGTCTGCTTTCCTAGGTAGCTAAGCCTTGCCAAGTGCGCGGTGCTCATGGGGAAATACAACTACTGTCCACAAACTGCTTTCGAGATGTAGTAGCTCTCTCTGGACAGAGCATGGTGACTCTGACAGACGGCATCCCCCTCCCTAATGCTCTTCAGTTATAAAGGAAATGCATGAAGAGCCAGGGAGGAGAAACAGAGGCTGTGTTTCTGTATTTTGCATTCTTTCTCTCAGAGCACCTGGATCTTCCACAGGTTATGGGGGTGTGCCTATGTGTTGCCATTAACTGGAATTATAAGTAGGGAGCAATGAAGAAGAGCTAGTTCTGCGTATCAGCCCAGTAAAGCTGGAAAACATTTAATAAAACTCCTATGTCCAGTCTTCCGGTGTGGAAGAGCCTTTGAGTTGCGACTTGCAGCCTTGTTGTGCTTGCTACCTACGGAGCAGTGAACAGATTATGTAGTCTCTCTGAGCTTCAGGTCTGTACAACGTGGCTGGCACCAGTCACCTTATAATGTTGTGTGGATTAAGAGAGCAAATGCTGTGAGTGCCTGGCTCCCTTGAAGCCTAGGGCTGTGTACTCAGCAAGCCTGTTCTCAAATCTGAATACTTGGGGGAGGTTGTTGCAATCAAGGAGACAAGGGATTGTACTAGATGTTCTCTGAGGCTCTCTTCCCTTCCCCCAGTCTGTGGTGCAAGCAGCACAAGAAAGAGAGTAACGTTCAGATCTGCCACTAGAACCAGGTGTCTGTGTAACTATATTTGTGTTTGCTTCAGGCATTTATAGAGCATTCTGGTCCTTGTGATTTCATTTGCTCCCATAGTAGCTCTGTGACGTGAAAGAAATGATATTCTCACCTCTACACAGAGGGAAACTGAGGCCTGAGCATCCAATGTGAGGCTTTAAGGCTCCTCCACAGCCACTCTGCTCTAGATCCCATTGGATCTCAGCGTCTCAGACGCCCAACTGGCTGCTTTTCGCATAGGACAGTAGGTGCAGATAGTTTCTCATCACCTGGCCAGTTCAGGTATGGCTATTTGGGTTCATGAGTTGTACCATCCCTGAGTTGGCCTTTACCACAGTGGTGGTTCATCCCTACCCTCACATTTCCTAACTCTCTTTCCCAGTGGCTGGTGAAGCGAGCTATAGAAACAAAGGAAGAGATGGGTGACTACATCCGCTCCTACTCCATATCCCAGTTCCAGAAAACCTACAGTCTCCCTGAGGTCAGTATTCTCCTTTTCTTTTCTCATCCAACTGCGACCATATGTATACACTCAGAGACTCCCCAGGAAGGAGCAGAGTAAGCTCAGCCTCAGGCTCCTCTGTGTGATGTCTCTGCCCCTACTTGGGCAGCATCCTTGTTCGTCAGAACTGCCTCTTTAAATGGGCCCTGGGTGTAAAGCCCTGCAATTTTCTCCTTTTCTCTCAGTTTTAGTACTTGATTCAGAACTTTTATTAAATTATAAGAACATGAGTATTTTTTTTTAATCGTCATATAAAGCTTTTCAAGAGACCACCTAGGTCATTGCCTAGGGCATTCCTATAATAACAGTTTAATAGTAACCACCCCCACCACAATAATAACAACAGATAGCCACTGAGTACTTACTACACTCAGTCCCAGCCCATCACATGCCTTCTCCTCTTTAATCTTCACAGCTGCTCTCTGACGTAGGTGGTGGTGTCCCCATTTACAGATGGTGAAACTGAGGCTTAGAGACTAGGTGGCTTGCCCAGGGTGTCAAGAGTTCATAAGGATTTGAACAAGAATGCTTGGCTTCACCAGTATACTTTGTGGTCCCTGCCTTTCTTACTGCTGTGGGATCTGTTTTGGAGCCATCTGCAGAGGCCCTAGTTTCTACCCCTGTAGAATATATTCCAGTTCGTTAGAAGATTGAGGCTTCTGCAGGCAAAGCTATGATGAGAAATCAATTTGTAAGACAGGTTTCTGAGAAGTCCGGTTGAGTTTCAGTCTGCACACAGGGTTTGTTTAATCCCTGTGTTTTGTCTTGCAGGATGATGACTTCATAAAGAGAAAAGAAAAGGCCATCAAGACAGTTGTCGACCTTTCAGTAAGTTCCCCTGCCCCTGTGTAAGGGAAGGACATAAGTTCATAGCCTCCAGATAGCCCCGTGATTCAAATCCCAAAACCCTTACCCAGTCCCTCCTGGGATTGCCCAGGTGCTGACCTCAGGTGGGTGTGTGAGGGAAGCCCCTCCTGCCTCAGTGCCCGTACCTGGATGCCAGCATTTATGGGTAGAAAGTGGCATAACCACTACCTTGTGTTTTTCTTAGTTCCAGTTTTCCAGGAGAAATTTTCCAAACCCATAGCCTTTCCTCATCTGTGCCAGTGGCAGGTGTAAACTTTGAATAGCTCATCTTGAACTGGAGGTGTGGTAAATTGAGGTTAGCACCCCATGATGGCTCTGGAGAGGCAGAACAGCTCCTGAGCTTTGTGTGGGACACACTGGGATGGCCTTGGTCACTGCTGCAGTGAATCTTAACCAGGGAGTCTGCATTCGTGTGCCCACTCCCCCTAGTGCAAGGGGCAGAGGAGAGCTTTTCAAACCTTTCTGGGCCAGAGCCCAGCAGAACCTTCTCAGTGCCACACACCCCATCCCAGCCCCAGCCTTCCTACCTGAGCTGCTGGGAGTGAAGCCACAGTGCCTGGGGGTAAGTTCGCTTTCTTCCAAAAATAATGCGTAGTGTTATTTTGCATTTTTCCCCCTACTTTAAGAATACATGTGTGGTCTTTCAAGGTGATCACTCTAAAAAGAGTAACAATCATTTGATGACATGCAGTGCTCATTTTAAACAAGAAAAATCTTTGTCACTTTAGAGTTGTGATTTGTATCTTCTTCATAATTCCATTTTGGAAATGGAAGGAGTGGAAAACCTTCAAGATAGTTACATTCTGAAGCCAGATACTGTTCTCAGATACGGTGGCGGTATCAAATAATAATAACAGGACATGATATGACATCAGAGTAATTTTTTTTCCTCTGGTTATGAAATAGTTGTTCAGTTTAGACATCCCTAAAGTTTTTTGTTTTTTTTTAAAGGTTGATAGATACAGAGGAAGAGAATCAACCTTAATCTCACAACAAAGAAGCAGTTTCTTTTGGTGCTTGGACATATTTCTTCCATTTTTTTTTTTTTTTTAAGATTTTATTTATTTGTCAGAGAGTGAGAGAGAGGGAGCACAAGCAGGGGAAGTGGCAGGCAGAGAGAGAAGCAGACTCCCTGCTGAGCAGGGACCAGGATCATGACCTGAGCCAAAAGCAGACAAGTAACTAACTGAGCCACCCAGGCGTCCCTCTTCTATGTTTTTAATGTGCATTTTTATACCGAATTGGAGTCATACTTTAAATAAAACTGCAGTTTTTTTTTTAACTTATCAATATAGTGTCTTTGTAAGCTATTAAGGATTCCTCCTAACAGCATTTGTCATGAAAAATATTAACCAGTTTGTTGGATATGTGGTTGCTTTCTCTTGTTTTAAATGATGCTTCATTTCTGGAAAGCTAGGAGAACCAAGTGATGGCATTACCTCTCATCCAGGGAATTGGGGAGCCCGGGGCAGGAGAGGAAGGGAAATTCTCTTTTCCCTGTAAAGGCTGTCCTATTTGAATGTTCTACCAAGTCTGTGTGTTACTTATTCAAAAACGGTAAACAAAAGTAAAATTTTCTAAATGCTTAATTGAATATCTTCTTGTGTAAATCTCACTCTGAGCCCTGGGTAGAGAGTGAGAAATAATGGTTTTCAGCCTTATCACCGGGAAGAAAAGGCCAGCGTAGCTATCAGTCATCCTACCAATGGAACTGGGCCTGGCATCTCCATACCCATTAAACATTTCAGGCCTCTAGAGACACATTCTTTCCTCTTATTTGTAATGGAGTTTTTAAAGAAAATCCTCCTCTTCTGCTTGGTAATGTGACTGCATACGATTAAGGAGGTAATGATAATGACAAATACCTGGTGCCCAGACATTGTTGTAAGCATTTATATATAACTTACCTAGTCCATACAACAATCTTCTGAAGTAGTAGTGTTTTCTTCCTTTTTTTACAGGTGAGGAAGCTCAAGCACAGATAGGTTATATAAGTTGCCCAAGGTCACGTTGGTGATGATGGAGTCAGGATGCAAACCCAGTCTTGTAACTACTATGCTGTGGGCCTCTAGATAAAATGCTGTTTACAGCTAATTCAGAAATGATATCAAGATAAAGGAAAATGGGAAAAATTTGCAAGTCTCTTGATAATAGCTCAGATTGCTCAGTCGATTTCCTTTTTTATGTATGAACTTACTCCTTAGTTGACTGTCAGTACATTTGTAGCAGGAATGATAAGAATTTTGATGGATGGCCAGAGCTGGCCTTTGGGTTTTATCTGTTTTCTTCTTACCCCTCACTCCCAGATGCTGTCTTCTTAGGATTCTTAGCTGAGCTCCATTACCATTCACTTCCCTCCCTCCCGCCCACCACTTCTGCAAGTGCTTTGTCACTTCCTTGCCTTGAAATGCGAGTTCCAGAAGCTTACTGAGCCTCCAGGGTTGCAGTGCATGTCCCTAGCTTACCCTCGTGAGTCCTGGAAGGAATGGAACAGCGTGCTGGTTTTCATTCGTCGCCACTCTCCCCAAGGGAAATCTGTCCCGTAGTGAAGGGAATGAAGTCTTTCCTCAGCGACCAGAAGCTGTGGCTCTTTGTAGGTCTCGGGTTCTGAAGGCGGTTTCCCTCTCCTTCTACCCTTTTGGAAAGACCAGAAGCTGTGGCTCTTTGTAGGTCTCGGGTTCTGAAGGCAGTTTCCCTCTCCTTCTACCCTTTTCCCAGCTCTGCCCTTCACATGCCTCATCAGTGTTTCTTACCTGCTCCTTATCGACGAATCTAGAATCCCAAACTTAAATTGTGAATGGTAACTTACAGACTCAAATAAGGTCACACAATAGGTGCCTAATTTCTGGACCCGGCCTTTTGTAATATGTGTCTGTAGCTGCCGCGTACTGATTGAGGGCCTTCTGTGTGTTTGGCACCTAATTAGGCATTTCACAAGCATCGTCTCATTAGCGCCTCTCCAACACTCAGCGAGAAATATTATTATTTCTGTTTTATAAATCAGAAAGTTGAAGCCAGAAAGGTTAACAAATTTACCTCCATATTTGCAGAATAGGAAGAGGCAGCCAGATTTTGGTTTTACATCAGACCCCTCAAACATGACAGGTGTGGTGCTCCTCCCATTTCCTCTCCTCGCCTGGACTCTGATTTCCCACATACTGCTGGCACCAGTTTTATAGCAATGATCCTGGCTTATTTCAGGACTCTTGAGATGTTACTCATCTAGGTCCCAGAGGCTCAGAGGCGTCCAGAGCGGCTAGGTGCTCTCCCACCACCTCGTCAGTCCTCTGCGGGGTTGTTTACTGTGACTTTTCCACTTGAAGATCCTTTGTCCAGCTAGAGAATGTCTGCCAAGTGGAGACAATCCTGTTGTCTTTCTTCATCTGTGAACATAATACCAGCAGGCTTTTACTTATTCTTGCTTAGATATAACCTCTTGTTAAAAAATAAATATTAAACATTTTAATATTTTTCAAAATATTTAACTCATTCTTATCCTTAGCCCTCCTTATAGGACTGTTCCAGTCTTTTGTACTTGTCCTTGGTTATGTAGCCCAGCCATTTTTTGGTGCATCATTTTTTTTTTTTTAAAAAGCTTATATTTATTTTGTACTAGTACCTTAGTAATAGTAACAAAAAATGAAGAAATGGGGAAAAATTACAAAGACTAAGTCACTGTGATACCATCAGCCAGGGATAATTACTGATATATATTCCAAGTAGGAAATACAAAGTTAGGGATATCAATACAGAGAATTAGAGATCCCTAAATATGGCATTATACTGTATATTGTTTTATTTTTTGTTCAACAATATAATTGACACTGTCTTTCCATGTCAATAATACCTCTATAGCCTTTTTACAGGCTGTAGATTATTCATTGTGTGGTATTAATTTAACTAGGTCACTTTGTTGTTTTTTTTTTCTTTTTTCCATTATGTAGGACATTCTTATAGCTAAGTTTTTCCTTTGATCTTTATTTACTTAGGAAACATTGGATGAAATGGAATTGGGTCAGAGGTTATGCCTAAGACTGTTAGTACCTTTTGGCAGATTGCCAGGCAGAAAGGCTGCTGTGAACTTGAATTTCTGCACTCATCACTTTGGGGTTTTCTCTCTTTGTCTTGGCCTCATTTTTCTTCCTCTTGGGGATTATTCCCAGTACTTTGCTTTCTTCTTGAAATGTGTTACTTCTTGGCTTCTCCATACCTCCTTTTTACAGAATAGCCAGCTGCTTTGTAGAAGGGTGATGGGAGGTGTATTTTCAAAGCACTTAAGAAATAAAACTCTTGCCATGCAGGACAGGTCACCCCTTACCACCTTTTCCTTTTCGTGTCATAACAGTCGCTCATTCGTCACTTAGCGTGCTGTTTTACAGCTTACTTCCTCCTCGTCTGAGCCGTCAGCCCTCGTATCCCTCAAGTATCCATTCTGTGCAGTGAGGTCTGTTACTCCCTGTTAACCTGGACTAAGAGTACCTGTCAAATTTTACCCAAAGCTCCAAAAAGTAATTGTTTATTCATTGAACATTTTTTGGTAATGTTTAGAATTTTGTATAAGAATAGAGGGGGGGGAAGGACTCTTAGAACTTCCAGTTTAGTTGAAAGAAATGTTTTGCAGAACTTAATAGGATCACCTAGGAGACCATGTCATTTGAAGTTATTACTCCAGTGTGTTCTTCCACAGGAAATGCTATGAGGAATGCCTTTTCGTTCAGCACATAAAATATAAATGTGGCTACATACATAAAACACTGTTAGTACATTTTGTCAATAATAATATATATACATATGTATATTAAAAATATATATCTTACAAGCAAAGGGTATATATACATATATATATATATCTTTACAAGCAAAAGGCTCAGTCGGTTAAGCGTCTGACTCTTGATTTAGGCTCAGAGATTCTTCTCTCCCTCTCCTCTGCCCCTCCCCCCAAAAAAGTATAGCTATCTATCTATCCTAGATATATATATATCTCTTAGCTTAGATATATATTATCTAACTTAGCTCTTACTATGTGTCAGATACTATGAAATAATTAATCCTCACAATAACTCTACTTGTATCTTTCTTAGAGATGGAAAATCACAGAGGTTAAAGTAACTTGCCCCACATCAGACAGGTAGCAGGTTATGGGGTTAGGACTAAAAGTTTGTTTGTCCACGTATTCATTCAGTAATATTAGTTGCACACTCACTGTGTATCAGATTGCGCTGTAGGAGGTGAGGTAAAAGCAGTAAAGGAATCAAGGGAGTTTGGGGTCTCATCAAGGAAAAAGATACGACCATGAGGGGGCAAGCAGCACGCATAAGCTTTATTGGAGTGATGCTTTGACAGGTTTGCTTGTAAGATGGGGCAGTCAGTCCCTCACAGCAAGCCAGAGTTCAAGGCACCAGGGCTGCATCCAGAAGGGGAGGGGAGCAAGGGGACCCCCCAGGAGGTCCTGGAGATTGTCCATGAGACTGCCACGTCACGCAGCAACAGCACAGAGGAACTCTAGTCAGAGGTCTCTGAAAGAGATCTGCAGCAGCAGTTTTGGGTCTTTACAGTCCCAGGGCTTATCCTATCTGTGGTTAGCAAACACAGTTTTGTAGAGTATGCAACATAGACAGGCTGTAAGAGGCTAAAAATCTGCCTCTTTGGGCCATGTTCGAAACAATTGGATGTGTAAAAATTTGAGTTTGGCCCTGGCGTGCTTTTGAGCCATTAGGTCTCAGCCTGCTGTGAGGAAATAAACCTAAGAGCCAACGTGCAGAAGCCATCTTTGGCTCCTTTACTTAATACAGTGACCTTAGTCTTACCAGCAAATTATACTGTTCGAATCAAGGAACCCTGCGGTGGGATGTGTGCCGGTCCTGAAGGAGCAGAGCAGGGCTCATGTGAAAGAAAATAGAAAAGTAACAAAGTCTGGAGAAAACTCTGCCTCCCCAACTCACCCTCCTCCCTGCAGACCTGTTCCTCTCTCCAGAAATAGTTGCCATCCATTGGTCTTCCATTTCCCTCACTTAGTAGCCAGGGGCTTTGTTTCGTTTGTTGTTTTATTAGCGTGAGAATGGGGGAAAAAAAAAAAAGAACAAGCAAATATATTTGTCCCAATTATAATAACTTTTTTGTACAGGATCTTTCAGGACATTGGTCTTGATGGTGGAGACATCTGTGGAGCCCCGTTAGGTGAGACAGAGTTAGTTCGTGGGGCTCCTGGACTGAGGCATGTCTGTGAGGGTTGAGCCCTGAGAGAATGTGTTGAGGTCAGTGGAGGCAAGTCAGGGGAATGTCACTCCCTGCCGACCTGGGTGTGGCCTGGCCCACTGGAGCTCTTAACCAGAGAATGCCAAGTTGATGGTGGCTGTCTCACTGCCTGCTCATTATTTCAGAAAGGAGATACCCGCCGTAATTGTGATTAATCTTTGCTGCAGACGCTGCCCTGATGTTGTGCTCTCCCACTTCCCTCCCCTGCCATTTGAAATGTGACTCAGGAATTCTCCTAACTGGTGTCCTGTAGCCAGACCTGTAAGGTAGAAATCTGTGACTCTCACACCCTGCTCATGTGTCCTTTAGCACAGAGAACAAGAGCCTGTTCAAGGGCTATTAGTCTAGCCCTGGTTTTACAGAGACGGAAACAGGCCCGTTGAAGGGAATTCCCGAGGTCACAGAGCTAGTAAATGACAGAGACCAGACTAGACATCAGTGGTTCTGACACTGTTGCTTTAAAGCGTGACTTAGCAGTAGTTCTTTAAGTTGGCCTGAAAGCCTCTGACATTTAGGTCCTTGTTATTTAAGCAAACCGCTGTAATGATCCATGTGGCAGCCTCAGGTATGTGGCGGTCTCGTGAGAGGACTCACTTGAGATGGCTGGAGGGTGGCGGGAATGCCCACCAGAAGCAAGTGAGGGTATTGGAAAAACCCTGGGACTAGCAGCCAGGGGACCCAGGGCCAGGCCTAATACTATTTTAGAGATCCTGGACAAATTAATTTAATCTCTGCTTCTTCAGCAGTGGAGTGGGGGTAACAGCATCTGCCCTGTCTCTACCTCTGGGAACAGTTATAAAATGCAAAGGTGAGGTGTATATGAGGTGCTTTCAAGTGTAAGGAATAACTACACAAAGGCCAACATTGTCAGTGTTTCCCAGAATAAAAGGTCCTTGTAGCTGTTGGTTTCAGTATGCTATTGTTTTGGAGTCAGTCCTTTTTTTAGAAGAATCCAATTTCCTGTCTTGGGTCATTGACTCTATCAGTGGTAACTAAGGAAGATAGCAGTTAAGCTCAATTATATAGTGCTGCTATAATAGTAGAGCTCAGTGAGAATTAAATCATATGCAGTAACTGATGTCATGTGGATTCATTATATGTTGCATTTCCCCATGAATCTGTTTTACATTATTTATAGCTTCCTATTCATGTAGACACCAGCAGCAAACTAGGAATTCTTTCTGGCAGCAGGTCATAAGAACAACACTCCAGCATCATCCCAGACCCTAGTCCATTCCTTTTCTTTTACAGAATTGTTAAAATTACATAGTATGTGTTACAAAAGGATGTTTTTCTCTATGTTTGAAACTTTTTGTAATAAAAAGTAAAATAATAAAGTTAACAAGAATTATCAAGGGAGGTACAATTCTACTTGGAATAAAAATACTACTATCTGAAGAAACCTGATAGTAGTGCTTGTCCTAGTGATGTCCAGGTAGAGGTTAGTTGTGATGAACTCTGGTCGTGGAGAAGAAAAGATCCAGGGATGAACAACTGGAATACCTCCCTTGAATAAATATTTGCCTACTTGCACCCAGAGCCCTGAACACATTTTACTAAGATATTATTTGACTGCCGGCTCGACACTCAAGAAGGACATTCATTTGGAGCAGGATGCTAAATCAGGTCATCTAGGGGTAAAGAACTACATTAATTGAGCACCTACTACATGCCACGTACTTTGTTCAAGAAATACTATGTTTCAGAATGTGTCCTATACAAAATAGATCTGTGTTTGCTTCTACATTTATAATTAAATCACACTCCAGTAATTTTAAAAGTCCTTGATAGAGCATTTTGTGTTTTTATATACTTTTTTTTTTTTTTTTTTAATAAACCTCAGCCTGGTACTTTTGTAAAAAAGATACTATTGCTGAAGGGTTTGTATCTACTCTTCTTTTCTGCTATTAGAGTCTAGGAATTGAAATCTCCTTTACCATTTAAGGAATTTTTTTTAAGGATCCTGGGTTAACCTATACACCTGTGATTGTTTAACTGGTTTGTGGCCCTGGGTGGTGGAAAGGTCTGGATATGCAGTGACAAGAAAATTTGTATTTTTTTCTGGAAAATTTTATTAAGGAATAAAAAAATCTGAATAGAGAGATAGTCTTTGCTTCACAAGGCAAGATTCAATATTATAAATATGCCAGTTCTTTCCAAAATAATCTATAAATTTGGTGTGATTCTAATCAGAACTCAACAGTTATTTATTATGAACCTGACAAGTTGATGCTACAATTCATTTGAACGAGAGAATGTTTAACAATAGCCAGGAAATTTGAAAAAGAACAGTGGAGACAGGATAAAGGTCCATAAAGCAAGAGAAATTGAAGAGGACATTGGTACATGTTACACATGTATGCCATTTCAGATCTGGGGAAGGCTGGACTATTAAACTGATGATGTTGGGATTCTTAATTTTCCATTTCAGGAAAAAAAGCTTCTGAATAGGTTAGAAAGCTAAGTACAACCTATACAAGTAACATACAAGAACTTTTTTTTTTTTTTACAATCCCTGGTAATAAGAAGTAAGATATAAAATGGTAAGTTTGACCACGTAAAATATTAAAATGCCATAGGACAAAAGAAACACCAAGGGGGCGCCTGGGTGGCTCAGTCAGTTGAGGGTCCGACTCTTGGTTTCTGCTCAGGTCGTGATGTCAGGGTCATGGGATTGAGCCCCGCGTTGGTCTCCATGCTCAGCGGGGAGTCTGCTTGGGGATTCTCTCTCTCCCTTTCCCTCTGCCCCTCCCCCCACGCTCGCTCGCTCTCTCCCTCTCTCTAAAAATAAGTGAATAAATCTTAAAAAAAAAAAAAGAAACACCAAGTTAAAGTTGACAAGCAATATCTTGAGTGGAAATATTTGCTACCTATATGAATGTCAAAGGAGCAAACTCCTTGAAGGTGGCCGCCCTGAGTGCCCACTGTTCTCCTGCGGGAGGTGGGCACACTCACCATGATGGGGAAAGACTTGCTCCCCTGACTGGCTGGATGCACCCAGCAGGCAGTTCAGAAGGAGAGTGTTCTCACACTCAGTAAGTCATCTGTCTCATCCACTTCTTAGGATGTTTACAAGCCCCGTCGGAAATACAAACGCCAACAGGGAGCAGAAGAGCTGCTCGATGAAGAATCTCGAGTCCATGCCACGCTTTTGGAATATGGCAGGTAATGAAGGGGACCCAGCCTGAGGTGTCTATTTTATAAAACCCTTGAGAAGAAAAGCTGATTTGGATTGCTTCATTGAGATTAATTTGGATTGTTTGTTTGTTTGTTTTTTTGACCTGACTGAGTTTACTGTTTTTGGCCCAAGATTTCCATCACCAGGGACTTTTCTCTCTGGGTAGCTTCCCTCATGATGGTGGAGGCCTGATCTTTGCAGTTGCCCTCCGGAAATGTGTGTTTAACTGTGCACCCTGGCTCTGCCCTCCTGGGGAGTTGGGGTGTTTGGGGGTATTTGCAGAGGCCAGGAGTGGTCTGCCCTTCATGCCCCTGCCATTCGTTAAAATCTTCAGGGAAAACTACAGAATCGAAAACAATTACTGTAGTTCTAAGTGTTAGAGTAATAGTTTTGGTTTCCCATGAGGGATTGTCCTGAGCAGGAAGATGAAGAATTTAGAAATATTTTGTCACTTCTTAATAACTTCCTAATTTTTTAAAAAGCCATTTTATCTTTTATCCTCATTTTTTACTTAAAAAGCACACAAAGAAGTGCTGCCCTCATTGAATTTCTTGGTTGACCTTGGGTATTAACCTTCATTTATGTCCTGCATTTTCTACATAGGATAACTGATTCCTGGATGTGAGTATGGCTCCTTGTGCTTCCTTTCTTTATCCTGGGAGTGGTTGCTGTATGCTGCTCTGCCTCATATCCCAGCCCTCTTTGGGCGGCTGGGACTAACAGCTCGCCTCCCCGAGTGAGCATCTGAAGGCTTACCCCCTCTGAGGCACCAGACACAACCGGAAGGAAGTTAGGCTTTATTGGCTTCAATACCTTATCTTTCAAATGGAAAAAATTTCCCCAAAAAGTTGACACTTTTTTTTTTTTCTTTTTCTTGTTGAGGGGCTTGTGTGGTGTCAGGTCCGTCCTTCCTAAGAATGAAAGCGAGTCTGTTTCATTCAGAGGAAGGTGTTAGTGCTGGCTCTCAGCCGGGTCTGATGGCTGCTCCACAGCTCCCCAGTCACGGCTGTGAATTGAACTCCTCTTCGGAGTCAGGCACCACCAGACCATCTACATAATTTATGGGGCCCGGGATAAAATAAGAATTACTAGGAATGACTAATTATTAAGAATTTCAAGGGGCACCTGGGTGGCTCAGTCATTAAGCGTCTGCCTTCGGCTCAGGTCATGATCCCAGGGTCCTGGGATCGAGCCCCGCATCGGGCTCCTGCTTGGCGGGGAGCCTGCTTCTCCCTCTCCCACTCCCCCTGCTTGTGTTCCCTGTTTCACTGTGTCTCTCTCTGACAAATAAATAAAAATCTTAAAAAAAAAAAGAATTTCAAGATAGCAACAAAAGCCAGGTGTGGGGCCCTTCTGAGTTGTATTCCCTGGGCACTGCAACAGGGTTTTCCAGCCAAGCCCCAGCTGTAGGTGGGCCGGTGAGGCCACACTGCTCCGGGTGAGCCACAGCTGGAGAGACAACCTCCCTGGGTGTCCCATGTTCCAGGGCCAAAGAATCCTCAGGGGAATGTTGTGGTTTTCTTAGTTGGTATTGTTCATACCTCCATTTTTTGTCCATTGTCATGGATACTCAGACACTCCTGGGGGTGAAAAGGAGTCAGAGATTCGGTGAATTGTCCACCTCACCGAGACCAGGCTGATAATATTTCCCTATTTTGTTTTGAAATTCTCAGTTTTAAACTGCGTGTGTCATAGAGGATAGTCATTATTGTCATGTGATGACCGGGTCACTTCAGGACACCCCTGCCCATCCTCAGGAGTGGTTGGTGCGGTTGGAGTCCAGAGCCTGGCGGGGCTTTCTTTAGGGAAGGGAGCAATGCACAGGTTTTCTTTGTGACTCCTCTCAGATTTGGAGTGTACGAAAGAGCAGAGTGTGTCGACCTCAATCTTGGTTCCTGTTGGTGGGGTCAGGCTGATTTCTGCTGAGTTCCAAGCTTAGGGTAGGTGTTCGATGAAGCATTTTGTTTTTTTTTAGGAGAGAGGTTATTTTACTCTCTTTATAGCTTTCCTGATGGGGAGAGGCTGAGTTTGTGGGAAGTGGGGAAGTGGATACTTAGGACATTCTGATGGTTTAATTAGCTCAACTCTCTTCTTTGAGAATGGTAGAGACAGCATGAGAAATTTTAAAAAGTAACTTGCCCAAAGTCAACTATTAACTACTCTTAAGAATTATTAGGAGCCTCACACTGGGACTTGAACTCAGGTTTGTTGGACCCTCGTAGGTGCTTTTATCATTAGCTCCAGGTATTGTTTGAGTCTCCAGGGGAAGTTTGGCTCCTGGTTTTAGAAACACAGGCCCAGTCTCTGTTGTTTGGTCTGACACAGAACAAGAAGAGAGTGGTCATTAAAACTGACGGAGCAAATTGGACAAAACTTGCAGCCCCAGCAAGTGTTCGTTTCATTTCCCCTCCTTTGTGGCCATCAGACTTTCTCCTCAGCGTTCAGTCAGTACTGTCCCCTGGACAAATGGTCTTGCCCTTAAATTAGGATCACGTAGCAATACACACATGAAGAGCTCTGAGTAGTTTGTCCTGTGCAGAAAACAGTAAACGTTGACTGCTAGGCGCTGTCAGCAGCAGCAGCAGCAGCAACAGTTTTCAGTTCTCAAATGCCCTTCAATCGGACCTGTAGATTCAAATGCACCTCTTCTTTTACTTCTTGTCCCTCTGGTCTACACCCCTAGCACTAGCCCTGCCTGCCCTGCGAGAAGCGTCACCCGCTCTTCCCCATTCCCTTCCCCAGCCAAGCCAGGCTGGACCTCCACTGGCCCTGGGACTCACCCTCCTCCATCCTGTCTCTCCCATCACTGTGAACATCATGGCGCCCCTTAATTGCTCATCCCCACCTAGGAATCCACATCCCCCATCTCTTGTCAGTGCCTCCGGTTTCCTGTCTATCTCACCTCTTGATAAGAGGGCAAGTATTTTGACTCCTGGAGTAAGAAGGTCTGAAACTCTTTGGGGTTGAAGGTTACTCATTAGCCTAGGCCCATCGTGCATCTGGCTTTGAGGTCAGCATTCCTGCATCTTCCACCTTTTTTTACTTACTTGCTGAAAGGAAGTTGGACTTTGAGCCCTGTCAGCCGTGCTGAAGGCCTTAAGGTCTGTGTGTGCCTGTTCATGTATGGATAGATTGGTTTAAGTGTTATGGTATTGGAAAAACAAGACTCATGGTTTTGATTTTAGACTTAAACAAAGTTGCACGTCTATCATATTTCAGTTTTGGTACGGGTCCAGTCAGCTTTTAGGAGCTAAATTAAAACACCTAACCATGCTATAAAATTGCCGCTGTGGAGAAATGCATTTTATATGTGGTATATTTGACTTTGTTAAAAACCGTAATTCAACCGAGTACATTTGACAATCTAATTGACTTTATTAAGTGATTCATGAATTCAGCAGCCTTCCATGTAGCAAGTAAAGATGAGCTCCCAGGAGCTGTACAAAATGGAAGTTTTTTATAGGAAGGAGGGTAGGGTAAAAAGTTATTAACAAAAGAAAACAAAGGATTGTTTCAGGCAAGGTCACCTTCCTTTAGGGGGAAGAGATGGGGTCTTATGAGGTGATTACCTCATCTTCCTTTGGAGGATGGAGAGGGCCCTTGTGACAGATTACCTCTTTGGTGCTGACCAGAAAATTCCAGATTGATTAGCTTGAAATTCCACTCCTGGAGAGGTCGACACTGCAATTGAGTCTTGGTTTGCTATCACAGGGGCAAGTGACTGTACCTTGGGCCTGTGGCTTTCTCTAACAACTTGGAGGTGGAATTTTGAAGCATAACCACTAGACTACTGGCATTAGCCTATTCCACACTATTTGAGGCCTAATTTTAGTTGCTTTGAAGTCATTCTGTACTTAGTAAATGAAATATGACATGACTCTCCCAACCTGTTTGTATCCTCTGCGATGGCAAGGCCTGTGTCATGCTTATAGAAGGTATTTAGTAAATTAGGAAATGCTTGTGGAATGAACGAAGAACAGAGTCCACAGTCCTTAGTATTTAGGGCTTTTTTATGCCCCTGTTGTGTTCACATTCCAGATAATTTGATATCTGACTTAATTTGCCCTGTGGCAGTTGTTTTTGAAGGTTAGTTTATTTTCTAGAATTACCAATACGGTAGTATTAGCCATATGTGGCTGTTGAGCACTTGAAGTATGACCAGTGTGACTCAAGAACAGAATTTTAATTTTAATTAAGTTACATTTAAAAAATTTATTAAGTTACATTAAAAAAATTAAAGACTCATGCTTGATTTAGTTATTGGAGAAAAGTTTAAGTTTGAAATAACTTGAATATGTAAACCTACTAATTTAAAGTTATCTATTTGGCTCTTAACATTTTTTTTTTCAGACTGTGCTGTTCTAGAAGATGTACATCCTTGATGTTAAAGATCAAGTGTGAGGTGTAGGATATGAGGAAATAAAGGGGGGGTAAGAAGCCAGAGTTCGGTCGGTGCTGACAGCGTAGGACATCAGCAGGGCTGGTAGGTCAGAGCTAACACAGGGAAAGGCGGAAACAGATTAAAGCTCCTGGCAACTCCTGGCAGCACCGATCAGGCTGGCACTTGTGAGGAAAGGGCAGGGCAGACAGGGCAACAGGAGAGGGAGGCGGGAGGGTAGAGCAGCATACCTGTGAAAGATAAAGGAGAAGTAAATGCTTTGTAGTAGAAATAAGTTGAAGCATCCCCTTGTTCTTTGTGAGGGATGATAGGCCAAACAACATGGAGGTCTCCCAGAGACATCTTGACCAGTGAACATAATGAGGCAGGCATTAATAGGCGACCGAGGACAGCTCTTTGTCATGGAAGCCTTCTCATCATGTCACATAGCGAAGGAGGCCTTCAGAAAAATCAGATGGACTCTACTCATTCAGCATACATTTATTGAGTACCTACTGTGTGCCAAGCGCTGTCCTAGGTGCTGGGGTACAAAAGCAAATGGAGCTGTCTGAAACATGCTAAGTGAAGAAGTCAATTATAGACGGCCATCTAAGATTCTGTAAATATGTTATGTCCAGAATAGGCGAATCCATCAAATGACAGAAAACCAATGAGTGGTAGCCAGGGACTGGAGAGGGGGAATTGGGACTCACCGCTGATAGGTATGGCGTTTCTCTCTGGAGTGATGGAACTGTTCTGGAATTAGATAGTGGTGATGGTTGAACAAATAGCGAATCCACTAAGAACCATTGGAGTATATCGTTTCAAATGGTAAATTTTATGTGATACGAGTCATATCTCAGTTTAAAAAACGATAAAAAAAAAAAATGAGTGAAGCACTCCCTCCAGGAGCACAACAGACAGATTTATAGGATTCGAGGTAATTATTGTAGCCTGTGGGATGAGCGCACTGATTTCCTTACTTAGACCTTTGGGTGGTCAGAGGGGTCTTCCCACAACCTGTGTCTTTACAAAGGAGTAGAAGGGGCAGTAACTGGGTCACTCACATTTAGTTGTTTACTGCTTTATTTGGAAAATCCAGAAAGTTTTGGGTCCTTAGATGAGGGCTCTCTGCCTGAGGGTATGTCATCTGCCCTGAGGGTCTCCACAGACTAAACACCTGGAAAACGAAGGAACACCCAAGGCGCAAGGTTACTTCTAGGAGTGGGGAACTGTGGTGAGACCCTCTGTTGGTCAGGGTTCTGACCAACCAGGGTTCCTCCAGCTAGTTTCAGCAACAGCGGTTGACTCCATGGATCCTTGGGAAGGTTTGAGAGGTGGGATCCAGGCTGAACCGGGGTCACTTCCCAGGCAGCACATCGGAACCGAGCCTCCCAAGGATGCTGCTTCTGCCTCCACCGTGGGGCGGCCAGCTGGTGGCCTGTGGGGTGGGGACGCCGGCCTCACGGCTGCTGACAAACAAACCACGCCACCTTGGCCCAGATCAGGATGCTGCCACCACAGCTGCTGGCCCCAGAACCAGGTCACCTCTGTGATCCACAGCAGCACCACACACCTCTGTGCTCAGCTGGCTACTGTACATTCACATCGCCAGGAAGTGCACCTGATTGGTGGGGCCTACGTTGCATCCCAAGCCGTGGGTGCAAGGGAGTAGAGAAAATAGAGTCTTTGGGGTGCCTGGGTGGCTCAGTCAGTTAAGCGTCCGACTCTTGATTTCGGCTCAGGTCATGATCTCAGGGTCCTGAGATGGAGCCCTGCGTCGGCCTCCGCATTCAGAGTGGAGCCTGCTAGAGATTCTCTCTCCCTCTCCCTCTGCCCTCCCCTCCCCCCGCTAAAAAAAAAAAAGAAAAAGAAAATAGGGTCTTTTGTTTCCCAGCCTCTGTAGTATAGGAAGATGCAGTAGACATTGTGAAACTAATGCACAGAATCTGTCCTAAGGTCCTTTAGAAACTGTGTGTGGACACTCCGAATTTACCTTCAGTCGGCTGCACTTCATACCTGGACATTTATGCTGAATGAATGGGCACACTGCCCGGGCGGGACTCTGTGGTCTCTCCAGTTATATGACAGCATACCGCAAGGCTAGGTGATGCTTTGGCTTCTTGATTCCTGCATGTTCTTCCACTTCTGTTGAGCTTATTTGTTCAACATACGTTAGAAATACAAAATATAAAAAAAGTAGCTCTCGTGCCCTCTGGGAAGAGGGTGCAGACAGGCACACAGACTGTTGGACGTGACCGCCATCTGGGAGGTGGGGGGAACACGTGCAGAAGAGGTGGCTTGAGAGCTGAGGTGTGGGCGCGAATGGGAAGTAGGAGAACAGCACGGCGTGGGCACAGCTCTCTGTCGGGCAGCGGATGCACAGGAGCTTGTCAGGTGAGGAGGTGAGGCTAGGAGGTTGCTAGGCAGAGCCATAGAAGGGAAGCCCTGATGAAGGTGCCCCAGAGGGAGGAGGCCCTCCACTGATGCGTGCAGACGAGGCCACTGGGAAGCTGGAGAGGGAGTGAGGAGGAGTGGGAGTGCAGTAAGGCTGGGGACCAGCACACCGGCCCAGTGGGTGAGGCATGGCGTGAGCGAGGGTAGAGTCCTTCATTTGCTTTTCTTAAATGGCCGGCATGTACCTTTGTCTCTTTAGAAACTACTTGAAGGTAAGTGAGGTGTGGTGTTTGGCATCATGCTTTTTGTTTTAGGTCGAATGGGTTCTGCATTGTTACACTTGCTTTAAAAAAAAAAAAGAACCTAAAAAATAAACTAATTTAAACTAAAGTGCATTTGTGAGTTTCTTTGAATTTAAGGTTGCCTGAAGTGAACACATAACATTGTTGGCATCATGGTTGGGCTGCATCTGAGAATGGAAAACGGGCCGGACTCCAGGTTCTGAACATAACCATTAGAGAGCATCCTTAGCCCGAACAAATACACTCACATTTGTTTATACAGAAAGTTTTAAGCCTTTTAGCTTAAACTTTGGGCCTGAAATACAGCTCCTGATTCAAAGAGTAATGGTTGCACTTAAAGAGAATATTGCACTCTGTGCCCTCTGAGAGTTCCCATTTATAGTATTCATGTGGCAAATAGAATGGCTGACCCTTTATTCAAAAACAGTGGAATATGTCTGTGGTTCAGGCACTTAAAACATTTTCTCCAGTTACCATATGGTCTAAATTTTCTTTGGTGCTTTTCATATAAAAATCCAACCAAAATGCATTGACCCCAAATTTGTGTGACTTTTGAATAGTAACTGATCTCCCCTTTTTTTGTGGCCTGCAGGAGATACGGATTTAGCCGCCAGAGCAAAACAGAGAAGGTAAGAAAAGCAAGGATAACGGGAGAGAACATTGGAGAGATGGAAGCGCCCCTCCCCTTTGCCTCTGTCTGACCCTGACGGGCCACCTGCCTAGCAAGAGTGGGGGGGATGGCACTGCGGCGCACCGGGCTCCGGTCCCTGAGCAACCCGGGGCAGCGGGGATGTGGCAGCTACCTTGGGCCCCTGGATCTCCCTCGTAGCTGCGGCATGCTACCTTTGCAGGCCAGAGAGCTGAAGCAGCAGCCTCATGGAAGGGCTAGAAGTGAAAGGTGATGGGAATCATGGCCCCAGGGCCAACCAGGTGGGCTCTCCTAACTCCAGAGGTGTGAAGATGAAGTCCGCTTCAGAGCCCTGAGCGCTGCCCCCTTGATGAGGGAGACCCTAGACAGGTGTGAGCAGGGTGCTGCCAGTGACATAGAACACAGCCATATATTGCAGGCCTGCCCTAAGACAACCTAGGGTGGAAAACTCAGGTAAGTCAAGATGGGGTTTCTCACTTCACAGAGCAGTCTCAGAAATTTCTCTTAATTTATATATTTATTGATGACCCTTAATTTTGTCAGCTGCAGGGCAGTCATGTAAATATTACAGTGCCAAACCCTTACTGTGTCTCAGTCCCTTTGTTCAGGGCTCTGCATGTTTTTTTTTTTTTTCCACTTCTCTGAAAAACTATGAAGAAGACAGTACCTTTTTTCAGAAAAGCCGAGGTCAGAAAGTTGCAAGGCTCAGGGAGGCTCCGGGATTTGTCCAAGATCACGTAAGCCCTTAAAGTGCCATAATAAGAATCTGAACCCAGGTCTGTGTGACATCAAAGCCTGTGCTCTTGACCACTGCCTTTTAAATAATAAAGTGCTAACTAAAGTTGTCAGTGGCCTCTTAAAAAGCAGAGTCCTAGAGTCTGAGATCTATGGGTACCCTTTTTTTTCCTCACTCCCCAGCAGACGCCCAGAGTTTCTTGCATCGGACGCTTCCTCCCTCTGCTCTGTTCTTCGGCGTCCCCCCGACCCCCTCTGTCCAGAACCGCTATCCTTCAGTCTCTCCACGAAGCCTGCCCCGGCTCCCAGCCTCCCTCTGTGTTAGGTGGTGGTTGCTGTCGCAGTCAGCGGAGGGCACGGATGGTGACTGGGAACGTGTGTGCTGAAGTCAGGCTGGCTGGTTTCAGATCGCTCCCCTGCATGACTTCGGACAGTGTACCGACTCGCCGTGCCTTAGCTTGCAGCATCGGTGGGAAGGCTGACTCATCACACAGGAGATATTTAATAAGCACTAGCTATTTTATCAGTGGCATTTATTTATTTATCATAGATTAGGATAGCTTCTTTCTTGGTCTTCTCGTCATTTATTTTTTCCACAGTGGTGTGTTTATTCTGAACTAAACAGTCATTTCCTCCAAAGCAAGGTGTTTTCTGGATTTGAGTATATGTCAGGTGGCATCTGATACATGATAAGAATTTGACGTGTACATTCAATTTGGTATGTAATTTAGTCTGAAAAGAATGTGTGTGTGGGTATTGGGTGTATTAATTATGATTGGAAAAATCATGTGATGCCCATTAAATAGTATTCACCTTGGGCTTGTCTACAAATACAGATACGGGTTTCCTCCACTATTGCAAAATAGAGTATACCTATAAAGCCTTTTATAAGCCAAAATGGTGTGAAGCAAAGAAGCAATTGCCATTAATTTCTATGAAAAAATTTTTGAGCATTCCTAGACCCAAAAAATAACCTCTCTTAGGCTTTTCTGACACACGCCGTACTAAGAGACACACAAAATAAATTGAGATAAAGCACAGATGCTCAGATACAGTTCTAAGCTCTGGCGGCTTGATGCTGAGATGCTGAGTGTCGTTCCCAGGGGAGGAGCTTGGCAGCCCACCCTCACCGCCAAGGTTACACACTCCCTCTTAATGGCTCACGGCTAAACAAACACTGAAAACTGTTTGCACTTTCACTTTTTATTGTAAAAGCAAAAATCTTTTTCAGATGTCTTCTGGTCAGCAACAGTAGGTACCAATGTAGGTCTTTTGTGAAAGCAGAGTGGCCTAACACAAGCTTCCGAAAGCAGGGGATACCTGTATGCTTGGCAATTAGGAGCTCACAGTGTTCTCTGGGGTCCGTTATAGGCAGGTTATAGAAAAGCTTTCTAGCATTGGGATGGTCTAAGGAGGGTGTCTGAGACCGCCACTTCTCTTTTTCAACCCAAGAAGACCCTGATATCCAGAGAAGGCAAGCCCACGGTCACCCAGCTGGTGGGTGCAGAGATGGAGTTAACACCAAGCACTCTAGACGCAGTGCAGGTTTGAGAAACAGTGTTTAATCCAGGTGTCTTGAGTGTGGTGTTGGGTACATTTAGAGCTTGAGGCTGGGTCCAGAGCAAAAAACTTGATCACCAGGTGAAGCAGTTTGATGTTTATCCTTCAGGCCAGTGGTTTTTAAACTGTTGACCACTCTAGGCAGTAAGAATTCTATTTTTCATCATGATTCGGTACACACACACACACACACACACACACACACACACACACACACACACACCCTCCAAAATAAAAGTTTCAGACAGTAGTACTTACCCCTTTACTACATGCAAAGCACTCTGGTGTGTCCTGTTCTCTTATTTTTGCTTAATTTATGTAGATGCTGGCCATACCTGCTAAGGGACTTTCATGTCCCACTGATGGGTCTCAACTGGCTGAGTAAAACACTCCTTTAGGCAGTGATTTGCTTTTGAAGGCGTTAAAGCAAAGGGGAGCCCCAGTCAAAGGATAAGTCTGGCAAATGTGCGCGACCTGATAGGAATTGAATCAGCAAGCAGAGCAGCTCGACCTGCTCGGTCTGTGGTTGGACTGGAAGCTCAGGTCTCTAGATTCCCCACTGCTTGGCAGGGACCCGTTCACCTTTCCAGATCTGCGGGTTGTCTTTCACAGATCTGTGTCCCTTTGCATTGTTGTCCTTTCTCTACTGAGTCTTTGTCTCCAGGGCCCAGCTATTTTTGCATCTTCCTTTCCAGGCCGAGGACAAGAAAACGGCACTTCCCTCAGGGCTCTCGGCTGCGGAAAAAGCTGATGCCCATGAGGAAGATGAGCTTCAAGCTGCTGAAGAGGTGTGTGGCCCACGTAGGTCCCTGGGGTTTCTGCTTCAGTCATCTGGGGAAAAATTGCCCCTTCATCCCCAGCTTTGCAAAACGGCTAGCTGCCTCCCACACTGCTGTTAGCTGGCCTCTCACACTCTTTCCAGTTTCCTTTTCTCACCCCTTCTCCCATGAGCCTCACTATGAGAGAGCAAGTAAACAACCCTTGGGTTGCACCACAAAGGTCTGTGTAGAGGAAGGCTTAGGCGCTGGGGTCCACTCACTGCTACTTCTCCCCATTTCTCTTCCAGCAGCGTATTCAGTCGTTGATGACCAAGATGACTGCCATGGCGAATGAGGAGGTGAGGGGAGGCTGCGCGGGGGGCGCGGTGTGGAGGTGGGGACGTGGAACCACCCCGCGCTGCCCCGGGGGGCCTCCTTCCAGAGGGACCCCCTTCATCAGAGCCCTGTCTTTTCAGTCCTCAGTGCTTCCTCTTTCCTTAGGGTCTTTCTTTCGGGAAGCTTTTTTACCAGTGCATAGCATTGCCGTCCTTGGGAACCTCTGGGGGTCTGGAAGGACCCCTGGGAGGGTCCCTCTACCCTCTGTAGAGGAGCCGTGGTTCAGCCCTGCCTCTCCATAACCACTCATGCCAGAAGAGCCCTCGTCTTCTGTTTCCTTCCCACGCCATCGGGGTAGAAAATAGAACACCTCATTTATCGTTGGTCTTCCAGAGCTCAAGTCCTGTCCAAAAGGTTTCACCAAGGGCTTTGAAAGGATCCCTCCTTCTTAGGGCAGGAAAGGCCTGTGGTAGTTAAAAGATATTTGGAGAGTTCTAAGATTCCTGTTCCTCTCCCATTTGTCCTTCTTTTTCCCCTGAGTCGTCAGCCCTCCATGTTTCCTACGGGCTCTGTCAGTGATGCTGAGGAAGAGACCCTGAGATGGGGTATTTGGGGTAAAGAATGATTTCCCAGGGGCACCCAGGGACCAGGGAGAATCTGGCACAATCAACCGAATGACTCAGAAGGTAGAGAGATGGCTTAACATTTGGCCCAAGGCTTGTTTTCCCCATTCCTTTTTGATGGATATCTAAACAAAAGCCAGGGTATTCTTCCCCCTGGGAATATTACCTGTTTTTGCTCTATGACTCAGAGCGTTCAGATTTTCCAGTTCTGTGAAAGACAGGCATGACCTAGAAACCTCTCTCCCTGTGATTGCAGAGCCGCCTCACCGCCAGCTCAGTAGGCCAAATTGTGGGACTCTGCTCCGCCGAGATCAAGCAGATTGTGTCCGAGTATGCAGAGAAGGTACGTGGGGGCCCGGCTGGAGTCTTTGCCTCAGGTCATGCCCCCAGGATTTGTTCTGTGTCCCTACACCCTTTTGCATCATCGATGGAGTCAAGTTGTAATTCACCAGCAACATTTGTCAAAAACATGCATGCCATGCAAAGCTGTCAGCATTTGCCCGTTAGCTCAGTTAATTTTCTTCTGCAGTGCCTATTTTTCTATACATATAAAGAGAAAACCTGTCTCTCAAGAGCAATGATCGCGTCTGATAAATAGATTCCTGAGGTATAGCACAGACATTTTTCCTTCTCTACCAGGTTTCTTATAACTCGGGCTCAGTTTGGTGATTGGGTCTAAGAATAAGCTTTGCCACTTAGGAGACAAACTCCATAACTCAGCCAAGCCCAAGGCAAAATTTTTTGTTCCACTTTATTAAAAGGGTGTAGAATGAACTAAAGCCTGAAAGTCATAATTTCAGTGTTAGATTTTTTTCTATCCTAAGAATGGGCAGCAGGACCTTGACTATTTCAGGGAAACAGTGATTAATCATTTTGCACGTAACTGATTCTGGTCGGGCTAAGATGTAGTATCGGTAAAATCAGATTTACAGGGCATTGTTCCACATCCTTCCTTTCCCGGCCATACTCAATCCATCCCCCTAAAATGTTGATGTCTGTTGAAACATCCAGCTTTGCTTTCCCTGTCTCAGAACCTTGACCACAAATTAGTTCTGCTCCGACCCTCCGTGCAATATTCTCCTGAAGTGATTTTGCACAGATGATGTACTTGGGAAAGGGATGTCTCCTGAAACTGAGAGTTATGACCTACTGTAAACACAGCAGGTGGTCACCTCCCACCAAGTGAGGGGTCTTTGAGCAATACAGTGAGTAAAATGGCTTAGAATGTCTGGGGGTGCGATTCTCATGTTTCCCCTATGCACCCCCCGCCAAGTCAGTGCTTCTTACTATGGGTTTTCTAATCCAACTTTCATAGAGTCCAAAGTGTCCTCTGTTTCAATTTGCCACCCAGGAAAGGTGACTGTGGTCAAAGTGTCCTCAGAGATTTGACCGGAAAATGACTTAGATAATCCTAAAAGTACAAACCAGCTTAAAAGCCTTCAAAATGTAGTTGAGGAGAATGATTCATTCATTGCCCCAAGAAGAAAGTTTCTTGATTTGTGGTCAGCACACACATGGATGGCAAGAGTGTGAATCTACATTTGCCCTTATGTTGCCCCATATCATTGCTAAATCCAGTTTTTTAAAAAAGACAGCTAGAAGATGGGGCACTCACTGCAGGGGCCCTGACTTTTGTCTTCATACTTGCCCACTGCAGGCAGATAGGAGCTCAGATTATTTTAAGAGGGAAAGCAAGCAGGCTGACCCTCCTTTGTTGGTAATATGCCTCTCCTTGCCTGGGAGTCCTGAAGCTTACCTCTTTCTGCAGTCAGCTCTGCATGTCCATGTCTCCTGGATCTCTTATCCCCTGAACTTTCCCCTCCTCACCCTTGTAGAGTGATCTATACCCAACACGAGTGGCTGTACTCTCTACCTCCATTCCATTCTTCCAGAAGAGAGTGACATTAGAAGTAGTTTTGGACAGGTCTCTTTCTAAGGACATATATAGTTAAACTTCTCATGAAGAATTAGAGGTCCAGAGTTCACTGCTTGATTGTCTGTGTTGTTTGCATTATGTATGTAGATCGTACAGCATCAAAGGTAATGATTTTTAAAATTAAATCCTATTAATCCTATTCCCATATCACAGTCATCTCACATTTACATATTACCCCCCAGGGTTTGTCCCACATATCCATGGTTGTTCCTAGTTGCAGCTATCATGTATATCTAAAAGAGGTAGGGTGATAGAGTTAAAAAGACAGCATTTGAAGTCATATCTTGGTTCATACCTGTCCCCTCTACTTCCCAGCTGTATGACCTTGGCCAACCTATTTAACCCCTCTTTGCCCTCGTATCTCCCCCTATAAAATGGGATAATATTACTTTGCTGTCAGGGTGTTGTGAAGATTAAGTAAAATGTGACTAAATGCCTCAAACGGTGTCTGGCACGTGATAGCTAATGGTCGCTTTCATTTGCTTTTTTATAGTCTGCATTTTTTTTATGTCATTTCAAATCCTAAACATTTTCTGTGTTTCTAGCCTTTGCAGTTATTTGAATATTGGATAATCCATGTGTTAGTACAGCCCAATTCCTCAAACATTTCCCTATTGTTCGACTTTTGTTTGTGTTTGCCATTGTGGATAACGCTGTCGTAAACTCTGAGCAGGTAGTTTCTACTAAAAGGTTTCCTAGGAGTTGGATGTTGGGTTATGACTTCTCTTTGTTGCTTTACAAATAAGCTGTAACAACATAAAATACTGTCAGTGATGAGGGGCTTCACCATGGCCCCACATTTCCAACTTTGTTCATTTGTCTAACTTGCTACTTTAGTACCATAAAATGGCACCTCTTTCAACCCAAGAGGTTGGACCATGGTTCCATGTTTTGTTTACTCTCTTTTCTACTATGTAAATTGTCTTTTATTCCCTGTACTCATTTATCTTTTGGATATGTGATGTTTTTCTTGTAAATTTGTATATAGTCTGTATTCTATATTTATGTATTTCATCACGGAAGTATTTCTTGGCTGTTCTTTTATTTTTGAATTGCTTTTCATTATAAACAAGGAATTTGTACCCCTAAATCAGTAGATCTTTTTGTTATTGTTTCCAGGTGACAGGGTCATCATTTTTCCATGGATCCAGTAAAGTAATCCATTACATTTCAGTTCGTCTTTTACTGATTATGTTTAATTCTTTAACTTATGTAGAGTTCACTTTTATTTAGTCTAATGGGATCTGTGCTAATTTTCCTCCTCCTGTCCACTCTCCTAATACCATTTATTCATAATTTATTTATACTTACTTGGAGATAGCTTACTGTATTTTTGTGGTTTTGATCTAATTTAAACTGTATATGGACTCTTTCTTTATTGGTTTACACTCCTCTAATTTTATGCAAGTTCCATGGTGAAGTTATGTTTGGCTTTGTTGTAGTTGTTTGCATTATTGTCTGCTCTTGTTTTATCAGTGGCCTCCCACCAGAGATCACGAGGAGCACACTGTAGTTGAACAGTAGGATTTATTGCTGGTACTGGTTGGGGAGACTGTGCACGAGCGAGAAGCCATACAGCATCTCAGTAAGGAGGCATTAGAAAAGACGTACTATGGGATTTGGGCTTGTTTTAGGGGTTTTGAGGGAAGGACCAAGAAGGTAGGGGCTTTGCTTTGTGTTGGATGTTTTAAGGAAGGGCAATTCTATAGAAGAGTGTCTAAATAAATTTTATAAGATGGAGGAATGAAAAACAATTAAAAAGATGGGGTAATGAGTCAGGGTTAAAGCGGTGTACTCATATTAGCCAGTATAGGGGGATGTTTGGTCCATTTTTGTGATTTGAGCAACGATTAGGTTTTGTCCGTGTTCAGACATGATTACAGAGTGGTCATGTTTTTGCCTTCATCTTCAAGACCTTGTGTGATGTTGACATTCTTTGGAATTACCTATGTTTAACACCAAGACCTAGTATGTGCAGGGCAACTCCCAGCAACATCAAGGCCTTGCTGAGAATGCCAGGTCGGCTTTCAGATGCCAGAGGCTACTTTACTTTTTCTCTGTTCATATAATTAGTTATCTATTGCTGCATAGCAATATTACTACAAAGATAGTAGCTTAAAACAACACACATTTATTATCTCACAGTCTCTGGGTCAGCAGTTGAGCATAGATTAGCAGGATTCTTTGTTTAGGACTCTCACAAGATTGCAGTGAAGGTGCTGCCCGGGGCTGCTTTCTCATCTGAGGCTCAACTGGGGCAGGATCCACTTCTAAGCTCATGTGGTTGTTAGCAGCATTCAGCCTGTTGGCTGAAGTCCTCAGCTCTTGCTGGCTGCCAGCTGGAGGCTGCCCTCAGTTCCTTGCCATGTGGCCTTCCCCAACATTGCCACTTGTTTCATCAAAGCCAGCAAGGGAGAGCACCTCCTCATAGGCTAGACATTATACTTCTCTGTAATAGCTATGTACATGCACTCACATCTGTCCCATCACTTTGCTGTTTTCTGTTGGTTAGAAAGAAGTCACAGGTCTCACCCCCATTCAGGGGAGGGGCTTACACAAAGGCCTGAACACCAGGAGGCAGAAGGATAGGGCTTTTGTGGGTTGTCCACCACAGTGTGTTTGTATTTCACTTTAATCTTACTGCCATGAGGGGCGCCTGGGTGGCTCAGTCGTTAAGCATCTGCCTTCAGCTCAGGTCATGATCTCAGGGTCCTGGGATTGAGCCCTGCATCGGGCTCCGTGCTCAGTGGGAAGCCTTCTTCTCCTTCTCCCACTCCCCCTGCTTGTGTTCCCTCTCTCACTGTTTCTCTCTATCAAATAAATAAATAAATAATATATATATATATCTAATCTTACTGCCATGAATTGGGCTGATACCAGGCACTGGCAATTTATCTAAAATCCATGCCCTTACCTTCAGGGTTTCAGTAATGAATCCCTTGAAAGTGGGGGTGGGATTGAGGGATGCCCCAAAGGGAAGCCATCAGAGGCACTTGAAAGAAACCCAAATTAGGCTGTGAACAGGATGGATTTTTGCTTAGTGAAGAAAAGGAAAGGGACAAGATAGTTTTGGGAGGATGAAAGAGTGAAAATGATTTTGTGACCAAGGAATGAATCGAACAGCTGGCCTGGTGCAAGTTGGAAACTTGACAGGCATTGGGATATAAAAATGTGGTAAAACACATGTGCAGGCTTCTCTTTGATTTGTAACGTTCACAAGTTCTTATAGTAGTGTAACATGATAAGTAGCCCATGTGTTTCAAAGCAAACCTCTGAGATATGTAACTCAATTTAATATGGTTCCTGTAAAGCAGCAGGGAAGAGGAATGTGAAGAAGCTTCCAGATATATAATTCATGAGCTCATGTAGGCTCTTGGCCAAGGAGCAGCATCTCCCCTTTTTTTTCGAAGGGTAATGCCCTTCTCAGAATGTGCTAGATGAGACACTGCTGTGCTTTTTGGTGTTGATGTCTAATATGCTCACTGCATCTTAGCATTCATTTTTACTGGGAAGGAGAGTCTGTGACTGTGATTTGCAAAGCGCTAAAAAGCCTGACTGTCCAAAACCCACTTCTGCTCTGCAATCCCCCACTAGCTTGAGCCAGAAGAAAGGGAAGGAAGCTGACCCAGGGAAGGTGCCAGGTCCCTAGAAGGGCAAGTGGGGACTCTCCCTAATGCCACATGTTAACCAACCATGTACCATTTCAACCACTTTCATACTTGACAGCCAGCTAAATCATTCCTTGGTCAGCATCTCCCTGAGACAGAATCTTAGAACATTTTATAAATCTAGAAGCACAGATCTGCCTTGGGGAATCAGAAGAATCTATCCTGTGTGCCTTCTCTGTGCTCGGTGCCTTGTATACCACTATCCCATTAATTCTCAGAGCAGTGGGTTGCCTCCTTGCATATTATCTTCTGCCTTCCTTCATCATTATACTTACTCATGTGCAGCTGAAACTCTGTTTATGTGTATGTGGACCATGCTTTACTCCTCTCTGTAACCTCGGAGCCTTGCCGAGGACCTGGTAATGTTGGTGCTCAGTATGTAAGTATGTGATTTTATATCCATTTTGCAGATGAGGATACTAAAGGGTTCAGTAACTTGTCCAGTATCATGTAGCTAAGAAGTTCCAGGTTCAAATACAGGACTGTCTGACTTTGAAACCTGTCTCCTTGGCAAGGTAGAGTGTCTGCAGGGGAAAGCAGGGAAGGCCTCCTTTGCCGTCATCCTTCACATCTGCCTTCCAGGCTTGCAGTGACAAAGCCTCTTTAGATTCTTTCACCATCCAGCTGCCTACCTTGGGCTAAGTAGAGAGAAGAGGCCAGGTCATGTTGGGAACTAGCCACAGAAATAAGTAAAATGAAAATGGTGTGGCCCAGGCACTCACACACAATCACATCTATGCTGCTAAAAGCTGTGGAAGTTTCTGTTTGGGGTGTGTGCATATGTGGCTTTTCATATCACTGGAAAAGAATCTCCTACAACCCTCTAGGTTGTAACATCCTGGCCAGAACACTGTCAACTTCTTGATGAATTTTCGGCCATCAAAGGACTTATTTGTGGAAGGAATTCTTTTTCTTAATAGGTTTCGGAAATGTTCCTTTCCGGCAATTAAGAAATTCTGGCACCATTGCTTCTGAACTTTTGATTCTGAGGACCATTCTCTGGCAGTTAATCGGAAGCCCAGACTGTCTTGAAATTATATCTTTCAGGAGCACCTGGGGGAGCTCAGGTAATTAGAGCTGGGTGTAGCCGAAAAGAGGTCATAGCCAGGGTATGGTCAGGGCTGTGGATATAAAAGCACAAAGGAAAGAAAGTCTCCTCTAGAGAATGCAGACAACCACATTTGGTTAGACTTTGTCCCTCTCTTCTGTGATAATTTATATTCCACTATGATGCAAAACCAGCAAAGAAATCTGCCTCTTAAGTTCTGCACTCGCTCACCTGGACAGTATGCTGTGTAGGAGCCTTTTGTTTGCAAGTGATAGAAGCTGCCCGGAATGGAATAAGCAAAAAGGGAACGTTTATCAGCTGTCATAACTGGGAGGTCTGTGAATGCCGGGGTCCTAGGGACTCCAGCAGGCTTGTGTCTGTCATCTCTCTGCCCTGGCTTCACTTTGTTTCTCTCCTCTGTTGCCACCTGGCAGCTTCACCACGGACTGTCAGTCTTCTAGCACCCTCCCCGCTTCTGTGTGTGAAGTCCTAAGGACAATCTCTGTTTGCCATGGCTTAGGTCACATATTCCTCTGGGGGCCAATTGTCTGGGCCAGGCGGCGGCCAGCCGCTTGATGGGCAGCCGGTCTGGAGTGAGAATGAATAGGTGATAGTGGACCCCTGTAGGAACTGTTAGAAACCAAGTGATGCTAGGCACACGCTGCAGCTGGCACCTCCTCAGGGAATTTGTCTAAATCGGATGGGATTAACCCAGAAGAGTCAGTTGTTAATATGTCATCCACCCTCTTGAGGTAACTGCCTTTGTGTTGTTGTTTCTCTACCCTGGTTTTGTATTTCCAGGTAGGGCTATTCCAGTTAGCTTTTTCAAACATTTACAAAGAAAATTGGTATCATTTTGGAGATATTTTCAGTCTTTGACTTGGCTTCTTTTCTGCCAGAGGACTGACAGAACTGAGCCCCGAGATGGGATGATTTCCTCCTGCAGCACACACCTGTTGTGCGCACACAGTGTCCCAGATAGCGTCAGGTATCGGGGGCAGGGCAGAGGTATGAGGAAGACGAGGGTGCTGCCTCCAGGAGCTCCTAGTTAGTGGCCAGTCAGCCTGTAAAAAGAGAAATTACAGAATAATATAACCTGTGTGATCTCAAAGGGATGCCAGTTGCTATTTGGTTTGTGTTGCCATTTGAAATGTCAGTATGTGCCCAAAGCCAACTGGTTGGTAAAGTGGATATTGAACTTTTTGTCCTAGGAATAAATAGGCAGAATGGATGACTTTTTTTTTTTTTAAGATTTTATTTATTTATTTGACAGAGAGAGACACAGCGAGAGAGGGAACACAAGCAGGGGGAGTGGGAGAGGGCTTCCTGCGGAGCAGGGAGCAGGGAGCCCGATATGGGGCTCCATCCCAGGACCCTGGGACCATGACCTGAGGTGAAGGCAGACACTTAACGACTGAGCCACCCAGGCGCCCCAATGAATGACTTTTTAAAACTATACCCAGTTGAGGTGAAATGGAAAGGGATAGTTTAAGGGGGGCTGGGGACTGAGGAAAGTTACCGATCCCCAGGGACCTTGCTGAGATTAGCAGATCTTGGGAACCTTTGGAGCTGGGAGACCCTGACTACTTTGTTATAAGAATCAGGCCTGAGTCAGAACCACTGTGGCTTCTAGTCAGCTTAGATACGAAATGTTTCTAATCCCATCAGCCAGCCCCACCACAGAAAAGCATTTTTACCATTTTTTCCAGCAGCATTAGCATGTGGAGCTAGGGAAGAAATATGGGACAAGGGAGAAGTTGTCTTCTTGGGAACCTCCTGCTGTGACCACAGATAGAAAAAAGGGTTGGTGTGTTTTTTTTTTCCCCAGGGGTTGGTTTTGTTTTTTATTTTTTATTTATTTATTTATTTTTAAGATTTGATTTATTTATTTATTTATTTATTTATTTGTCAGAGAGAAAGGGACAGAACACAAGCAGGGGGAGAGGCAGGCAGAGGGAGAAGCAGGCTCCCCGCCGAGCAAGGAGCCCGATGTGGGACTCAATCCCAGGACCCTGGGATCATGACCCGAGCCGAAGGCAGCTGCTTAACCAACTGAGCCACCCAGGCGTCCCCCAGGGGTTGGTTTTTATACTCCTTCCTTCTGGACTGCGTTTCTTCACACAAGGTCACGAGTGTTAGACAAGTCACACCCTAAATCTGTAAACTTCCAGAGGGCCAAGATTTCATCTTTCATCTCTGTATCTCTGTTGCCTAACGCATAAGAAATGCTCAGTAGAGGCTGACAAGTGTCTGCAAGTTTGTGCGGAGACTCACCCAGTGGCCATGAAGGGTGACTTTCCTTCCTAAGATGGGCTTTTCTGTGATGTCCTGTGGCTCCACTCCTGGTAGCCTCCGTCCAAGCACTGCTAACTACGCGCTATTTTCATTTGTCTCTACCTGTCTCCCAGGACTAGGCTGTTTGCTGTAAATGAGGGCTGGGATCATTGTATACACCCAGTGCCCAATATAATAGGGTTTTCATGAACATTTGTTGAAGGGAGGAAAAACAGGAGGGAGGTAGAAGACAGGACAAGAAGAGCTTTCAAAACTCTCTCTTCCTCTGTGGCACAATTTAGGCTTGGAGAAAATGTGGAGGATAACAGCTTTATTTGTGAGTGAGGCGGTTTTCCCTGACTAGACTGTGGAGGTCCAGGGTTAAGGTCTGTGTCTCTTTCTATGTCCCCACTACCTACCATTGTGCCTCACACATAATAGGGTCTGAGTAAAGGTTAATTGAGCAAAGCAAAGGAAGGTGGGATAGCAAGATTTTAAACTGTAATCCGAATTTAGAGATTCAGGAACCCTATAAATCTGGAGAGAATGATGCTAAATGTGGGGTTTCTAAAATATTCCAAGATTTCCTAAAATCTGAGGGACTGATGCAATACACAGTAACAATAAAAAAAAGAGAAAACAATGGTATCAGCTAATGAATTGTCGACCTGGTAGGATTGTCTCAAGGTGCATAGCACAACCTATACCTTTCAGAGTCTTTATCAATTGGGATAAAGGCATAGAATTAATTTTGTCAGTTTTGGACATCACTTAAAGCTAAAAAAGAAGAGGTGGCTAGCATACTGGAGAAAAGAATCAACATTCAAAAATATCTTAGATTGAAATGTTGAGCCCAAACAAATTCATTTGTTAAAGAAGGTATATGTGAACTGTTTCATTTCATTTCAGAAAAATCAGTGATACCAATTCAGGATTTGGTGAGCCTACCATCTGACCTGACAGTAGTTCATGGAGATAAAAGTGGGAAGTTCTCAATTTTGTTCATGCCTCCTAAATGTTAAGTGCTTTCTGGGCAGATATACCATATTGCCGACCTTGGAACCCAGAGCTGTGCCTTAGATTCAGCAGTTACATGAATATGGGTCTTTGAGATTCATGGGATTTCATTAGTGGGAGTCAGGAATATTGAAGAATGTTTATCCAGTTTCGTCAATGGAAGCAAAGAGGGTGAGTGATAGTCCCATCCCATCTGCAGGGCTCAGACTCCAGTGAAGAGTACTTGAAAAGGTCACTTGTCAGCTGGAGTATTTCTAGAGGGTAGTAGCCAAGATGGGGAAGGGCACTGACATGTTTTATAGCAAGGGGAGAGGAAAGAGCTGTGGATACTTTTAGATAAATCTGTTACGTGAAAGAGCAATTATACTTAATCTCCGTTGCTTCAGGGAAGAATGGCCATGTACGTGTTTGAGTCTTTGCAGGTCTGATTCTGTCGGTTTCTGCTGGCTTTTTGCTCATACTTTGTACATGCTTTCAAATTTTGATTGTGAGTTCATATGCCCTGGAAATTTACCAATAGAAATTCTTTGAAGCCTAGAGCTGAATCTCTGTTCTTCCAGAGGGGATTTGCTTTTACTTCTGGCAAGCATCTGGAGACACCCCAGCCCAAGTCCATCACATACATGGCTTGACTTGTGGGTTTTTTGGACCATCCACGTAGTGTGTGCATTTAAATTACAGAACTGGACCAATCTGTTACAAATTCTCACTGCAGATTTTTTTTCTTCTTTCACTTGTTTATGCAAAGTGGTTATTGAATGATAAAAATCAACACTTGAGATCACCTGGTGTTGGCAAGTACTTTCAAGAGAAAAGCCAACCTCAGTGGTTATATATACTTTCCTGGAGCTCCGCTTTCACTAACTCTTGGGCCTTGCAGGTTTTCTTACATTCTTGCTAGCGCATAGGTTTTTTTTTTTAATATTTAAAAAATAAATATTCTGGGGTGTTTGGGTGGCTCACTTGGTTAAGCATCTGACTCATGATTTCAGCTCAGGTCATGAACTCAAGTTCCTAAGCTCAAGCCCCATGTTGGGCTCCACACTCAGCAGGGAGTCTGCTTGGGATCCTCTCTCTCTCCCTCCCACCCCCCACCTCCTGTGTGTATGCACACGCTAAATAAATAAATAAATAAAAATATTTTATATCATCTGTTTATTTGCTTTCAATAGAAGGATTCATCAAGGTGCCAGAAACTGAAGTCCGTCTGTTCGGGACATAGAACTGTATCATGTGATAGGGATCTTTCTTACTGACAGCTTAGGGATGGTATTTTAGTACGGGGAGGGAGGTAATATAGGAGAGATTCCTATTTTAAGAAGAAAGTTGATATGTAGATAACCTTTGGGGTCTCTTTCATTATAAAAGTATATAGTTCTAGCTAAAGTAATCATTTTTTGTTTCTCTTAGGAATTTACTATTTTGAACAAAACTAATATTATCGAATGACATTTAAATCTGGTTCCCCTAACAGTGGAAGTTGTGAATATCTGTCAATTGTTAGGAAACATTGAATCTGCACTAGAAGTCGTCTTAATCCACACTGCAGTTTTGAAAGCACGTTCTTAATCTGAAATTGTTGAACAAAATTAGATTGGTTCTTTAGCCCTCCCTCCAGTGTAAACACAAATGGAATTATTTGTGGATGATTGGCATTCGTGGAGAGATATTGCACTTTTCATGTAGAAATCCGTTAAGATGCCCCAAGAATTTACATTTTTTCTGTCAAGGATTTACTTTAAAGTTTCCTCTCCTGTTCTCCATCTGTCTAGCTTTGTCTCATCCTTCCAGATCAACTTCATCATCTTCAATTTCCTTCTCACTGTGACTGTCAGTGACCAGGATGCCAGATGCTCTAAAAACCTGTTTTTGCCTTTATCAGTCTGCTCTAAAGACCTGTTTCTGCCCTTATCAGTCTCTAGATTGCTTAACAAAAAGTATGTTTGAAAAATAGAGCCATCAGCTTTCCATTGCCTAGGTTAAGACTCTTCAATTCAGCTCTAGAATAAATTGTTATATCTGCACAAAAATAACTTCCCATTAAACAAGGCACTTTGCATAGCACCATCTCTAGACTCAAAGGCAAACAGAGGAACCTACAAATTCATTGAACTATGGGCCTGTTTATGTGCATATTATTCATTTTAATTGGGCTAGAGAAATGTCAGATATGGAAATGGCATTTAGTATTCTGATATTATCATACATTAATGCTTTGCAGATTCAAATTTAAGGGACTGCACTTAGCAATGAGAATTGCTACCTATCAATAAAAGAAAGGATTTTGAAAGCCCATGTCTGCTTAGAGCATATCATAACAGATATAGTCAGTTTGTAGAGTGACTTCAAGGTTCTTTCTGTGCACTGTAAGTATTTTCTCTCTATGTGTATGGTTCTCTGAATCACCTGTCTAGTGAAAGAACTTTCCTCTCTCAATGTTATATAAGTGATGGATGGGCCCACTCCACTGATTAGAGTTCCTTCCTAATAAGGCTGCCTAATCAATGGTTGGGACCAATACATGATTCTCTAGTGAGCCAGGCCGCTTAGATTAAAGTAGTGGTTCTCAAAATTTTCAGTTTCAGGACCCTTTAAGAACTCTTAAAGACTACTGAGGTCTCAGTAGCTTACATATTAATTCATTTACAAAGAACAATAATAAATGCTTTATATATTAACATTAAAGCAATGATATTATCACATGACATGTAACATCTGGAAAACCTCACTGTATAATCATGAGAGAATAAGAATGAAAAAAATGGGGGCGCCTGGGTGGCTCAGTTGTTAAGTGTCTGCCTTCGGCTCAGGTCATGATCCCAGGGTCCTGGGATCGAGCCCCACATTGGGCTCTCTGTTCAGCAGGAAGCCTGCTTCTCCCCCTCTCACTCCCCCTGCTTGTGTTCCTTCTCTCACTTTGTCTCTCTCCATCAAATAAATAAACAAAATCTTTAAAAAAAAAAAAAAGAAAAAGATTTTGACCCCAAAGACCCCTATGAGGGTCTTGAGGGACCATGTGGCTAAACATTAAATCTAGATAGATAGTAAAAGAGGGAGAAAAAGAGAAAGAGATAGCCAACTAGCCTGGAAACCTTCTTTCCAGATATCAAGATAACTACTGGTTTTCCTGTAAGAAGCGTTCTTAGAAGCGAAGTCAGAGGCCTTGATTTTAAAACAAAGTTGTATGTATGCCAGGTAGGTAAAGAAGCTGGGTGGGAAATACACTTTTCATGGTCTTAGGACCTTGGCCACAAAAGCAGTTCATCAGCAAACCTTCTAAAACTTGGAGACACCATCCAAGCCAGACCAGAGGTGCAGAACAGCACTGAATGAGTATGTGCTTGCCCCCAAAGACTGAGGGAAGTCTGGGGGGTAAGCGAGACACTGATCCCCTGGAGCCTGCCAGCCCACAGCTCTATCTGGTCTAGAGCCACACAGGCAAGTTGGAGGAGGTCAGGATATTCAAGATAATCCTGACATCAAACATAGGGACATAACCTGTGGGGTAGTTCCAATGAACAGGGAATTAATTCTATTTCAAATGTCAATAAATCATGAGCTAGAAGGCTTATGTAATTCTCCGAGATAAGTTAAATGCTCTGAAGATATGCCAGAGACATGTAGGAAATCAATGTCCAGGAATCTGAGTTGGATGTTAAAACCCAAATCTGAAAGTGAATTATAAGAAAAAGCTATTAAATATATAGCAGACAAAAGTGGCCAAATTAATGGCATAGTTCAGGGTGACACCATCAAAGTAAAGGAGATATAATTAGCTCATTATAATTCTGTTTCCGACAAGTGATTTGGAAATTGAGAGGGAGTGGTCCTTCCTCCACCCTCTTTTTTTATACTCAAGTCATTTTCAGAAACAATTCTCCCTCCCTAGACTACAGGTTGTGAATATCTTGATACGACCAAATGTATTTTTAAAAGTTAATTCCAATTCCCAGAGATTCAGATAAGCTGGAGTGACAGTTTCCACAGTCCCAGGTTTCAAGGCTAGATATGTTGTAATACCAAATGCTTAGTTTTTCTATTTCCTTGATGGCCCACCAGTCCAGGAGATGGAAAGCCATATTCCTTACTGTTTTATGCAGCCATATCCTGCTGGTTGTTCCCCACCTCCGGAGCCATTAAGCAGCAAAAACTCATCATCTGTTAGTAGTGCAGCTGAATTATTCAGGGAAATCCTTAACCAAAATAAATGGTGACTATTCCATCCAATTTCTCCTCCTCCTCACTTTCCCATCTCTTTTCCCCATGGGCAGATCTTCTAGACTTTCAAGCTTATGATTACTGCTAAAACATGCAGGAAAAATTAAGTACCTAAATAGTTGTGTTGCACTTGGGCTTAAAGTCAGTACTTAGTTTGGTACTGGGATACTTCCAGTCAAAAAGGAAATGTGGTGGAAATAGGCATTTGTTTAATAAAGCTCATCTAAGCTCTTTTATGATCATCTAAGAAGTATTAGAAGGACTCCTATTAACAGTAGGGGCGCCTGGGTGGCTCAGATGGTTAAGTGTCTGCCTTCGGCTCAGGTCATGATCCCAGGGTCCTGGGATTGAGCCCCACATCAGGCTCCCTGCTGAGCAGGGAGCCTGCTTCTCCCTCTCCCTCTGCCTGCTCCCTCTGCTTGTGCTCTCTCTCTGTCAAATAAATAAAATCTTAAAAAACAAAACAAAACAAAAAAAACGTAAAATTGACCTTTTGTTTGTCCTGAGGCTGATGTTTGTGTTCCGTGTCCATAACAAGCTACCTCCTCCTCTGTGTGGTTTCTCAGTGCTTTTGCTGCATTCACCCAGAAATCTCTCCCTGACTCACTTCAAGGCCTGACAGGTCTCTGCTGCCTGCTCAACCCTTTTTCTCCCTTCCCTCCTCACATTCAGTTTAAGGAATCTCCTGCTGCCCCATCAGCCACTTCCATCCCTCTCAGATCTATCCTCTGTGAACACCAAAAGAGTAGAAACAAGAAATGGTTAAAAGGGAATTGACCCATGAATGGGGGGCGGGGGGAATAAACTAATAGGCTGTTTGTTGCTTTTCATGATAAATGCTTCCAAACAGTTAAACTTTTTGACCATGTATTTACAATACTTCAGTGAAAGTGAATCATTTCATCATTCTTGATAACTCCAGAGCAGTCTTACAAAGATATTGATATGACCATGTTCTTCCTTTGACGGTGCCTGTTGCCTATATGATACCAGCATAACGACAGTTACATATTCCTGTGCACATGCTGATCCCTCTGCCAGGAATGCAGATTCCCTTGATAAGGATCTTGATCATTGTGTTAGAATCTTCTTCTCTGGACCTGGGTTTTGCATAAGACCCCATGGCTGCCCTGGCTTGGTTTTGACAGGCTGCCGAGTTGTGCTCTGCCCCAGGGTAAGCAGGGATGGGTCTGTCTTTTGTAAACTGAGGTGGGCTTACTAAATCCTTTGGGCTTGCCCTCCCTGTTTCCCACAGCAGTCTGAGCTGTCAGCTGAAGAAAGTCCAGAAAAATTAGGAACCTCCCAACTTCATCGTCGAAAAGTCATCTCCTTGAACAAGCAGATTCTGCAGAAGACCAAACATCTGGAAGAGGTTGGTGTTTTCTTTTTATAATTTCATTCAAGTAATATGAAACTTTTCTTCAAGAAGGGAGAGACTGGGGAAGGAGTGAAGATGTTTATTTTAGAATGGAGGTTCTAGAACAGGGATTAGCACACTATAGCCCTTGGGCCAATCCAGCTGCCACCTGTTTTTGTAAGTAAGGTTTTATTGGAATACATGTACATCTATTTGTTTACATACTTTCTGTGGCTGCTTTCAAGCTCCAGGGGCAGAACTAAGTAGTTGCAGCAGAGACCACATGGCCCAGAAAGCCTAAAATATTGAATACTTGGCCCTTCCCAAATGTGGCTCACAAAGCCTAAAATATTTACCATCTGGCCCAAAATGAGAAAATTTGCCAACCTCGTTCTAGAAAATCACAAGACTTAAGAATAGCGTTTATTGATTGACAGATGTTCACTGAGCGCTACGCTGTGCTAGGCATAAAACTAGGCTGTGGAGATGAATGAAGAACTAACTCATTCTTTTCACACAACATCCTTGTGGAGGAGTAGTGTACTACTCTTATCCTCATTTTATGAATAAGGAAACTTAGAAACAGAGAAGTGAAGTAGTTTTGCCTGTGATCACACAGCTTACTAATGGTAAAACCAAAATTTTGAATATAAAGATCTACCTCATTGTTTTGAATTGACTTCATAGTGCAACATATTGTATACATACTGTAATTTACTGTACCCGTCCCCTGTTCATGGGTATGTAGATTGTTTCAGGGTTCCCCCCCCAACTGCAAATTTATGTTACCATGAACATCTTTGTACAGTCATCTCTGTGCAAATATGTAAGTATTTGTGTAAGATTGATTTTAGAAAGTGGAATTGCCGGGTCAAAAATACAGGCGTTTTCTATTTTGCTCGAAACCATCAAATTATTCACCATTTTACCAGTTTTTATGTCTACCAACAGTATATGAGAGAATCCAAACTCTTTAAATCCAAGAACTCCTGTTCCAAGATCATGCAGGTGGAAAGCGAGCAGGATGCCCTCGTGGCCTTGGTGACAACCGTGGGGAGAGTCCTAGCCCAACAGAGACATGGAAGGAGGGGCAAAGCAAGAGAAGGAGTAAAGAGCATCTCATGGTCCGCAGCTAGTAGGCAGCTGAGCAGAAACCTGAGATTGAGGAAGGAAAGCGGAATCCAGAAAGGGGGTGGTAACCCGCTGCTGAATTTGGGGGTGAGTCTAGGGGTTAATGATGAAGAAGAAAATGAGGGTAGGGCAATCATGAAGGATTCCAGCAGGATAAAAAGTAGGCTAAGCTACTGGGGCATCCCCTGTTTGAGAAAAGATGGTCAGATGAGCAGATGAAGAGAGCTCTTATTAGTTAAATTAATCAAAGGGAAGAGATGAGTCTTCCCTTCTTAGCAAGCTACGTCCCTGCCAAGATCCAGCTCGCGTGAGTCTTTGTTGTGAAGCCTTCCTTAGATGCCCTGTTGAGCCAGACTCTCCTTGGTCCTCCTCTGGGCCTGGCTCTGCCCCAGCTATTCTCATACTCTGATCCCCAGCTCACTGGTCAAGATCCTTGCGGGCAAGGACTGTGTCATGTTTGTCACCTCCTCCCACACACCTCATGTGAGCAGAGCACTGGGCAAATGTCAGAGCGGTGGCTGGGTAGGTGCGCGGGTGAGAGGTGGACAGGAAGGTGCGGAATGCTAGGACCCCTTTCTGGAGCCACAAAAGGGCTTCAAGAAAGAGTTCAGTCACTAGTATTTCAAGAGAAAAACAAACTCTCCAGAAATGCTCTCTGCCGGTTACACAACATGTCAATGAAAGTTGTCATTGCACAGATGGCTTCCTTTAAAAAGGGAAAAGCCAGGGCCACCTGCTTCTCTCCTTTATCACTCTTGCTCTGTGCTTGAGTCGGCTACTTGATAGGCCTTGTTGGAAAGGTAACCATTCATCAGACTAGAAGCGTGATTTAGGAGTAGTGATTTCTGAAGGCGACATAATTCTTAATGGGTTGCTTACATGTTCAAGGATGGGGCAAATTATTTTGAAGCAGTCATTGAGATACAGGATAAAATTTCTCATTGCTAATTTGTATGCGGGTAACCACCAGAGTCTGATGTCATTTTCTGCCACTTTCCCTTTTCAAAAGTGGAATTGTACAAACCCTCTGAGCTTTCGATGAATGTTTTCAGATTTCTAAAAGTTCACAGACAGCATGAGGATATATCTGTTAGGAAGGAAAAGAGAAATGACATTTTCCTGATGTAAGTTTACAGTCATGTAACTTTGAACAGGAAAGGTATTTCATTTTCTGTCTCTTCGTGTTGAAGTCCTGAATTTGTTCTTCTATCTCAGATTGTTTGCCAGTCAGTCATTCTGTGCTAGAATCCTGAGTTGTGAAATGCAGTTTGTATTCTGGGAATGGGCACAGTGGTTAAGTGAACTGATTGTAGCCATACAGAAAAGTCAGACCTGGATTTGAATCCTGGCTTTATCAGTTAGCAGCCGTGAAACTTTTGTCCAGTAACTTAACCCCTCTGAGTCTTTATTTCCTCATCTGTAGAATAAGAAAAATGTCTTCTTCCATTGATTGTGTAGATTCAATGATAGGATTTATGTAGAATATCTAGTTTGTCACCTGATGTGTGGTTGGTGCTAATTATATGAATTTTTTCTTCATTTGTTGTTGGCAACCATTCTGAAATTCCCACATTCACTCAGTTTAAACTGTTGAATTTCCATTTTCCCATCTGTGAGACGGGGATCCCACCCACAGCTGTGCTGTTGTGAGGACTGAATGAGAGCAGATATCTTTTCTCTTTCTTTCACAGCTGCAGGCAAGTCATACCAGCCTACAAGCCAGATACGATGAAACAAAGCAAACTCTGACAGAGGTGAGGAGATTTTCAGAACCGCTTTTGACCTGCACCACTAATGGAATGCCCTCTGTCGTCAGTCTGTGTGGGGTCTCAGGGCTCGGGGCCATCTGGGGACAGAGGACAAGCACATGGTAGTGCATGACCCCTGCCCTCAGGTTACCCGTGCTCCCACGTTCTAAAGCCTCAGCCATCTTGGCAGGAGACATTGCCATGGGCCCTGAGGATCGGGAAGGGCTTCCTGTGGAAGGCCAGGCTGATGGGCAGGGCACGGGCCTCACAGAACTTGAAGGGCCCCTCACGGTGAGTGGGCCCCACTCCGCTACAACCTCCACAAGCCGCAGGCCTTAGAATAGCTTCGAAATCCTGAATTCTTAAAGACTGAGAGGGTTTCTTTTGATACGATGAGAGAACTGCAGAGGGCTGTGATTTGTTGTTCAGAATTGCCGGCTTACTTCTAGGCGGGATGGGGGACAGGGTCTCAGGAGGAGGAGGGCGATGGGTATATTTCAAACCACGTGATCTGGGTTTTGAGTGTGCCACCTCCCATCAGCCGGAGTGTTATTTACCTCCCACTTCTCATTGCCTAGGCAACCAGGCCAGGAAAACAAACGCTTCTGATGCCGGCTCTGTCATGAGGGGTTTCGATATCTGTGTCCCTCACGTTTCCATAGAAAGCTGCCCTCATCTGGATGTGATGGTCCCTCCTCGTGATTTTGACCGTGCTCAAGCTCTAGCTGTATTCTGCAAGGGCCGCACGCAGGGCCCGCCCAGTACTTCCCTAACTGTGTGGAAGCCAGACTGATCCTCAGAGACCTCTCTGAGACTAAGGCAACCACCCCCCTTCTTTAAATTTCACATGAAATTTGCCCACTTCAAATTCTTGTTTCTGTAGCCATATGTGGCACCGCCTTGCTGTCATGCTGACAAAACTTTGTAATTCTGACCTGGGCTCGTCTCTTCAGTGATTGTCGGAATGTTTGAAAAGGGCAGGCAAAAGAATGAGAGTTAGAGTGAATTTTTTTTCATTATTTCCAAAGATGCCTGTGTTGCATTTGGACAGATGAGCTCTCTTTACACTGCTCGGTGACTGCATTCCTATGGGTTGGATGGCCGACTCCTGGGGTGGAACCCTGCCGCTATCTAAACGTTAATGCCACAGAGTCCCTGGCGTGAAGTTTGCCAAGTCATGGATCAGTTTTTGTATAACCATCTGGGCGAGATTAAAGGCAAAGCGTCTTGATACCAATTTCCTAAGACACTTACGTGCTTTAGGATATAAATCCTAAGTGGCTCTCAAGTCATTTTCTTTGTCCTAAGTCGGGTATTTGTTGAGCTCCTTTCGTGTGCTAGAAGGGTAGGGAGTGTGATTTAAGTCAATAATAGGAGATGGTGTTCTTATCCTCAGATAATCATAGCAGCCAGCATCAGTGTGTGCTGGGTGTGCCCTGGGCACCTCCCTTCTACCAGTCCCCGACTCTCCGTGACCACACTAGCAACGCTGTTACCATCCCTGTTCTGCAGATGGGTTACTGAAGCCGTGCACAGGCTTCCAGAACCCCAGCACTGTCTGTGTGGCCCCAAAGACCTCTCCGAGGGCTCACTCTGTATAGTAGGGCAGTCACACTAAGTCCCATCTATAGGAAAATGGGATCTGTACCAAACCTGGCACTCAGCAGTTTCCGAAGAAGCCTGACTGGTCAGAATACTGAAGACCAGACCCCTGAATAAGTAATGAACTTCACCTTTGGGTCTCAGCCTCCTTATCCGTTCCATTCAAGGATTGGCCGACACAAGCACTCTGACCCCTTTCCCCCCCATGGGCCCTGGTTTCACCTTCTCAGTGACTCCTGCCCTCCCACGGTAACCTGGCGGCCTCAAAAAACAGGGAAGACCTGTCTTTCTGGCAGATTGGGTAAAGTCGAGCAGGGCAGGGAAGGTCAAGGACAGATGGCAGCACGTGACGCCCGCAGAGAGGCTGCGCGCCCCTGCAGAGGTGGGCCGCCCGCAGCGAGCCTGTCCACTTTTTGGTTTCGGCAATCCCGACTTTAATTTCCTGTGTGTGAGGTTGGTTCTTTGTAGTATATGCAGTATTCTCTCCCATTTCTCTCAGGGCATTAATGGTGTATAAGGTTTTTCTTGATCTATAAACTGTCTTCTGATCAAAATTCATTTGTTCTGTTTTACCTTTCTCATTTTGTGGTCTTACCTTCCTTCACGTGTCTGATAGTCCTTGGTGGTGTGCTTATCCTTGATTCTGAAACTCCCCGTTACCAGCTGCGTGTGTTCTGTCCCCATGGCCTCCAGCCTGCTTCGGGTGATTATTCTGGAAGGGTGGCTTCTACTGTTGGGTGAGATCAGCCAGTAGTAAGTGGTATTTGGGGCCTGGGCACTCCGCCTTTCACCCAGGTCTGGCCGATTCTGGGAGCCTGCCTGCCTCTGGGGCTTGAGCTCCAGCTCGAGGGTAGGGGAGCCAGGCTTCACTGCTTAGCCCAGCTGGCTCTCCCACTGTGACGCCAGCCCCGCAGACCGTCCTTCCTGTGTCTGCTGATCCCGCACCGCAGGCCTCCTCAGCCCTGCCTCTCTGTTGGCCATCTTCTTGGCCCCGAGGTACCCGCTCCTGTAGTTGACCCTAATTGTCTGGGTTTTTTAGGACTTGAGGCAAGAAGGGCTGATTGCAACTTGTGCTCTTCTGTTTTCAGCTAGCACCCTTGGAACCTTTTTTAACTTGTTTCTTGTTTTTTGGGGTTTTGTTTGAGTAGGTAACACAATTCACATAGTTCAAAATTCAGAAAGTACAAAGGTTGTACCGCTGTAGCCCAACCATATAGTTACCTGAGGGTAACTGGTCTCTTGCGAATCTTTTCAGAAATGTTTCATGCATATACAGGTAACATGTATATCCTTTTATACATGTATACATTCAGGGTATACATTCCCTTATACACACTGGAAAGACATGGCATTGATGTTTTGTACATTGTTTTCTTCCAGCTAACAGTAGATCCTAGAGATAAATCACCATAAAAGAGCTGCTTTATTCTTACTTTTTTTTTTTTAGCGGCTTAACATTCTGTGATATAACTGTACACCTTATAAATGGAAACCCGAGTTTCTTTAAAATTTCTCTTTTTAAATCCTCACTGTCTGACTCAGAAGAAGAAAGTGAAGCTATTCAAGAAGATGGATTTAACCTAGCCCTGCTCAGAGCCATGACCGTGGTAGTGTGGCATTTCAACCAGGTCTGTCTCTCGTAGCCTCTTCTTACTTCCCCCTTCCCACTGACCTGCCGAGAGGCACCTGCTGTCGGCACTACTTTTGGCTTTCCAACCATCTGCTGCTGTGACTTAGAGCTATTGCCAAGGTTTCTTGTACCAAAAGGACCTTTCCGTGCTGTCCTCCCCCACCCCATCCTGTTTCTCTCGTCCACCTGTTTTCTCCAGCGTGCAGCCAGGTCCGGTGGGCTGGGCCAGCGGCCAGACGCGGGGTGCAGATGTGAGCCTGGGGAGGGAGGATGCACTCACTCTGCTGTCCTCCCCAGTCCCGAGCGGCAGCACCTTCTTTCTCTCTCGCAGCTGAAGCATCACAGTGAGAAGCTGGACAAAGAGCAAGCGGCCCTGGAGAAGATAGAATCCAAAGCGGATCCCAGGTGAGAGGCTTCAGCCTATGTGTATTTTCTCCTTGAAGAAAGTTAAGTCTGCCAGTGCCTGGTGGTTTATTTTGTTTGAGCACAGGACCAAGGAGCCCAGGGTCATTGCCTCCAGCCCCACACAGGTCATTTCCTTGCACATGCCCTATCCAGAATGTGGCGACTCCCCGTTGCTCGGGCACGTGCTGACCTATGGTGCCGCCGCACAGAGCCGGCCCCCTCGTTCTCCTGATTCCCCTTGGGAGGAGAAGCAGCACATTTTTACTTTTGCTTTTCTTGGTTTTTCTGTTTTTGAGAACCAAATAATACATTCGCAGAACAAAAAGGCATGTGGTGAATGTCTTCCTCCCTGCCCCCCCCCCCCACGTGCCCCAGCCACCCAGTCCTCCTTGGCGTCAACCCTGGCTACCAGATTTTTTACTGTTAACATTTCAGCCCCGCCTCTTTGGGATTAAAGGTGCTTAAATTAAAGATTAAAGGTGCAGTATTTTACTTTATTTTTTTTTATTAACTAAGAAACAGCTGCTGGGATTTTTTTTTCTTCATTTTAAATTGTCTTTAACAATGCAAGTTACATGTGAGATTCACTTACATTTGACCTTTTTAGCACCAAATCGGTGAGGTGGTCAAAGCTCCCTGGATGTCACTCATTTGAATGATAAAAAGCCTCAGGCACGGATTGAGCAGCCCCAGATTTGAAGTACATTTTTTTTTTTAAGATTTTATTTATTTATTTGACAGAGAGACACAGCAAGAGAGAGAACACAAGCAGGGGGAGTGGGAGAGGGAGAAGCAGGCTTCCTGCCGAGCAGGGAGCCCGACGTGGGGCTCAATCCCAGGACCCTGGGATCATGACCTGAGCCAAAGGCAGACACTTAATGACTGAGCCACCCAGGCGCCCCTGAAGGACGTTTTTAGCAAAGAAGTACCCACAGATTACTTGGCTTGATAATTAGAAACCCTTCTTTCATGATATGGAGCAAAGTCCTGTCAGATACTTGACGTTTTTATTTTCCAGTTAATTCTTTTAATGACCCTAAGCAATTTGTTTCCTTTTCATGGAAATTAGAAACGGTTTATGATGCTGTCTATGCTCTGAGGACTGTTGAGTAATTGGTACCAAGGATCCAGGACTCTTGAAACTCATTGATGTTTCTGCAGTTGACATTTTAATTCTGGGTTCTGTGATGTTTGTTTGGACGGGGCCTGATGGGCTTGGGTATATAAATGAGTAATAATGTCAGTTAAATGTTAGTCATTATCACTTGTGGAGAACCCATTAGACAGTCTTGGGAGAGACAAAGGAAAATAAAAAGGGAGTCCCTCTTTAGCTGGGGGCTTGGTTTTAGTTGTGATTCAGAAAATCCTAACAGCTTTCCATATGTCATTGTTTGGTCTTCTCTCTTCAGTATCCTGCAGAACTTGAGAGCACTTGTAGCCATGAATGAAAATCTGAAAAGTCAGGAACAAGAGTTTAAAGCACATTGTCGAGTAAGTGTTGCTTGATGTCAGCAGACCTTGAACCAGGACTCTTGTGAAATCTCTCACCTTACTTCCCCTTATCCCGTTGTGGCGTCCTACTCGGGTGCCATCGGAAAAGTAGAATCCTGGAGCAGTTCTGTCAGTTGTGTAAGATGAGTAGGGTGCTACAGTGGGTGCCCCCCAGGGGTGCCGGAAGGGAGTGAGATTAGTAACTGGGTGTGCCAAACCCCAGATTGAGAGCACAGTCTAACAAACACTAATTTACAAACATATATGTATGTATATATTTAAAAGTCTTAGAAAGTGTGAAAGAATAACATCATGTGAACCCAGGGCTGTCCTGTAAAAGTAGGTTGTCTGTGTGTCGTGTGATAAGCCCTCGTTCCGGGCAGTCCAGCAGAGGGGCGGTGCGTGCACAAGTCCATTTCCTAGCTTGTCTGAGTTTTGTAAATGTTTGTTTCACTTTTAAAGGAGGAGATGACACGGCTGCAGCAGGAAATTGAAAACCTGAAAGCCGAGAGAGCACCAGGTGGAGAGGAGAAGGTAAATACAGGCTCCAAAGGACCTGTTAGGTGCTGTTGTGACTTCTCAGTGGAAGGATTTCTGGGGGACTGCAGCAGAGAGTCTGACGCTAAGAAGGACCGGCCAGTTCCCATAACCTGGTCCTCTGAACACACACTTCCCAACTCTTTTCAGCACAGGATTTTCTTAGATTTCCATGCCTCCCCTTTTTCTTCCGCTGGTGGGTAAAAGGCAGCAGTGGGTGTGCACCAAGCAGCCACCCCAGACGGCAATAACCAAATGACAAGTCTGGCCTCTCTCTCCATTTAGGGAAGGGGCATTTCTAGGAATTCTGAGCTCTGTTTCCCAGGGAACCTGTTCTCTAAGTGTTGTACGGCTTTATTGGTCCCATCCTCCACTCCTGCCTAGGGACAGGCCCCACCCCTAAAAGGCAGGGGGAAGCAGAAAACAAGAGGTAGCGTCAGAGCCCCAGCGCACCGAACATTGCTGGATGTACGGAACACGTCCGACCAGCTGCTCTCAGGACAGAGGACTTGCTCCTCCGAGGAGCTAGTGTGAGCTTCCATTAAAAGTTAAGTTAAAACACAGGCCAGAAAGAAAAGTGTTTCTCTCACCAAATGAGATTGTAGGGATTGCTGTTTGTGTTTCCCCTTCTCACACTTCGTTCCAAGCTCATTCCCTGAGGCCCCCTGTGCTTAGATTGCGCGAGCTGGACATGGTCTCAGAGTCCGTTGACTGTACTCCCTCCCTTGAGAACTGGCTGGGGCAGCTCAGGGCTCAGGGAGGGGAAGAGGCGGTTCCAAGCCAACCAGCACCTGTCCACGTGCCCTCCGCTCAGGGACCGGGCCCCTGGCTGTGTAGCACGTCGGTCTTGGAGGTGCCTCCGTGCTGGTGGCACGGGACTGGCACGGAGGAGCAGCAGAGTCTGGCCTCCCAGTGCAGTGGTATCCTGGGACCGTCATCACACAGCTGGTCTTTCCGGTTGTTTCTAGAACCGAACCTTTCGGGCTCAGTTCGTCAGCCCAGTCAGCCTCTGAGTTTCTACAAATTAGACTTTCAGGATCCTGTTTCTCTTCTTAGCAATCACATCTTGTTAGAGGGATTATTACGTTCAAAGACAGTTGCCGTTTAGCTTGTTTGGGTGTGACACCCATTTAAGAATTTAAAATCTGGGGCCCAAGGACACGGTCCCCCTTCCCCACCCCCACCCCTTCCTACAATGCAGACCCACAGCTTCTGTCCCATTCCCCTTACTCAGGAATGTGTGCATTCCTTTTCATCGTTTCAGAGCCTATCTGCTGGAGAGCCACATGGTGCCCTAACCCCTGGGATGACTCATAATGTAAGTACCCACCCATTCTCAGCACTGTCATTGTCCTCCACGGGAGTGGTGGCCAGCCTTGTACCCTCCCCTGACAGTTTCTCAGGCCTACTGAAGTTTTCTCTATGACCACCACTTCCCGTGCGGGCTCTCTGGGGCATTGCCCCATTGTACACACACAGCCCCTCAGATGGAAGCAGAGTCTCCGCAGGGATGGTCCTGAAGACCGCCATTCTGGTGGGTTTTCTCCTTGCACTTTGCAGGCATTCTGTGTCTGCTCGGGCATCTCAGCTGAGAAGGGGAGAAGCATGCCTTCGCCACACAGGCTGGTCACAGCGCGTAGGCTCTGAGGGGTGGGGTGCTGCAGGGGGGAAAACTCTACTGTACTAATTCCAAGGTCAGCAAACTGTAAAGGGCCAGATAGGAAATAGGTTCAGCGTGGTGTGCCAGCCCTGCTATAGCAGCCATAGTCAGTCTGGAAATGAAAGAACATGGCTGTGCTCCTATAAAGCTATTCACAAAAAGAAGCAGTGACGTGAATTTGGCCCAAGGGTTGTATGGTTTAACTCATGGGCAGTAGTTTGCTGACCCCTGTTCTGAGTTAAACCAGTGCTCCCCACCGTCCAAAACAAACATCCAGGAGAAAGAAAAAAAGAAAAAAGAGGAAGAAGAGCAAAGCAGGAAAACTCTAAACACTTGCCTCCTTTAATGTTTGCCTCTTCCTTTGTGCCCTCAGACTAGAGAATGAGCGTCAGGAGTCCTGTAGTACAGTCGTGTGAGGTTTGCGTGCAGCTGAGCCCTGTGGAGGAGCCTGAGTGTGGGGGTGTGTGCGCACGTGTACACACATGTGCTGGGGGAGAGGACACCTCTGACCCCTTTCATAGCTTTCTTTGATGTAGCAAACCATCTAACCATGTCTTACCTCACTGGGCTCAGTGAGAGCTAGCTCCTCTCTTGTACTTCAGTGCTGTCCAAAAGAACTTTCTGCAGTGATGGCAGTGTTCTGTGGCTACACTGTTCAGTATGATAGCCACTAGCTCCTTGTGGCTACTGAGCACTTGGTGTGTGGCTATTGCAATTGAGAAACTGAACATTCTTAAATTTCAGTAAATGTAAATTTAAATAGCTACACACAGCTAGTGGCTATCATGTTGGACAGTGTAGCTCTAAGTAGAAACATAGAAAGCAAACCAGTGTCACTATAAACACAGGGACTTAGAACAACAGATTCTTTAAGTAGTAATTATCTCCTTATCATCATAGTTTAGGGGTGGCACATAAATTTGGGGGATACTTCACATAAGACCCAGGCCCTAAACTCAGCCATTTGAGAAAAGAAAATTGGAGCCTCAGAATGGAAAGATATGATAAAAATATTCAGTTCCAAAAGACTTTATCGAAGAATGAAAGTTTCCTGCTCTTAGATAATTGTGTCCTTTTCCAATTTTTAGGAAGACCTAGACAGACGGTATAACATGGAGAAAGAGAAACTTTACAAGATCCGTTTACTACAGGTAAGTGAAAGCAAGAACAAAAAAACACATAAATACACTTATCTGGGTATCCTGTAGAGAACTAGGAAGTCTCGGTATCTAAGAACGACAGGTACGGAGGCTGCCGTTTTCCATTGTTCTGTCTGGAGTTGAACTGTGGGGTTTAAGATGTTGACAGTAGCACCTCACATCGGTACGTTACTTTCACGGTCATCTCGATGGATTTGATAGAGATCTCTGGGGTGGAGAGTCGGTATTAGCTTCATTTTCTGTATGAAGTAATTGACTCAAATCAGTTAAGTACTTGTCCAAAGTCAAGCAGCTAGTAAGTGCCAAAGCCAGCCTTCAAGTTCCAGAGCTCTTGTCTAGTACTTTTCCTCTAAAATCACGTGCCCATTTTAGTGGTCTTATTTGATAACCTTGGAGGTTTGTAAGAAAGCCATCAAATATGGTTGGTTCCAAAGCTGAAGTCACACAGAGTCAAAATTTCTTTGCAAAATCCCTGGCATTGCCAGAATCTGGCTAATGGAAGCTCGGAAGCCTAGAGTTAGCTCATGTTGTCCTTTGGCTTGGGCCTTCTCCCTGTTCTCCGGGAAGAGAAAGCCAGGCTCCCAACGGGAATGGCCAAAGGGCTGCAGGGGCTAGTGAGTCCCTGTCTCTCCTATCTTTAGCTCTTGCTTACTTTGCTGAGCTGTTTGGTTAAATTCGGGTGCATCAGATTTGTCCTTGATACAGGGACACTGCTAATCTTTAAAGAAACAGAATTAAATGAAACCAGGAAAATATACAGCTGCATACTTGAAGACTTTGTGACTGTGTGCTTACTCTATGTATATTCAGTGTTGTGTTAGGCACCAGGAATAGTAAATGGGATGGCCCATCTTCTGGGAGCTGGCTGGCTATTTGAGAACCAAGATATGTCCCTATACATCAAAGTACAAGGGAGTTGATATGCAAATTGCCAATCGTGGGCAGCTTCAGACTCCCTAGAGGGAAGCTACAGTAAAACCATAAGCCTGCTGGGGTCCGGAGCCCGAGCGGGGGCCGTGGGGCTGGGCGGACATGAACTGGCATGGGAGAGATTGAGAAGCCATATCTGATGGAACTTAGCATCAGTTGAGTCAAAGAAACAGAGGAGTCAAGGATGGTGCTTGAATTTCTGACTCGGGTGGGTACCTGTATTCATTGAGAAAAAGCATTAAAAAAAGAATAGGGTTCAAGGGGGTGTGTGTGAATAGGAGTGTTACTGAGATCTGTTTGCGGCTCTTGAAAGTTGGGACACTCAACCAAGTAGACGTGTCCAAGAAGTGATTGGGTGTCAGGTCTGATGCTCAGGGTAGTCTGGGCTGGCCATTAGGTGGCGGCACTATGTTGGTGGTAACCAGAGCTGTGACAGTGGGGTGAAACCTGTGTAAGGACAGGCAGTGGCAAAGGATGACCCCCCCCCCAGTGAGGTAGCTGGAGGGATGGGGAAGCCAGGGTCTTGTGGAGGCTGAGCAGAGGGCTCAGCAGAGAGAATGGTAAATTTTACTAGAAATCAAGGAAGCTGGAAGCTGACAATTATCCATGAACTGTCTCCCAGAGAAGTTCTGTGGTGACTTAGTGAGAGCAGTGCGGCCGGTGTTGGGAGAAGCCAGCTGCCAGTGGGGAGACGGATGACTGCGGGCGTGGGGGCGGCTACAGGCCCTGGGGGTGCTGGCCCTCAGGAAGTTGGGCTGCTGCTGCCGAAGAAAGAGCCTGCTGGCTGAAAGGTGATCGGGGCTTAGGGAAGGGCTTTAGAGGGGTGAGGGACCTTAGCCTATCTAAATGCTGGTGAGAAGGGGGAGCCAGTAGAAAGGGAGAGGTTAAAGATGCAGTAAAAACAGTAAGATTCTTGGGGAAAAAAAAAAAAAAGACAAAATTCTGGAGTCAGAGCCTCAGCACCCAGGAACAGGATAGCCTTGGCCTAAAGGACATGCGCATTTCTCCCTCCGACCAGAGCCACAGAGCCCCTACTCTGGGCCTGGTGGGTTTCTCTCTGAGAGGCTTGTCTTTCCTCAGTACTTAGAGACCTCCCACGTGCTGTTGTGAGCGGGGCAGACTGAAGAGCAAGACGGGGTGGCACAGAAGAAAGGGAACAGTGTGGGAGCCCGTCCACACTGCACTGCTCTGCCTCCCCAGTGCCGTCAGTGGCCAGTTTGGCTCCTGTACCCCCAGTCCATGGTAGGGCGAAAGTGCGAGAAAGATACTGTAGGAGTAAATTGTAGGAGCTTTTCAATAGGCTAAGGAATTTGGAATTTATATGGAGGCAGCAGGGGGGCATCCTTTCTTCGTCATCTGGGAGGCCTTCCTTTTCATTCCCACTCCCCACCTGGTGATGGTGGAATCAGCTACTCTTGAGTGCTTTGGGGCCTAGAGGGATGGCCGAGGGCTGTCCACAAAAGCCCTTCCCGTGTAGGATCTTCCATCCCTAGCCATTCATTTGCTGCCTTCTCTGGTTCTAGTTCATAGCCACACACACACCTTCTCCATGTGTCATGAAGTGGGAGGAGGGTCCATCAGAATCTGAGATGGGGACCTCAAGCCAATAGCGGATTTTTGGATGGGGTGTGTGGTTAACGCTCAGAAGGAGGTGGGGGCAGTATTTTGGCTCCCCAGAGAACATGTAAGACCTTTTACCAGATAGTGTTGTCTCCCCCTTCCTTTTGCATTTAGGCTCGAAGAAATCGAGAAATAGCAATTTTGCATCGCAAGATTGATGAAGTACCCAGCCGAGCTGAGCTAATACAGTATCAGAAGAGATTTATTGAACTCTACCGCCAGAGTATGTGCATCAACCACAAACACTCTCAGGACTGGTCCTGGGAGGCACGGGAGGCGAGGGTTCTGTCCCACATGAGCGTGGTAGGGTGTGCATCATAGCATAGTTGGTGAAAGCCACCACCAGAAGGGGCTCCCTGTCATCATCAGGCCCCCCCTGCCCTCATTCCCATAACCCACTGTTAAGTGACCCTTAACCCCAGGAGCAGCATTAGGGTGCTCTACCACCCTCTCTGTGGACAGACTGAGCTAACTGAGCTCTTAGCATGACGTTTTGAACCCGCCTTCTTCCTGGTCAGCCAGTGGGCTCCAGTGAGCTCCCCATCCGCTTTCCAGCCTCCCACGGGACATGAGCACTCCATGATAGAGCCTCTCTGGATCAGTCCTCATTCATTGTTTTTCTGGATGAACTTTCTTGCCCTTGTGATCCTTGACTTTGACAGCACTATATTCACCCAGTAATCCAGGACTGGTCTCTCTCAGCTGGAATCAGTGAGCTGGCCTTGTCATGTTCAGAGTGACCCTCAGAGTGTCACTGCCTATCTGTTCCCACTGCCACCCTGATAGCTGTTCTTAACTTGTGTCAGAGCTCAGCTGCACGCATGCTAGCTGGTCTGTATACCCACACCTATCATGTCCCCCCTCTCTCTGCTGTCCAGTGAGCTCCCTGGGCCTCCTGAAGAAAATGTCTCTCCTTATTATCTCCAGAACCTCCCCAGTCTAAGCGGCCTGCCTGGAGGCCCCCTTTCCTTCTCTGAGCCCACATTCTGGCTTCCCCGGTCCACACACCGCCCCTCAATACACCATGCACTTTGACACGCAGCTTAGGCTTCGACTCCTCTCGTTACCTATGCCTAGCACCCCTTCTCAACTCTGTCAGACCCAACAGATACAAAACTGAATTCAGCCTCCCTACCCTATTTCTCCTCCTGGTCACGGGGATCACTGTCTAGCACCCCCAGCCTCTCGAACATCCTTCCTGGTTCAGGCCAGAGCACTGTCCTTACTAGGGTCAGAGTCATGCTTCCTTTCACTCCTGCCCCCATCCTGATGTTGAACACGGCCCTCGAGCTTGATTCCAATGGTCAGAGGCAAGAATCGACAGTGACAGCTTCTCAGCAGAAAATAGTTTCTGCCTTTTTTTTTTAAGATTTTATTTATTCATTTGAGACAGAGATACAGAGAGAAAGCACGAGCAGGGAGAGAGGCAGAGGGAGAAGCAGGCTCCTCACCGAGCCAGGAGCCCGATGTGGGGCTCGATCCCAGGACCCTGGGATCACGACCTGAGCCGAAGGCAGACGCTTAACCATCTGAGCCACCCAGGCGCCCCTAGTTTCTGCCTTAAGTTTAATCTTTAAACCTTTTCTCGTAATTCTGTATCCCTGCCTACTTTCCAGCTTTTAACAGTAATAATAACAATACCTTGCATCTGGATATTTCAGAGTAAAACCTGACACATGTTTAAGTCCTTTTGATAGGATATTTTTACACCAAATAAATTTTCAAGCAGTTACACCGGAATATCTGTATCATTTTCATTATTATTATTATTATTGTCAGATCTCTACAGCCCCCACCCTGTCCTTAATCTGGATAGAGGAGGGGTGACAGGCACATTCCTGAACAACAAAGCTAAAGGTTGATTGGTTTATTTATGGCAGTGATTTTCAGCCTTGGCTACACATTGTAATCACCTGATCCTGCCTCCATAAAATCTCATTTAATTGGTCATGAGATTTTAAAAGCTCCCCAGGCTGTTCTGTGTTTCAGCCAGGCTTGAAATCCACTGTTCTAAAGCTCTGAACAAGAATAGTATTTTAGGCACCTGGGTGGCTCAGTCTTTAAGCGTCTGCCTTCAGCTCAGGTCATGATCTCAGGGTCCTGGGATCGAGCCCCGCATCAGGCTCCCTGCTCAGCAGGAAGCCTGCTTCTCCCTCTCCCTCTCCCTCTCCCACTCCCCCTGCTTGTGTTCCCTCTGTCGCTGTGTCTCTGTCAAATAAATAAATAAAATCTTTAAAAAGAAAAAGAATAATATTTTATACTGAGTAGTTCATGTGGTGATTTTCATACAAATTAGTTTGATACTGGGAACATTTTTAACTGTTGCCTCAAAATACCTGTATCGGGTTATTAACCTCTGTTACCAAATATGTACAGCAGTATCTCCAGCCCCCACTCATCTTTGAGCTGCACCGCTGTGGGGAGGCACAGCTATCACTGGGTAATAAGATTAAAAGTTGGCTGATTGGCTTAAAGATTTGGGTTTAAATGTTAGTGGCAGTTGCCCAAGGAAACCACCAGTGCCCACGGCCCACTCTGCCTATCTCTCTTCCCCAACTCATGCTGCTCCAGAGGGACCTGCGTTCAACGAGCAAGAGCCACTGGGAAAGCAGACCCCACTGCCGTCGGCCAGTGCTTGATAACTGTTAGACATCAGGATCTTTGGTTACAGCTACATTGGAGGGCTCAGCTTAGGCCCAAAGCCTGACTGTGAATCCAGGTCTTGGGATTTTATCCCCTGCTATATGCTGAGAGAACTCAGAGTCATGAGGAAGGCACATAGGCTCAGAGCCACGTGGGGGCCACCCAAGCACCCAGCCACAAAGCAGGAAGACGAGTGGGGCAGGAACCCTTCCCCCCTTGACTTCGTCCTCTGGTGAATACGGCCCAGTCCCAGTCCTAGATTTTGGTGCTTTCCTCCTATGTCATTCTCTAGGGAAGAGTGAAAAACAAGAGGTGGACAGAGATGCAGAGTAATTTTATAGGAAACGATGTTGGGAGCCTGGTAAATAAGATCTCCCACCTTAGTCATATGCACAGAAATGGGAAGAAAATTCATACTCCTTAGGCACATATTCTGCCCTAGGTTAGGCACGACATTCATCTAGTAGATATTTTGGAGGGCCTGCTATATAGGCCTGTGCTAAGCATAGGGATTCCAAAAGGGAGCAGACTGTGGCTCCTGCTCAGGAGCAGTGTGGGAAGGGAGGACACCACCTAAGGAGGAGGAGGTGGCATGGTGGCTTCCTCATCCTTGCCACCTTCCCCCGAGGGTGCCTCACCTGAGAAACCCACCCGTCCCACATGCTGCCAGGTTCCTCGTCCCGGCTGGGCCAGTCACAGCAGGCCGGCTCCTGCCAGCCCGCAGCAACTCTGCACAGGCTTGTGTGCACGGTGGGGCTTCCACACAGACGCCTTGACATGCCGGGCTCCTGTAGGTGGGCCTCCTGGGGCAGGGGGTGCTTAGGATTGTTCTGATGCATTTTCTTCTTCATGTGTTGATTTCTTTACTTTTACAGTTTCTGCAGTGCACAAAGAAACCAAGCAGTTCTTCACTTTATATAATACCCTGGATGATAAAAAGGTTTATTTGGAAAAAGAGGTAAGAACTTGTATGAAAAGAAAATAACATAATCAGAAGAGCAGAGACCAGGGCTGTTAACCCCAGGAAGCTCTGTTGACCCCAGGAAGCTCAGACGAACTGAGTGTCGGTGTAAGTGGAAGGAGCGCCTGCTGTGTGCCCCATGCTGGGTCACAAAGTTAGAGAGTAAGAGACGCTTCAGAGCTAATGTTGCACAGGTGCATGGGCTGACGTGGGACTGGTGGACCGTGGTTTCGTAGTGCCTTGTGAGAAATGATGTCTAGAGAGACTCAGAAGGCACACGTGGAGGGGGCCTGGGTTGGCAAAACTTTAGTTTGAGTTTTAAAGGAATAGCTAAATAAAATGGGGATGGTGGGCTCGTTTGAGTTGACATGGGGAAACTAGCTAATCATCAGTGGCCGCCAGGAGTGGAAAGGGGTGCCCCGGGCACTGACACCCCCTCCGCATTACTCTTGACACTCAGCTTAAATCCACTCATGATTCAGGGCTCCCTCACATCAGATGACAGATGATTGGAGCATGGTGGCAGGGTGTGCGGCTGTGTTTTAAGGAAGAAGAAAAGGAACAGTGTGGTCTTCATAGGAGCAACACAGTGGGATGGAGAGAGCATGCACTTTTGAGTTGGACAGATTGGGGTTTTGTTCTGTAAAGAGGGCATTACACCCGCTTTGCTTGACTGTGATGGAGACAGAATAAGAAATGATGGTGCAGGTCCTTGTATCTGGTGGCTCCGGACACATACTAGTTCTGCCTATGCCCTCACCTCGAGGTCAACAGAATTTGTGTCCATTTCGTCATCACCTTGCCACCTGTACTGATTGCCCACTTAATAAGAATGATATCGCAGGTGCGTCTTTCACGTGACCCTCCCCCCCAAATGGAGGCATGTGTAATTAGTGTCAGCTTTCTTGGCTACTGTCAATCAAACCAGATCAGTCTCTCTCCCTAGAGGACACTTCTTGAGAAGGGGCATTGAGTTCTGTTTTTCTCTATATCCGGGGTCTTCCACAGTGACAGGCACATGAGAGGCATTTGATAAATAGTTGAGTATGAGTTGAGTGCATTTGGTAGGATTTACGTCAGACCTGGGGGCTAGCTCTGCCACACACTGTGGCCTTGGGGTCTTTCTGCCTAGTGAGGGGAAGACTTACCAACCCTAACTTAGGGATAGGCCAGCCCTTCTGAGAAAGCCCATCACCTTCCTTCATCAGTAGTGTTTAAAGTTATTGCATTCTTTTAAAAACTAGGAGTATGCAGGGGCGGGGTGGGAGCCTTTTAATTCCAAGCCATATTAACATAGAACTTTGTATTTGGATAAACTTACGCCTGTGCTGTTTTAGCTTTCGAGCATCCCTGTGGAGTCCTAAGGACAAGAGTACCATTTCCATGTTACAGACTCAGGTCCAAGTAGGGTCAGTGACAAGCTGAGTTAGTGACACAGCCAGAAAGAAGATTGAGGTTTCTGGCCCTCAGACTCAGAGCCCTGCCCCGGACTGTATCGCTGGGGCAGAGAGAGGGTCCTCCTGTGCAGCCCAAGGTGTTCTCCGTGGGAAGGGGGCTCTCAGAGCCGCCCAGCAGCTGGCCACATTGGGAAACTGCAGGATGGACACAGTGTCCCCGCTCTTCACCCCTAAGCTGATAGCCCTGAAAATAAAGAACACTGTTTGGTGAGGAAGCAGGGACTGGTGACAACTGCCCAAAGGGCCCTAATGGTAGCTGAGTGTCTTCTCTATTGGAATTTAGGCCCTTCTGGGAACCCTCTTCCTCCGTTCCTGGGCTCATGGGCTGTCAGAAGGTAGATGCTCTGGGAAAAACTGTGGGACTAAGCACACGCTGCTCTTTTTCTCATGTTCTTTCATCTCCATAAACAAGGTGTGCTGCTTTCAGAAGCAGTGGCAGAGACAAGACAGCCTTGCACTGGTTGGGGCCATGCAGGGCTCTTTCTACCTTTGGCTCATCATGGTTTTTCCTTTTTCTCTTCCTTTCCTCCTCAGATCAGCCTGCTGAACTCAATTCATGAGAACTTCTCACAGTAAGTACTGGTAGTCCTCCTTCCTGGCAGCACCTCCTTGTACCCTTCACTGTGCATTTGGCTCGCCTCCCCGTGAGAGGAAGTGTGAGGGGCGAGACGGGGCGAGACGGGTGGTTTTACACTCTCACCCCCAATGCACAGTGTGCCTGTGTCTTGCTTTACACGTTCTTGCAAAAATTTCTCAGCGTTCTTGCAAAAATACAGTGATGTTAGAGTGAATTTGAGAAACACCAAGGAATATCTTGGGGGAAAAAAGTAACTTTCAAGTAATTTGTGTCTCACTACTGTATTCTCTTTGTATATTACTTTTGTCTTGTTAAGATTAGATCAATACCATTAGTTCTTGAGCACATAAGGATGCGTCACAATTTAGATAATGAAATAATCTAATTTTTAAAAAGATTTTTAAAATCTGCTGATAGATCTTGTTTCTAGGTGAGTGTGCATCTTCCAAACTACTTTATGCAGATAAGAATTCTTTTTCCCCAAAAATTGTATGGCAAGGCCCACCTGTACCCAAGTCGTACCAGCCCTCAAGCATGCCCAGTGGCCTGCTCACCGTCCAGCAGCCCAGGGCTTGCTGTCTATACAGCAGGCTCCCTTTGCTTCCAGCACAAACCTCTCAGCCCCTGGCAGGTGACTGGTGACTAAGATCTGAATGGATTACAAACTCCAGATCGGGAGCTTCATTTCTAACTAAAAACAAACCAAAAAGAAACCACAGCTCCCTGATAAGATTCAGATTCAATTAGTGACTTAGAACCTTGACATTTCTAAAAATGGTGCCTTCATCTTTATTTCCTGATAATTGAGAGAGGCTGCAGTGTGTGATGTTGCTGTGATGAGTTCTGCTCTGTCAGCCCGTCCTGTGGGAGAATTCTCAATCCCTGTATCCACGTGCTCGGATCCTTGTGGCGCCATTCCCAGCACAGAGCAGGAAGTGAAGCGGATGGTTTCAGGACACCAGGAAATCCACTCGTTTAGCTGCTGCCCTCAGAAATGAAACAAGATTTCCTGACCGTGGTTTTAGGAAAATCTCAGAGTATGTCTGCCAGTCTTGAGCAGTACCTCCGAATCCTCAGGTTTCTAAAAACTAAATGGAATTCATTTCTTAGGCAGTCCATGTCATCATCAAAGTAAGAAATATTTTTGTTGGTTTTAATAACATTGTGTTTTGCTTTAAGAAAATACATACTTAAGCAAATTGTAGAGAAAGTGAGGAAAAAAGATTAATATTAATATTCAGTTATGAGATGAGGGTAATTGTCATTGCCTTCCTCGGAGTTTAGAATCCGTAACTGCCTGGGACCCAGGGGCCCCCAGGAGTCCACCATGCCTCACAAAGGCATCCTCTGGGCACTGGGCAGACTCCTTGATGCCTCCCCCTTCCTCAGCGTCCTGCATGCTGGTCTTCACTCTGCTGATTGTTTCTTTCAGAGCCATGGCCTCCCCTACTGCCCGGGACCAGTTTTTACGTCAGATGGAACAGATCGTAGAAGGAATTAAGCAGAGCAGAATGAAGGTGAGAGGACTTGTTTTCTATAGTGCAGCCCGGATCTCACACTGGTTACGGAGAAGGCCTTAGGAAGAGCAGGCCTCTTCTGCTTGTCCTGAGAATGTGCTCCCAATCCTGAAGACACACCTTCAGTGTCTGCAGCGTGGATTCCCAGCATACCTCCGACCCTGCAATGGGCAGCACCAGCTCCACAGGCTGGCGGTTTAATGGAAGCTCTTAACAGTAGCCCCATGGATTGAACATCTACTATGGGCCAAGCATGGTGCTAGTCCTCCTAGAAGCCTTCCTAAATGAGTAGTGTTACCCCCATTGTATAGAAGAGGAAGCCAACTTTCACCAGTGGACTTCTTCTCTTGTCCACAGTCTCTTCTTCACTGGATCTTTGGTTCCTGAAATTCTACCATTAGAGATTCATTCCTTAGGATGCTTGAGAGCATTTTAGTTTTCAGGAATCCTCCGTAAAAAATGCAAATAATTATCGAACTGAATTCTAAAGTGAGAGGATATTATGCCTCAGAAGAGAAAAGAGGAATCGATAAGCATTGAGAGTTCCAGAGATAGCCTTACAGAGAATCATTCATCCTGGGGCCAGCATGGAATTTTCATCACTCTGTGGCTCTGCACTTGGGCCGTTTTGACTATAGTAAAGATTTCATGACTGTCTAGAAACCAGACATAGCTGCAGTTTTCTGCTGTTATAACCAGATGAGTCTTTGCTAATACTTCCAAATCTCTTACTTTTGATCCCTTTAAAAACGTGGATCACACCAGAGTGGTCCTCAGGCACGGCAGTCAAACTCTGGGGACTCTCCTCTCTCGAGCTTGGGGCAGAGTGGTGCAGGGGGTGATGTCAGAATGCGAACACACGAAGGAAAGAGTGCCTGTAGTACTTGGCATCATAAAAACCCACTCACAGAAGGCCAGCCTTCATGGTTCCTATAATCTCATCTCACAAGAGATGAACTAAGGGCAAAAGCTCTTTATGTCCCTTTCCCTGTCGAAAATATTAATCTCTCCATTAACGACTTCCATAAAATGATGTCAGTGGAGGAAAAAAAAGAAATTACCACTAGTGACAAGACTGTTCAGCCCCAAAAATGAAAGCAGTCGTGAGGCAGCACGTCACCTGCCTTGTGCACGTACACACACCCAAGCCAGGACGGTCCCTTCTTGATGAGCTAAGTCCTAAGGGTATAAGGGAGGAGGAGGAAGATGGAGAGCCTAGCTAAGCACAAGCCTTTAACAACCCAGATCACAGCGGGGTGGACCTTTCCGCCCTCCTGTCATGCCATCATGCTCCTCCTTAGAGAGCTGCTTTTTCTTTTTTTTTTTTTTTTTTTTTTTTTGAGAATGAAAGCTGGAAAGTGGGGGTCAAGGGGAGGGAGAGAGAATCTTAAGCAGGCTCCACCCCCAGCGCAGAGCCTGATGCTGGGCTCCATCTAACAACCCCCAGACCATGACCTGAGCTGAAATCAAGAGTCAGAGGCTCAACCCACTGAGCCACCCGGCACCCCGCAGAGCTGCTCTTGTCCATAGTAAAGAACACTGGGAATTGATTATTTTGTTTTGTTTTGTTTTTCCTTTGGCTTCCCCTTCCTGTTTACCAAGAGACGCGTTCCTAGGAAAGGAAGTAGATGTGATCCGTTCATTCTCTCCATTCTCCCCCAGGCTTCATGCTATTGGTACCTCAGTGCCGACCAGTGAAAGAGGCTGCTCTGTGTCTGTCTCCCCAACTAGATGGTGGGGTACGAGATGCCCACGGGCAGAGAGGGTTCTCTTCCTCATGTGAGCATCGCCAGTGGCGAGCCCAGCACCTGACCCACGGTGGGCTTTCGGGAACTGTTTGCTGAGTGAATGAATTCATTCAATTGACTGCAAAGGCAGTTCTCAAAGAGGGTTCCTGGTCAGGTTTGATTATTGGCCGGCATTTCAAATGCAAGAAGGCTGTCTTTGCAGAACAACATTCGTTTGGATGCATGTCTTTTGAAGTGTTTGTTTAAAAAACCATAGCCCTCCCTATATGGATGCCATGGTGGTTCCTGCTCAGAGTATATGCGGCAGGGGAGTCTGTGTCCTCACACAGCACACAGCCCTGGAATTGGTGGGTGTGGGATGTACACGGAGTAGACCATAGACCAGCAGTGTGTACACATAACAGGAAGGGTGTGTATGGTGCACGGAAGGGCTCCTGAGTGAAGAGAGAGTCACATACTGGAAGGCATTTTATTTTATTTTTTTAAAGATTTCATTTATCTGACAGAGAGAGAGAGCACGGGCAGGGGGAGCGGGAGGCAGAGGGAGAGGGAGAAGCAGGCTCCCCGCCGAGCAGAGTGCCAGATGTGGCGCTTGAACCCAGTTCCCTGGGATCATGACCCGAGCCGAAGGAAGTCGCTTAACCGACTGAGCCACCCAGACGCCCCACTGGAAGGCATTTTAACCTCATCCTGAGGAGGTGAAGTCTCTGGCTCTCTGGAATACTGGGAGCAAGTGCTCCGCAAAAGAATCTAGGGTTCCTGACCTAGAGTGTGAGGGGGGGTGAGCAAGGAGTGGGAACAGTGGACCTGGGGAAGGGGTCGCTAGGACAGTGTGAAAATAAAACCCAGACCTAGGAGTCAGCTTCTGATTCTGTGGGCTCTCACCGCCTGTTACCAACCGCATTCTAGGTGTCCAGCGTGAAGACAAAACACAGACCCTGAACCAAGTGATGTGTCGTTCACTTAACTAATATCATATATACCTTGTAATCTGTGATCTAGGTGATATTATCCTTATTTTGCGACTAGGGCACCTGTCATTCCAAAAGATGAAATAACCTGTCCAGGGGTACACAGTGAGTGACAGAAGTAGGTTTGGAACCCAGGCCTCTCTGGTCTCGAGGTCAGTCCGTTTCAGGGTTGCTACACTACCTTTCATGGCTGGACCTGGGGACATTCAAATTAAATTTATTAAAGTGCCCTGTGTATGTTGCTAAGACATAGTCATTCATGGCCAGATTTTCTGCTGGAGGGCAGAGCAGGCAGGAAAGGTCTGGGATCGATCTGCCAGACTATGCGACTTAAAGAGTAGGGACCCAGCAGTGAGGTCCCACCCAGCTCAGCAGAAAAGGTTCCTAGCAGTTGTGGGAAGTGGTGACAGGAACCATAGTCATCTGGACAGCATCAGGAAGCCTGCCAGAAGCGAGCAGGGTGGACTGCTGAGCCAGGGATGAGTGTTAAGGTGGCCCTGACCAAAGTCCCCAGGGGGACTGCCCGCCTCTGGGAGACCTCAGGGGCAGGCAGGTTACCAGACTCCAGGCCTGGGCTCAGGCATGTGACCGGTGTCCATGTGTAGACCTATGGACAGAAGAGGGCAGGGGGCTCAGGATTAGGTCACCAGGTGACTTAGGAGCTGGATACATGGTCAGGAGTGGACCAGGCAGACCAGTGCCCATGTGGGTGGGATAGGCTGTGGGGACAGCAGGTTGCAGTTCACCAGGTGATGGGCCCGTGGCCTGGAGAGGGGTATGACTGGGATACAGTGCAGCCAGTTCAACTTTAACCTGGATTTACTGGGCCATCCCTTCCAACGTGTAACTCGGAAGCCCTGCTCAGGCATCAGAAGACCAGTGATTCCGTCCAGCGTGCTCTTGAGCACCTGCTGCGAGCCAGGCACCAGCTGGCCCCCACAGCTTTCTGCCCTCACCACCCGGGTGATGCTCCCACTTGCTGGCGGAAATAGTGCACATACCACTGCCGACTCTGCCCAGTGTCCCCTCCTCAGAGAGCCCTCCATGGCCATCCAGCTGAAGAGGCTGTGCGCCCACCCGCCTCTCTGTCCCCCAACACAGGCACTCTCTTCACAGTAGTGATCATGAATAGGGATTTGCACATGGATTGTGCCAGGTGCTTGGTTAGCATCAGCCCCTCTAGCACCCTCTTTGGGAGCAGTGATACCGCCTCGTCACCACCGTGTTTAGTCTTCAGGGTGACCGTGCAATATCTGTTGGAAGACTAAGCTGTCAGGTACCTTAGGAAAGTCTCTTTAACCCACATCCAGCCTTTTGTTTATGAGGTCACCGTCCTGGAAACACCCTAAATTTTCCACCAGTAGAAAAATGGGTAAGGTAGCAGTGTGATTGGGAATATTGTAGAGTTTTTAAAGTTTTGATTGTTGAAAGCATACAATAGCATGGCAATACTTACGTTGAATGAAAGAGGACTCAGTTATTTACATAGGAGTTTCTCAACCTCAACACAATTAACATGTTGGGCCAGATGACGCCTTGTTGTGTGGGGGCTGTCCTGCACATTGTAGAAAGTTTAGCAGCATCCCTGGCTCCTAGCAGAAGGTGCTTGGAGCACCCTCTCCTCACAGCTGTGGCCATCTAATCCATCCCCAGATACCACGTCGTGCCCTTCAGGGAGCAAGATCACCCCTGGTGGAGAACCACTAGGCTGTTGATTGTGGAGTTGTAATCACACACACACACACACACACACACACACACACACACACACACACGGGACAGTTAATGCCCAATGATAGAATTGCTGAGTAAATTCGAGAAACCTCTATGCAATATCACGCAAATAGGTCCATCTCAGAAATGATATAAAGAAGTCCCTGGAAATGTTGGTAATAGTCACCTTTTGGGTGTCGCCTGCAGGCCTTGGTCACCACATGCCCTTCCTCACCATTTCCCAAAATGTTTCAACAGATGGAAAAGAAGAAGCAAGAGAACAAGATGAGAAGAGACCAGTTGAATGACCAGTACTTGGAACTGTTAGAAAAGCAGAGGCTCTACTTTAAGACTGTGAAGGAGTTCAAGGAGGTAAGAGGGAGATGGGGCCAGGCACGGAAGGCTGTGGGGGATTTGTGTTCGTCTCAAGAGGAGCCCTTAAAAACCAGAGTGGCTGCCTGGTTTCCCACTGGTCTGGGGATGGGTAACAGCAGGTCGGCAATGTGATCCAACAGTAAAGTCCTGCATCCAGGTAGTTCAGGACTGCATGGTGCGCTGGCCCATCTCCAGTCTTGAACTGAACGTTCTGAGAGACATCACAACTTTATTTTTATTCCCCTCATGTTTAGTAAGCATATTAAACTCACAAGTAAAATAACATCAAAGGCCACCTGGAAGCAGCATTTGTTACACATTCAGAGCTGGAGTTTTCCTTCCCCCCCATCCGAGGTGGGGGAGGGACCTTGAGAAGCCTGTGGGAAGGGTGAACTTTGAGCGTGGCAGGCTCGGGTTCGAACCCTGCCTTTACCACTTACCAGCTGTGCACTTGGGCAGTGACTGAATCCCCCCAAACCTGTTGCCTCCTTGGTGGGTTCTGCTGGGTCAGGCGAGGGATGAAAGCATCTAGCACTCCGTCTGCCTCCTATAACACCCAGCGCTCAACTGAATTTTGTATGTCCCTGTCTTTTCTCCCTGCATTTGGGCAGGGTTACTCTCCGTGGGTCCAGAAAGAAAAGTGTTTGCCCTTTTCTTATGAGATTTTCTGGAAAGGAGATTTTGTTGTGTCACTTACTAGGATATCAGCAGCTTCATTTTCAGGAATTCCTAACCCAAATCCATGTGATTTCAGTGAGTATAGAGATTGCTAAATATAGAGGGGCTAGAGGTGTAGGTTGTATCCTGGTGTTAGGTCCACAGAATAAAAATTATGATCTTTTCATACCAATAATTTTATTCCTGTATATTTTTAAAAACTTGTTTCCCTCCCTCCCTCCCTCCCTTCCTCCCTTCCTCCCTTCCTCCCTTCCTTCCTTCCTTCCTTCTTGATTTTTCCTTTTCTACTTCTCCTTCCCTCTTTTTTTTAAATTTAACTTGTGGAGGCCACAACCCATAGACATTTCAAAATCTCTCACACTTTCCATAAATGATCTTCCCGCTCCTACCATGCCCCTGGGGATATATCAGGTTGTTAAACAGACCCGCTCCCTGTGTCAAGGAGCTTATGTTGTGGTTGGGGAGACAGATAACAAGTTAGGAAGCACAAACCCTAGTAAACAAGTAATAACAAATGAGAACTAATTTCAGTTTTTGCCAGGGGTGGGAGCACTAACGGAGATGGTGTAGTCAGGGCGGGTCTCGGGTGCCGTGCGGACTTGGCCAGAGCTCTTTTCCCCCTTTAATGCAAATAACTCAGAGAAAAGGCCCAACGGGGAGGAATTAAATGTTGCTGGGACACGCCAGCACTGCCCTTTTGACAGCAGAAACAAAAAGATAAGTTGAGGAGGATAAGTATAAGCTGTCAAAATCAAAGCAAATAAAAGGAAATGGAAAAGCACTACGCGCTCTCAGGGCTGAAGGCTAAAGATGACCTCCCAAGGCAACGGTTGCTTCAGAGATGGTAAGCATCAGGCTTTCTGTGATCCTGCCTCCCTAGGCACAGAGACCCTCACGTCAGCACGCGTGGGTCCCTCCGGGCCGCTGAGACCCCTAGACCATGTGCCTGCCCGTGCCGTTTCCCTTCGTCCAAAGCTCATCGGGGAAAAAGGGAAGGGGAATATATGTTCTTCAGACAACTGAATAGACTCACCTTTAAAAAAAAAAAAAAAACATATTTTCTTGTTTTTTGACATGAAAATGATAGTATTCTTTATTTTTTAACATTTTACTTGGCAAAAATTTAAAATTAGCAACTGCGTGTCAGTGTTCCGAATTCTTAAACTCTTTCCACCTGCTCCTCTGAGGTGACTCGGCCCCTCCTTGCAGCCACCACAGCTTGAGGAAGAAGTGCTGGCGGAGGCTTGCGGCTCCCCAGTTTCCACCCCATTCCTTCAGCTGGAGTAATTGTGCTATTTTACAGACGGCAGTTACGGGATAAGATCTCACGTGTGGTGGAAGATCGGTCTGAAGGAGCAGACTTTCATCCCAGGGCGGGGTCTTCTTCCAGAACCCTGGAAGATGAGAAGAGACCAGTTGAATGACCAGTACTTGGAATGACCAGAGTACTCTCTGCCTGCTTTCTTTCCTTGCCCCCCACCCCCCACCTGCCTGGTCTCCTCCTGGGTTCTAAATTCCCGCCGCATCCTGGTCTGTGGCGCTTGTGGTGGCTGCAGGTACTCTTCATGCAGAGCGCAGCAGCATCGCAGAGCACGGCCCTGGCCACCTTCGTCGTTCCCTTCATCGGGTCTGGCGTACTGCACATTCACTGAGCTCCAGTGGTGCCCCCTCATCCTGACTCCCAGCCTCCTTGGCTGTCGAGGCACTGGTTAGAGACATCCAGTGACCTCTAAGTTTCCACTGGCTTGCTCATCGCAGCAGGTGTGTTAATAGCAAGTCGGCCAAGGAACGACACATGCTCTGAAGTCTCTTTAATTGCGTATTACGTTAATTAATTACGTCTCTAAACCACGGTCTCTCATAAGGTCACCAAAGAGAGCTTTAATTTCTAGCCTAGCACTGACGAATGCAGGCCGTGCATTTTCATGAAACTGACTTTGAGTACATAGTTTCGAGGGGGCTGAAGTGCTGCGTCTGGCACATGGTGGGCCCCATGCGCTCTTCAGTAGGACAGAAACAGGCAAGGAAGTTTTTTCCCTTCTCTTCTGGAAAGAAATGCCTAAAGGACCCTTTCTCCATTTGCTTTGAACAGATAGACAGTATCGTTCTGTAGTTTCCCCAAAGGCCTCCGGTAGATTGCATGAAACTTCATGAGCACTCGCACAGAGCAGGTGACGGATGGCCCAGGATACCTGTCCTGGGAAGTTCCAGCACCATCTCAGCTTTGTGTGCATAGACTGGCCCCTGCCGGGGACGCTACCACAGGACCATGTTGATGCTGCTGAGCTGTTTTGCCTCATTTAAAAGTTCAAGTGGGTGACAACTGAATGTATTTATTCATTGTTTTGTTGTTTTATCTTTTATTATGGAAATTTTCAAAAAATACACAGAAGTAGAGAAGGTAATTTAATAATAGAGTAGTATGACTGTCTCCCTGTTCTTTTTGCATCTTTACCCCCACACCCACGCTTTGTTTTTGGCTGGAGGCTTTCTCCCCAAGTAAATCGCAGTAACTCATTTTATTTTATTTCATTGTATTTTATTTTCTCTTCAATAACTCGTTTTAAAAAGGACAACTTTCTTCTCTAATGTTACTCAACCTCTTTCTCTTCCCACGGCCCAGGAACAATTAACTCCCTCCCCCTCCAGAAACATGTGCTCAAAAAGTGTCAGAGTGCCTTGCTTCTGACAGTCAGCCTTCCCCACCGGCCCAGAGCCCAGCTATTCCCCCGGCTCTGAGGAGAAGGCTAAGTACCTGCAGGTGAACTGGCACTTAGTAAAAAAAGGGTCACTGCAGCCATGAGCCATGGCACTTCCAGAAAGAACCAAGGGCCTCCAGGAGCACCTAGCCAGGCCCAGGGAGATGGAAACACTGACTTCGGGGGTCAGATGGAAACACTGACTTCGGGGGTCTTGGATGCAGAGGGTTAAGGTGGAAGGATTTCTTCCACACTAAGGGCATCTCCAGGGAAGCAGGGCTTCTGGAGGCCTGGCCTCACTCTTGGACCAGGGCCCTCCAGCTTGCCTCTCCAGGCCCTTCCCACTACCATGTTCATCTCTCAGCTTAAACCGGGTTCCTGGTGACATGGCCCAAGGAAGGAGGGGACATTGTTTGCTAGCAGGTGGAGGTATCCTGAGCTGTCAAGGCCGGTGGGAACAAGAGGGAAGGAGCAGGCGTAGTGAGAAGCTCTGGAACATGTTTGAAGAGGTGGATACAGAGTGATGCAGAGGTGACCTCGCCCCACTGGGTGCCAGATGCCACACACACGGGCTGGGACCAGTGACCTCCCTTGGCGCCTGCAGTAATGGATTTCATACAGCTCATTTTTAAAAGGGGAAGTGTCTCTCAGTGCATGTCTCTCAGCCAGTCTTCTGTGAGTTTCTTTCTTAAAGCTAAGGATATACCCAATCTCCACTGTTGTCAGAGTAAGAACTTCGCCATGGGCTCTGCTTGCTGAGGTGTGCCTTTCGTCACCCCTTTGGCCACAGGCTCCAAGGACCTTCCCCTTCCTTATCATAGTGGGTCCAGGATGGGTTCCTGAGTATCTGCTGGCCGCTTCTGGCCCCTGAGGGTTGCAGTGGCTTCGTGAAGTCTTGTGGAATGACAGTGCGTAATCATCATCCAGTTCTCAGCCTTACAGTCCAGAAGCCCGTTGTCGTTACAGTTATTTTGGTACCGAAGGTCAGGTGAACCCGTCCCGACCATTCCATCATGCCGGTGGCAGCATGCAAAGGGGCCGGTTTAGTCGGTCAGTCACTGTGTCTCCTGGGACTGGGAAAGCTCATGCACACGTTCTCTGCTTCCTTTCCAGGAGGGCCGCAAGAATGAGGTGCTGCTGTCCAGGGTCAAAGCCAAGGCCTCCTGAAAGTTCCCGGACATCATCGTATGTCACTGATTTTTTTTTTTCTTTTAACGCCATGTATCAACTGCAAGATGGTGAAATGGTTCTGAACACTACAGTAAAGAGATGCAGGGGTCATAATCTCAGCACCCGGATATTTTCTTTCTCCCATTTGCTTCCATTTCATCTCTCTGTTGTTGATGGAATCAGACGGTGTAAACATGATGGCTTGGATAACACCTGTCATCCTCTGAGGAAATGCGGGCAGTATTCGTTCTGTGTCGGGTCAACTTGAATTTCTCCAGTAACATTGCACATATGAAGGTACCTGTATTTGTATGGACTCTCTGAATAAAAAGGAATTCATTTGTTCAGCAAATGTTAATTGAGCAACCAGTGAGAAGTAAGCACTGGGGGAGACGGAAGTATAAAACACAGGCCCTGCACCTCAGGCAGCCAGCAAGTGGCCCGGGGGGGGGGGGGGGGGGGCAGAAATAGCCCATTAGACCCCAGAGCTTGGTCACCTGAGATTTTTTTTTTTTTTTTAGTAAACAAAGGTTTTTAGCTGAATGACCAGCCCATGTGAGTGTTGGTCACGTGGGCCCTTCACTTACCCTTGGTGCCTTTTGCTCCTGGCTCCTTGAGATGCCAGCCAGCAGTCTTAATGGTGTAACTGCAAGAATGAAAGCTCAGTGGCTGCCATCAGTTTAATTCTTACACACAACTCGAGTTTATTTCACCAAAAATTGAAAACAGGGGCCTCATATTGAGGACCCCTACACAAGCATGACACCTTAATATGCCCAGTTCTCACGTGAGTACCAGCCAGGCGTGGTTGGTCTTGTGCATCCCTCCCCATTATGCACACACACCATGAGCTCCACGTTCTGGACGGGTCCTGGGCCATGCACAGAGATGAGACTCATGCACCAGTCCCTGAGCCCCAGGGCAGCGTGTGGTAAATGCCAGAGCGACCGGCCACGAGCAGAAAGCACTGGAGGAGGAAGAGCAGTGGGGCGTGCAAAGATCCAGGAGATGTCGTGGGCGAGGTAGGACTGGGGCTAGATCGCAACGGGGAGTTGCATTTTAATAGGCGGACACAGGTGGGAAGGCCATTTCGGATAAAGTACGACTGTAATTAGAAACTTGAAAGGGTGCAGGGAGAGTCTAAGCATGCTTGTTGGGCAAGGAGTGGACGGGCCTGTCTCTGCAGGACAGGCAGGCTGGGACCAGCCTTTGGGGGGGCCTTGAAGGCAGGCAGAGTGGTAGACTGTGTCCTCTGGAAATGAGCAGAGCAGACCAGATGCAGAGCCCCTCCTGCCCTGGCTGTCAGGGATCTGGCAGCTCAGCCGTGTTCAGTGAACCCCAGCGTGAGGTTTGCGCTTCATTCTGCATGAACCTTGCACACATAACTGGTCAGTAGGTATGGACGTGACACATGGAAGCTTATACATGGAGGCAGCTGGGGCATTCGGTGCGGTCACAAGAGCATCACGTTCATTCTTAGTTCTCTGATGAGTGCAGTAAACAAATCTGATGTGGACAGAACTTTAGAAATCTGATGCCGGATTAGCAGCAGCCATGGGTTTCTGTGGCCAGGCAGCGAGGCCTGTCTGATGAGGCTGGCTGCTTCCAGAGTGACACTCCCCTGTGCCAAGTGTGCCCTTCCTGGGCTGCATACGTCGCCCCTTGGCTGCTCCGGCGGCCACAGTCATCTGCAGATTGATTTTTGAAAGGGCCCCATGAAGCTGAAGCAAGTGACAGCAGGTGGCACTCTGAGCGCGGGGGGTGGTGCTGGACAGCAGTTTGCAGATTATTTCAGATTCAGGGAAACATCTGTGTTTTCTTGTTGAGAAGCTCATGGACCCACCCCCCCAACAACGTTTTGAGCAGTTATGAAATTGTCTATTTGTCCAAAAGTGGTAGGAAGGTTATATCCTGGGGTTCCATAGCACATCTCCATGCTATTGGGGAAAGTGTGGCATGACTACTCTAAAGCAACTAATTAATAACCGTTTTTAAAAGTGAGAGGCATTTATTGGGTATGTTTCCAAAGAATTTCGTTTTGATTTGGTTTTAGTATGGGGAGGTATCAGAAGATCTCTTTTCCCCTTTTAATCCACAAGGTCTAGTACAGATAACAAGTTCATTCCTATTCCTTGGACACATCTTGGATTGGACTGCATGAGCCAGTTTTGAGAACTGCGTGTTTGCTACAGATGCCCCACAGAGTGGATGGTGCCTTTGTGAGGAATTAGGACCATAAGCGTGCCTTACAGTCAGGCCTTAGAGGCTGACGTGATGCCCCAAGGCCCTCTTCATTTCAGAAGCCACTCAGGAGCGTTCCTCCCAGGACATCTTGTGTGCCCAGAGTATGGCTGGGTACTGGGCTAAGCCCACAGACTTTTCTGTTTAAAAAAAAAAAAAAAAGCAGGAAACATGCTTAAGTTACTTTTATGAAATGTGTGCTTCTGGAGGAATGAGGCTTCCCCAGGAAGCATTCAGTTTCCCCTCTTCGGTCAGAGCCATGAGCTTGCTAACATGGCAGCCTTCCTGGGGCTGGCCACCCGGTACCCTGGCATTCTCCACCAGCCTCGGGGTGGGGTGCCACCCTCCCCAACATGCATCTCGCCAAGTACATGGGGGCTGCCTTGGTCTAAACCAAAATCAGAGCTGCTGAGCAGTACAGACTAGAGGACCATGAGGCATGCGGGGAGATATTTGGACATATTTTTTGTTGTCCTTGGCCTGGGTTCCGTCCCATGGGTCCCTGGGGTCAGCTCATTGCAGTAGAGGGAGGTTCCGAATGTTAGAGAATGCTGTCAAAGTGACACGTTGGGGTCTGTTTCCTTTTTGAACAGAGAGAGCAAATTCCAGGTTTGTCAGGCCTAAGGTCTTGTTAGAGTCTCAAGTGTATGGTTTTCACTGGGTTCTGGTCCATTGCCCGTATTCCGTGGGTAGCGGAATGTCCTGCCAGTGTCTACTGAAGCAGGACCAGACGGCCGAGGGGCTGCGACAGATAGCAGGCCTTTCTCAGGCTGAGGAAGCACTTCTTGACAAACAGCGTAGCTCTTGGAAGCTCCTGAAACCAGGAGCAGAGGACAGGGAAGGCCTCAGGCAGCCCTCTGCAGCCTCACGCAGCGCCATCCCCATGACCTCAGGCTGACTATTGCTGGCCTTGATCATGTATGTAGTGACTAAAGCAGGCCCGACAGCAAAGGCACTTTGGACCACAAGCAGTGGCCTGTGACCCGGGCCACCTGGATTTCTGTCACTCAGGCATGGCCTTGTCGTGCCCTGTCTGCATGTGACTGATCATCAGTGTACGAGTGAAGCAGCCATTCTAGCGATAAACTTTAGCAGGTACTTTGGCTGAGCCTGAGATGCAGAGCTGGCTTGAAGCTTGCTTTGGGGAAGAACATTAAGGAAGTGCTTTATGCTCTACTTGTGTCCAGTGCTGGCTTCTGGGTACAAGCACATCTTACTGCACAGCAGTCCCACAAAGAGCCCCAGCAAGGTGAGGTACCTGCCTTCCATTTCTGTGGCTGGGTAACTAGTCAGGTGGCGTGCCTTATGCGAGGCATCTTCGGGGCCCCCCAGGCCTTCTCTTAGTCCTTTTCCCCAAGTCCAGAGCATTTCTTCTAACAGCACACGGCGACGGGCTCAAAAACGCTTTGTAAAAAATCATGTTGTCATGGTCCCCACTCTTCTCACGATAAACGTGTAAAAGCGTCGAGGGGGTCTAGTAGCTGGTGTGTGGCTCATTTGACATTGTGGGGAATACTGTGGGTTTTCCGCATCAGCCTTACATCAGTTCCTCAAATGCACTGAGCTCGCACCTGCCCGTGGTTGTTGTCCTTGCTGCTGCCTCTGCCTGGTCCGCCGTCCGTCCAAGGTCAAGGGCAGTGGCTTTCCGGGACAGCCTGATCTGCGACAGACCCATTCAGTGTCTGCCTGCAGCCCTGATCACATTCTACCCTTTCCCCTGCTGTCTCTCTTGGTGGCACAGGCTGCTGTTTGATCTCTTCGTCCTTTGCGAAGTCTGTTGCGTGCTCACCCCCGAGAGTGGGAGAGCGGTGAAAGCAGGAACCGTGCAGTCTCCCCAGAGCCCGGCTTGGGTCAATGGCCCAGAGATTCTGGCCGCGTGAAAGAGCTTCTCTAAATTACAACTTTGCATCCCTGTATTAGCAGAGTTTAGACTGAAACTTCCATCTGATTTATGCTTTGTTTGCATACAGGTGGACCGTTTTACTCAGCAGCTTGAGAGAATCTCTCAGAGTGTCTTTGTTAGACTCGAACCTCAAAGGTCAGGATGACAGAGGGGTCAGAGGTCTGAAACCATTCAAAGCAATTACCTTTCACGTGGGTTTTTTTCTCCCCAGACAGGGGGAAAGAGAAAGGGAACACACCAGTGTCAGAGATTAGGTCTTGAGTCTCTTTTGACTCCACGTATGTCGTGAACCTAACGGTCGCTTGACTGGTTGAAGTGACTCAGCCACATGAAACCAGGAAGTGGGGAGCAACCGTGGGATGCGGTGCTGGCAGGAGTACGAACTGTACACATCCATGGGGGGCAGTCGGACCATATCTGCGAACAGTGCAAATGCACAAACCTCTTGAGCTAGCAGTGCTGCTTCTAGTGTTCCTCATGTACAAGGAGTTTTACTGCGGCCGCCACCAACACACGGCGATGGTTAAGTAAATCATGGTGGATCCATCCAGTGGGCTGTTAAATTTGGAAGAACAGAGTCACTCTGTATGTACTGCCGTGGGATGATCCCTAAGGCGCATGGTTAAGTGGGGGACAAGAGGCTCTTGGTATACTAGTGCTCGTTTTTGAAAGAGGGGAGGGGATGGGGCAGACGTGTGTCGATGGGTATACACACGTGCGTGGTGCATTCATGCACATCTGTCATGCATACCTGCTAGCATGTGCCTAGACTGTCTCTGGGAGGACGCACAGGAACCCGACAGCTTCGGTTGCCTCTGGGAAGAGGGCTGGGAATTGCTTTTCACTGTGTATCTTTTGTACCTTTTGAATTTTATACCATGTACATGTATTATCTATTCAACAAAAATAAAGTTTTTAAATCTTAATTTGATTTGATTTTCTACCAAACAGAAACATGACAGAAGATTCATGTTTGATAAATCTGCTTTCCTTAGGAATTTAAAGCCCTACTCCCAAAGTAATGAATCTCTCCTTTTCTTGGGTCTTGGGGGGAAATAGGGAAGTGGAAAGGGGGCTCGCCTCTTCTGACAGAGCAGCTATAGGGAGAGGGGGCAGTGGACCGTGAAGTGGTTTGCCCCTCTCTTGTGAGGGTCACAGCACCACCCCTGTTCCTCTGGCCTTGGGGGTGCAAAAGATGGAGATGGTACCCCTGAGGCAAGGAGATGTTGCTGCTGGTAATCAGCGCAAGATGCATTAAGAGAGCTTCTGTTCTTGCAAGTTGTTGGGGAAGGACAGGGTGTCTGGAGCGGCCTTAACCATTTTGAGACCATGAGAAGAGATATCCCGACAGGGAGCTTGGCAGAGTGAAAAGATGGGAAGAGCCTGGCTTCCTGAAGGTGAGCCTCTTGAACCAACCCAGGGACCCCTCGCCCCCATATTTCTTGTTCCATGAGAAAAATAAATCCCTGATAGCTCCTTCATTCAACCAACAAATATTTGAGCTTCTGTTGTGGTCAGGCCCTGGGAATACAGCAATCATGGTCAGAATCCAAATTCCCGTCCGACATGCATGAAGAAACATGGAGGCCATGCTAAAGGGGAGAAAGGGAGCATACTTTATCCATTGTACATGACTACATTATAAAATATACCATTGGGTTAGCCCCATCCATCCTACAGACCTGGGACTTTGTGAACTTGGATTCTGACATGAAGATACTTTAGCAAATGAATCTCGACAAGGAAGAGACTAATTCCTCTTACATCCTCCCACCTCCATCTTAGGTACTGCAAGCAAAGAGATTTGAGGCAGAGCAGAGACATTATGGTTATTAAAGCAGTTCCTGCAATGTTCATTATAAATCAGATACTTTGTCAGTAGACTGTTATTCTGATACTCTTATTAAAAGGAATTACAGGGGCGCCTGGGTGGCTCAGTCGTTGGGTGACTGCCTTCTGCTCGGGTCATGATCCTGGAGTCCCTGGATCGAGTCCCGCATCGGGCTCCCTGCTCGGCGGGGAGTCTGCTTCTCCCTCTGACCCTCCCCCCCGCCATGTGCTTTCTCTTTCTCTCATTCTCTTTCTCTGAAATAAATAAAAATCTTTAAAAAAAAACAAAAAAATACAAAATAAAAGGAATTACAGGTGCAGCCTTACAGAGAGTCAGTCATCAACTGATCTGTTTCAGAAATTAAGCATTTTGTAATTATAGTGGTGGTTAGGGAAGGTCTCCCTAACTGAAGAAAAGGGTCAAGTCTGAAAGGTCCAATAGAAGTTGCCACCAAGTCAGCAAGCAAGCAACCTCCTTTTAAGAAGGGCTCCACATATGTAATTCCTTCCGCCTGGGATGCTTCCATCATGATCCTACATTAAGCCAAAGCCCAGGCCAAATGAACATGATCGTAAAGCATCCTACCCAGTAGGAAGAGCAAACCAAAAAATTCCACAAGTACCCCTCACCAACTCTACCTAGATTCTTCCTCTAAGGCTCCTGCCTGGAACCCAACTAGAACAATGCAAGCAGACCCACTACACCAGGTACAGTGTTCATGCTGCAAAATGCAAGCAGACATTGAAACATGGAGTCCAGGCCAACTTCCGTTGAGTTCCCGTCCTTCCCCATGCTTGGATACAGGTCAACTTGAGTCCAGATACCAGTTCTGTCATGTATTTACTCACGTGTGACCTCAGGCAGGCTATTTACCCTCTTGGAACGGGGTTCGATGAGGACAATACCTACCTCGCAGGATAGATGTAGGATCAAACGAGCATTTGTATCTAAAACCTAGTACAGCAGCAACACATGGTGGATGCTTGATAAATAGTATGAAGAGAGGGACAGGGAAGAAGATCTCTAACACCACCAAGTGTGTTTCAGCAGATAGGGCAAAATCCCCAAGAGCCCCAAGCTTGAGCTCTAACCCTTCAAACACAACAATGTGCCCATTCCTTTCTTTCCTGGCTTGGTTCACGGAGGATTTGAGGTCGCTTGTAGGAAATACACAGACTATGATAGTAAAATACAAATAGAACAGAAAACACTAGGCTAGGGAAAACCTAAGTAAGAATTGGAATTATAGACTGGCTAGAAACCTTAGACACAAATCAATAGGATGCCAGTTCCTACACAGATTCCAAAGTTAGGCCAGAAATGTGGTTCTGTTCTTCCTGATCAAGGGAAAAATGGAAACATAATAAAAGTCCTCATTATCATAAGAAAACATGCTTCACAAAGACTGAAACAGAGGACTTTACATTTTTATGTGAAGTGCATTGACATATTTCATGTTTCTTCAAGTATCTTCCAACGAAAGAATAAAATTCCAAACTATGACTCCACGAAAGCTGTCGTAGAAAGCCATACAAAGCACCTTTGTGGTGTCCCAACCGCTAGCCACAAAGGAATAGTTGAACCAAGACTGCCTTCAGAATCCCTCCCCTCAACAGGGATGGTTTACGGGTCCTCAATTGCAAAAACACAAAGTTTGGTAACCAGAGGTGGTTTCTAACTCATTCAGTGACAAAATCTGATCTGACTCTGCTAGCTAGCTATTTTTAGTCTTTTCTCACAGTATAAATATTCATATATTTTACTGCACAGGTTGAGTAGAGACTGCTGCCTCCAACCCAGGTGGGGGTGTTACCTAATTCATGCAATGTACACCATATTGCCTTTCTAACACTTGAAAACACTTCTAAGTTCCAAAGCCCATCTGGCCCCAAAGATTTTGGAAAAGGCACTGTGGACCTCTATTCTCTGATAAACCCCAAAGTACAGGTCCTTTATAGTAGAAGCTTAAAGAATGTCTACATACCTCAAACATCCGGTGAGCCGATGGGGGAGTGTAATGTTTTGGGTACATTGAAAAAACCTAATCAGTTGGCAACCAGCCCTTCCCAAAATCAGGGGAACTGTGGCCAGCATGACTTAGTCTAGGTATCTCCCCTCATCCAGGCCCTTGGACCCCTAAACCCCCGGGCCACATTTGGTATTTTCAGGAAGGCCAAGATTCACTATGGCAGTTTGAGATTGTTGTGTCTTAGACTGCAGTCATCCCCATTTCGATGGCATATGTGAATGTGTGTGTGTGTGTGTGTGTGTGTGAGAGAGAGAGAGAGAGAGAGATCAGTCATACATGATTTTGAGCCTAGAAATCAATGCTTCAAAAAATATTTTTATTACACATACAAGTGCATATGATGAAGTGGTGGGAACATTTCTCATAGCTGCTCTCCCTTGTTCAGAAGCAGAGAAAGGACCCCGCTGGGATCCTCAATTCTGGCCGGCTAGAATCCCCTGGGGAGTTTTAAACACTCCTGCCTGAGTCTCCCCCTCCCAAAGGCCAATTTAATTGGTCTAAAGAACAATCTAAGCATCTAGCACTGTCTCTCACTGATGAAAAAAGAACTCAATAATTAGACTTCTCTGAAAGCCTGATTCAGTAGATATGGGTGGCACCACTTTTTTTTTTTTTATAAAAAAAAAAACAACTTTCAGATGATTCCCATCTCCCCAGTTGGGATACACCACCTTGGAGATGGGGGGAGGTAAGTTGAATCAGGTGGGTAGAGGTGGGGGCTGTTTCACAAAGGAGACAGTCTCCTGAGTGGGCCCCCAAACAGGCCACCTGGGGCTCTGTGCCGAGGGATCCCCTCGGAGGAACAGGGTATTAAATAAAGGAAAGGCAAGTCAGCTTCCACTCCTGTGTCCATTCCAACCAGTTAGCTGTACCTAGAGCGCTGTCTGATAAAGATCCTGAGGCAGAGGTCCCGCTCCGTGGAGAAACGTGCCACGATCGATTAGCAATGTCTGCCACACACCCGGGAAGAGGGCGTAGCTGCACGCCTGCCACGCATGCGCTGTCTTTCCCGGCGAGCCTTTGGCATTGCTGGTCCTACAGTCCAGGCCCGATGGTACGGCTCTGACGTCATCGGTACTCTCTTGTGGGCCCAGGCTCCCAGATGCCTGGGGCGGGGAGAAATACCAGTTCCCTGCCCTCGGCCCTACCTGCAGGTCTCCTTGAGCCCTGGGTTTATCTCTGCTTGCTGAAGAGGCTCTTGAAGGCGTTGTTGTAGTTCTTGTTAAATGCTGTGTAAATCAGGGGGTTAAAGAAAGAATTGGAGTAGCCAAGCCACAAGAATATGCTTTTCCAGATGGGGGGCAGGCTGCAGGCACAGAGAGGACTGATGAGCTCCGCCAGGAAGAAGGGGATCCAGCACAGCACAAACACGCCGATGAGAATGCCCACCATCACGGCTGCCCGCTTCTCCTTCTGCTCCCGCCACGAGTCCCCGCTCATCTGAAAGGCCACCACTGGGCGACGCGCCGCGAACACCACCATCTCAGCCTCCTGAGGGGCCTCCTTCACCTTGGAACAAGGGAAACGTGCGATTAACACATAAAACCTGACGTGGGATGATAAAGCAGCATGGGCTTGCTCCAGTGTGGCCAACACCTCTCCTGCAGCCTCTCAAGATGCGCTTATACCAGAATCCATCCAAAATGTTGGGTGAAAATGTTCCTGAAACTGTAAGTTAAAATAAGCCCTGAAGGGGGCAGCAGGGTGGCTCAGCCGGTTAAGCATCTGCCTTCCTGGGATGGAGTCCTGCATCCCGCTCCCTGCTCAGCGGGGAGCCTGCTTCTCCCTTTCCTTCTGCCTACTGCTCTGCCTACTTATGCTCTCTCTCTGACAAATAAATAAAATCTTAAAAAAAAAAATAAGCCCTGAAGTTTCTCCCTGGAGTGAGAGTGGTGGTCCCCACGATGTCAGATAATAAGATATAAAAAGGGAAGGTGGCAGATAAGAGCAGGAGCCTCAGTGTCAGACTCTGGCTTGAGTCCCAGCCCCAGTGGCCAAATCTGCTTTTGCCCCTCTGTGAAGCTGGGTGACAGTGTCCTCTCCCTCCATCGTAAGCCCACCGGGGAGGTGAAGTGAACTGGGAATGTGCTGGCTGCCTGGCACAACTCCTGGCACATGCACCCATTCGACAGTCATGGAGTGGGCTGGGGGCTGGGACTTGGACCCCAAAGAGAGCAGATCCCAGCCCAGGCACAAAGTGCGCAGCTGGTGAGGCAGCCTATAAACATCAATATTGCAAGAAATTATACAACGATGTGCTAAATGGATTCCAGATTTAGATTCTGGAGTAGTTCTGCTGCCTAGCTTAAACAAAACAAAACAAAAAACTGTAAATGCCTTTGTGGTAATAATTCACTACCATTTCAGGAGCCTCTGGTGCACCGTCCACCCTGTCACCCCCATCCTTTGGTCAGCTCCTCTTCACCTCTAGGGTCTCAGCTTAGAGGCAGAGTGGCCTCTCAGAGTGGCCTTTCTAACCCTCTAAACTCAAACACATCTCCCTGTTTGGTACCCCTTTCTCCTCTTCTGTAGAATTTGTGCGGCTATGGCAATTACACCTGTCCGCCCACCCTGGGCCAAGCTGAACCGGCGCTGGGACTGTCTCCCTTGGACACACAGATGCCCGGCAGCAGCACCTGGTGCCTGGCCGGTGCTCAGGAAACGGCCGCTCAGTGAACCAGTGATCATGACGACAGAAAGGTCTACACCTGCGTCTCCCTTCTCCTTTAGAAGAGACCGCGCTGACCCATCCCCGCATAGGGGACCATCCTCAAGTCACCAGACAAGTCTGAGCCACAGAGACGTGCCATCCTGAAACCATCTCATGAATACTGAGCCGTGTCTTGGGGAGGGAACCATCTTATCAGAGCAGGAGCAGAAGTGGAAGGTGGCGTGGTCGTTTTCCTCCCTCCGGGCTCAGGACTGGGCCCTTTTCCAGCCACTTCTCTGCTGACCTAAATGGCCTCCCAGGCACTTGAGTCCCTCCCCCGGGGAACGGAAATTCCAAATCCTTGATATGCTATTGAGGCAAAGAAATGGGGTGAATTCAGTTCAAAGGGGCTCCTGGGGGAAAGAAACAGAAAAGGCAAGTTCACTGAGTAAGTTGGTTTAAAGGACCTGGCCTCCAGCCCTGTGGCGGTTAGCAGCATCCAGCTCCGCTCCATCGCGGCATCTGTTTGCTAGAAGCCCGTGTTCCCAACTTTCCACCTGAGCCTGCTACACCCCTCGCAGAGAGAGATGCGGGAAGACCGTGGAATCTTTCCAGAAACGGCTTCAAAGAAACGGAGTGGCAGAGAGACGCGATACAGCCTGGGATGGTGATTCCGGTTTGCAAGGAGACTGACTAGCTTGGTTTTTGTCGTTTGAAATATAATATCCAATAGAAAGCCAAAAGAGGCTAAGAACAGCTCCAGAGAAGTTAACCATAAAACAGGCACTATGCTTAAGTCTTGTAAAACAGACATAAACAGACACTATGCTTAAGTCTTGTAAGGGACGATTTGAATTCATTCTTACATCAAAATTTGGGGTATTATTATCTCCATTTCAGAGTTGAGAAAACACTCCAAGATGTTAAATACCTTGTCCAAGATCACCCAGTTGCTTATGGTAAGAGCTGGAAGTCAAACGGGAGTATTTTGAACCAGAGACCACACTCTTAATCCCTACCTGTTTTGCACCTTTAGTAAAGGTGATTGATCTGGATGGGTTCCAACGGAATCTTTATTTATTTTATTTTATTTTTTTAAAATATTTTATTTATTTGAGAGAGAGAGAGAGCATGAGTGGGGGGAGGGGCAGAGGCAGAGGGAGAAGCAGGCTTCCTGCTGAGCAGGGAGCCCAATGCAGGGCTCAATCCCAGGACCCCAAGATCATGACCTGCGTCGAAGGCAGACGCTTAACCATTTGAGCCACCCAGGCGCCCCAAAAGAATCTATTTTAAGAATACATATGCTTGAGATTTTTTTCAGAATGGACATGTATGGCTTCCTGGCGATTTCTAGGGTCTCTGGCCACCAGCTCTGGAGCCATCCCTGAGCTTCTCCGTCTTTCCTCATTGGTCTTCTCTCTCCTCACCTCTTCAGCCCGACTTCCCTCTGCACACCTGTCCTAACACTAACCATTCAGGCTTTAAGGGGCCTCTGGCTAAAAACCTCCCCCCGCCCCCCAATCTGCAGGGAAGAGTCCAGGCTGTTGGATACACACATCCGGTAGTCCCTGGCATTTTTGGGTCCTGCTGTAAAAGGAAAGGTGCTCTGAATACACAGAAGTTTGGAGATACCAAACACCATGGCCAAGATCACACAAGCTGGGGGGAAAGCAGAACCAAGGCGCCTGCCTGGTCAGTCTGGTTCCAGGCCTGTATGGCCTCTCTCTGCCATGCTGGGACGGGACCTAAAAGATGAGTTTACCTTAACCTCTCCATAGAATCTGAGGCTTTTTCATCTACAATTAATTAAGGACCAATTCTGCCAGACAATATATGCTTAGACATTTATTAACCACCCACTGTGTGTATGGGGACTCTGTAGTAGAATCTCCCATCAAGTTCCAATTTGAAACATTCTGTTCCACTGTTCCCATCAGTACTCCGATGTCAGGGCAAGGATTCTGAATTGTTCAGAACACTGTGTCACCACTGACAGGCCAGGAGGGCAGGGACCATGAGTGTCTGGGCCCCTGAAGCGTCCCTAGCACCTAGTATCATGAATGGCATATAGTAAAAATAGTAAAAGTTTATTGACTTGGGAGATGTTTCGGGGAGACGATTCTCTTGCAGGTCTCTTGCATTTCTGCACATTCTGCTAAGGAAGGCACTGACAGCCCCAAGTTTAGACTGGCTTATCGAGGATGTTTGTAAAGCAAACAACCTTAGAAGATAGAGATTAGTGTCTCCCAGTGGAAAAACAGCAGCTTGGCTTGCAGCCCCTTACAAAAGATTCAGGTTTCCTAAGGGCACAAGGCAGGTTTATCGAATGTCCAACACTGGGCAATACAGAGTTGAGCTCTCTCACCTAGGAGTTTCTCTGCCGTGATGCAGATCCATCTGGGCTGCTCCACGTCATCCCCGGGCGAGTTTGAGGGTAAGGGGAACCAGTGTCAATATGACGCTCCTGTGGACCTGTGTGCCAAGCGTAATAAAGTCCTCTGACTCTGATTCAGAGTCTCCTGGCTCCTGCCAGTGCCCAGTGAGCTGTGGCAGGCTGACTTGTTAGCTTGCAGGCAGGGTAAAATCTCGGACCTTCCAGGTTGCTGACAGTGGTCTGGTATGTGACTGGGTGGCTCCCCCCCGCCGCCCCGCCGCTATCTTACTCAGTAAGAACAGCAACCAGTAAGGAAGGAACAAGGAAGCGATGCTCAGAGCAAGTTAGCGGTCAGAGAGGGTTCTAATCAGAGCCCCCCCATTCCCTCATTTCTACACCTCTAAACGCGAAGAGCCTTGTCTGTGCTGTGGGCTTACTGTGAGGAACACACGGGAGGCCCGCTTAAACCTCAACTTCCCGACCCCTTGTCCCTTCCTTCTTCTCTAAAAAAAAAAAAAAAAAAAAAAAAAAAATTCCAGCTGCCACAGAAAGAACCCACAAACATTTGTAATCCTCTAATGTTGTCAATTAAACATCTAATAAGAAATAGGAGAGACAAGCAAAAAAGAAGAAAGATGGTCCTAATCACTTGTGGAACAAACAGTAGTTTCCACTGTGACCCCACAGGTCAGGCATCCAAGTATGGCAACGAGACTCTTTACTAAGCCTGGCGTCAGGGCGCCCATACTGATCCTAGTGATGAATTAAGCCCTACAACGTCCGAGAGGGAGACAGGACACAGAGAGATTTCTGACTCGGGCTGAAGGCAATCTGGATTGTAACTGGAATTCCCTGTTTCTATCCAGAGCTCGGCAGGATAGCTGGGGCTCCAATCTCTCTGCCCAGGGTTCACTGAGATAACCAAGCTCCACGGTGCATTTCCCAAAGGCACTTTACAGAGTTAACTCACCAAAATAGCCCCTCAAAGTGAACAGAAGCTGTCTAGTATGTCTGACAAACTAGATCAGGAAATTTTCTCAGCTGCTTCTCTTGTGTGAAAAGAAAAAAGAAAAGAAATTCAGGAAGTTTTCTTACAGAAAAAAAAAAGCAGAGCATGCTGGGCTTGAAAAAAAAATAACTTTTCCTTCAGTGTAATTATATTCACAAGAGTATAGAGTGTAGTTTTTCTGAGCTCTTGCGTGTGATCGTAACATAAGGTACAGTTGCTATCTTTCTTGTTTTTGGAGAACGTGGATTTTTGTGGGGAGCGTAGTCACCGTGGATTGGCTAAGGATCCACTGGAGTTAATTCTGAGAAGGGGAATACATCTGTGTTTTCTGCTCTAATGTCATCTGATCGAGTCATCCCCATTTTACGAGTGGATGCCAATGGAAGGGCCTCTGTTGAGGCAAGAGTTCATACCCTGAAATCCCTGGAAGCCCAAGCCAGAGATTCTTGGCATGGGGGGTAGGGAGGAGGGAGTAATGGAAAGAAGGGAGGCTTTGCCTTTTGCACATGTATTGTCCAGACTCAGCGTTCTGATTTGCCCCCCTTGGGGGCCATGCCCTGACAACTACAGCCCTGCCTCAGAGAGTCACAGTTACTATTACACTGTGGGTTCCTTCTCTCAGAAAAGTCAGGGGGAAGGAAGCCTCAGCATCAGTCTTCAGAGATGGGCTTCAGGGACTGCCCTATGCAAATCGGGTGACTAAGCACCTATATACCTTTCTGGGCAGCAAGCCCAAGTCATCTGCGACCTACCCAAAGGTTAAGAACTGTGGAATTTGGATCTCAGTGTTCCACTGAAAAGCTCAGTCTATTCCAAGAACCACACAGATTTGAGGAGTAGATCATTGCAAGGTCATTGGTGAAGACACATGGTCCCTGCACTGTATTTGCCTAACCACCACCCCCCCCCGCCTTTCTCCTTCTCCCCCTCCACTCTTCTCCAACAATCCAATCAGAGAGAAAAGAGAAATGGAAGTAGAGGTAAAGAGACAGAATGAACACAACAACATAAAGGAAACAGCAAGGGAGAAGTTTGTAGAGACGGGAAGGCCAGGGGCATTTCTGAAGGTGCAGATTTTGAAAACGCTCCTTGACACATCCAAGTACTTCTGGAAACTCGCAGACTCTTAGGTGCCCATCTTAAAAGAATCAAACCATAAACCAGATTTTTTTATTACCACTGATAGAATTTGATTCATAAAATGTACTTTCCTAAAGTTAAAATAAGCTTGCAGTCTGGCATGAGAATGTGTTTGAGCCCACAGTTCTTTTAATAGATGGAATCAGAACAAGGGTGGTGATTTTCCACCACCGTCTTCCTGTACGTAAGCTCTGACAAACCCGCAGGCCCACCAGCAGCTTAGTCTTTGGGGTGGTCCAGATGACAACTAAACATTGGACAAGCGACAAAAACATAAAGGGCTCTGTAGAGATTTCAGGTCACTCAAGGCTTATGTACTATATGCTTACAACTCAAAAACTTAATTTATGCTAATACAGAGAGTTAGCTTAGAGAGGCCAATATTTTATAATGTAACATTATCTAACACTCAGATCCAAGTTGTTGCAAACCCTACAGCTCAATAATACACATCTATTTTGCCCTTGACCATGTACAAAGTGCTTTCCCATATTCAGGCTCTCAGGACCATTCATTGTATTCTGGACAGACTTCTAGCAGAGCACCTATAAGATTTTACTGCATTTTTAATTATATAGTTGTGGTCTATTAAAATTAATCCCTTGAGAATAGAGACCTTGCTCACTCATTCTTTGAAACTTCAGAGGCTACGACAGTGCCTGATATGCAGGTCAGTAACAGTCGCTCAAGTAATTTTGAACCCATCTGTGTGTCTTACACTGGTGGTTTTTTAAAATCCGTTCACAAGTTCACTGATACTTTTCCAAAGGTGGAGCCTAATTCCCCTTGCCTTGGGTGTGGGCTGGAGTTGGCAACTCACTTCTAGTGACTAGACTATAGGGGAAGAGATCTCATGTAACTTCTGACACTAGTCTGTAAAAGGCATTGCAGTTTCCTCCTTGCTGTGCTCTCTGGGAAGAAGGGAAGCCAGGCACCATGTTGTGACAACGCTTAAGCAGCCCTGGGGAGACCTCCTGCTAACAGCCCTGTGAGTCAGCCATCTTGGAAGCAGTCTCCAGCCCCAGTCAAGCCTTTGAACGACTGCTGCCCCACCCGACATCTTGGCTACAACCACATGAGACCTTGGGCCCAGAAGGTCAAAGCCATTCCCAAGCCTGACCCACAGAAACTTAATACATGTTTGTTGTTTTACACCACTAAGCTTTGGGCTAATTTGTTAAAACAAGTGAGAAGTAACTCCCCTATTAGGATGGTGAGTAATAGTAGTAAGAGGAATAAAATCATCATTCATTTTTTTTTTGGAAACTTACAAGAGGAATTTTAGAGAACAATAATGAAGATGCTACAGCAGCTTGCATTTATGGTTTACTATTTTAGAGACTCTGTATATACCATTATCTCATTTACTCATCACAAGAATATTGTGAGGCAGGTGGCAATATTTCCATTTTACCTGTGGGGAAATGCAGGCTTAGATTAAGTCACTCAGCTACAGTGCTAATAAGTGGCACAAAAAGAATTGAAATCCAGGTCTCCTTGCTTCCAAATCCCATGCTCTTCAACCACTGGGCACACTGTCTCCCACCACATGTTTATTGATTGAGTGAGTGAGTGAGTGAAGGGTGTCAGCGAGGGCTGCATTACCACATTCATGAGCCCTAGGCATCTCTGCCTCTGTGGGCCCCTTCTCCCATTAAAAAATATTAAAAATTATATTTTATGACCATATTATTATGAAGACTAATATAACTGAGGCTGGATACATTATTATATATTCATTGCTCTTATATTCATTCTTCCCCTAATTTTAAAAGAAATTAAAATTGAACCATTTCCACAGACCCCTAAAAGTACTGTGGTTCTGGGTAGTGTACCTATTGTGCCTAATGAATAATCAGACCCTGCTTATCAACTTGTGCATGGTAATCAAACAATTGAAAAAAAAAAACAGTTTTTGATGTCACATTTTAAAAGCCAACTACATAATCTCCATTGATTTTGCTTTTTTCTTCTCCTCAATAGTAAAGGGCACAGGCCAGTGGGAAACAATCATGACCCATGGGGGTTGCTTGGAGGGGGGCGAGCAGGACATAATCTATATGTGGTGCTCATTCTAGAAAGCTGAAAGAAAGGAGGGCAGGGTAGGAATGAACCCTGCCTCCTGAGAGAAGCGGGGGAGTGCCTCCATGCTCAGCTGTGGTCAGCTGTCCTGGAAAAGGACAGAGTTCACGAACATAGTTTTGAGACCCTGCTCCCATGCTGCCCCCACCTTGACTGAGATATGGCTGCCTCCTTCCTATGAAGGTGAGGTACCTGAGGGCAGTGGAACAGTGCTCAGCAGTTAAATCCCTGGAGACAGACAGCGTGGAGGAATGACAAAGTAAAGAACAGTGACCTCAGCTTCTCCACGCTTTAACTCTGTGGTCTTAGATGAACTGACTCTGTGGCGACTTAGTTTTATCAAGTGGAAAATGAGGGTTGATGCCAAAGACAGTGTTCACCAAATAATTCACGTGCTTCCCTGGATGTCACAGCCAGTGGCTGGCCAATGAGCCGAGGACAGAGCTGACATGTGTCTGCTTTGGGGGAAGGCAGTTAAAGGCTGCTTTATTTCCATCCATCTCTTGCCTTCACGCGGCAACCTTGGAAGCCAGTCGTTCCAGACCGCAAAGCTAGAAGATGGCAAGGGGTCCAGGTCCATGAGATGCTGCCTGGCGGAGAGCTCTGCAGGAGGGGACCCACACTGAACTTTGAGAGTGAGATAAGCTGTCCATTTGGGGGTCATATGTGGCTGAGCATGTCTCAGCTGATCCGGACTGATGGAGATGATAGGGTCAACCCAGCTGGGTCATGGAGATGAAAGAGAAGATGGATGTAGAGCATCAAGCACAGTGTCTGGATGACAGGACTCACTTAGTAAACATTGGTTTCCGGCTCTACTTTCAAAAACTGCATTTTGCCCCAGAGAATTAAATCACTGCACAGGAACTCTTGCTGGTCCCATTCTGATCATATCTCAGTGTTGGGACCTGGCCACAGAATTGCAGAAAAGATGAAGGATGTACACAGCCCCATTACCAGAGCCTTCGGACTCCGTTAAGTGCTTCTATCACCCACAAAAAGCAGTAACAGACACGTTGCAGGACCTAAATTCAACTCATTTTCCCTAGAGTGCAGGCAACAGCAGGCGGGGCGGGGGGAAGGTAGATAGTATTCCAGGCATATTATTTTAAGTTTCCATTTGGGTGTCTTGTGGTCAGAAACCTTGTAGATGCTGACGGAGCAGCATTACCCAGGCATTTGAGTGAGGGCTGGCCGAAGCCTAAGGAAGCGGGATGCTCTCCAACAGGATCCCCTCTGTAATCTCAGCATCACGTGACTGGAGAGCCCCAGCCAGGGCTTAGCCCCATACTGTGTATTAGAGAAGAGAACTTGCAGCCCAGAGCGGGGGAAGGGCTTGCCCTGGGTCCCACTGCCAGCAAGTGGAAAATCACATCACTGGCCCTGCCTCCCCGAGCTCTTTCTCTCCACCCATGGCCACCCCGAATTGGCCAGGTTCCTGTTCACTCTCTTCTTCTCGGTATCACCTGCCTGGATGGGGTCTTTCAAAAATGAACGCCCAACTCAGGTTTGGCAAGCCTTTTGGGCATCCATTCTGCCATGATTTCTCTAGGTGCACATTGGGTTGATGTAGCTATTAAAAATCAGCCCTACCTCCGCAATCAGACAGAGAAGCTATAATCACCCCAGGCATTTCCAAGGGACCTTTCAAAGAACATCATTAATTCTGAATAAAGCTCTCCCCTACCAACACTTTCCAATTCTAGTCTTGACATTCCTATTTTATGCTACAAAATCCCTCTGCCATTTAATGAAGAGGAAAGAGCCTGCTTTTTTAAAACATGTTTGCGTAGCCTAAGTATCTGAGCTAACTTTCCAAAATTAAAACAAAACTAACAACAGAAAACCTACTGTCTCTTTCTCCCTGCCCCCTCCCACCGGCAGTCCTTCCTTGGGCCATGCACAGTGGTCTTGGGCACACACCCCCACCCCTTTACCCCCGCCCCCTTAGCCATGGTTTCACTTCCCTTCCCGAAGTTTCAGTTATCTGTGATCAACCGAGGTCCAGAAGATGATCCTTCTGATTCATCCATGTCAGTAGTAGCCTAACACTACGTCACGATGCCTACGTCATCACCTCATGTCATGTCCTCACGTGGGCATTTTATCACCTCATAGCATAACCAGAGGAAGGGTGAGTACAGTACAATATTTTTGAAAGAGAGATCACAGTCACATAATTTTTATTATAGTATATTGGTATAATTGTTCTATTTTATTATTAGGTATGTTGTTAACCTCTGTGCCTAATTTATAAATTAAACTCTATCTTCAGGATGTATGTATAGGAAAAAATAGCATATCTGTGGTTTTAGGCATCCACTGGGGGTCCTGGAAGGTATGCCTGTGGACAAAGGGCAACTATTTTATTGTATTTGGAAAGGGGCAACAAGTCCTGTTGTTATTCTCCAGGACTTGGAGCCTGACCACCACCCCCCGCCGAAAAAGGGAAAGTTTGGGGCTTCTAGGATGAGGAGGGAGCTGATATTTATTAGGGCCTGGCCAAAAGGCAGAAAGCTCCAGTTCTAAATGCAATCAGAGAAGTTCTGCCAAATACGTGTTCCTCTGTCTCATTCATTTCCAGGGTTTGGTTCTGGCCCATTGCGGACTGCCAGGCAACACCCCGTTGATCCCTACCCCAGCCAGCTCTGCCACCCCGGGGTGCCAGGCACTGTGCTGGTGCCTCACATGCTCCATCTCGTGAGATCCTTCCTCACCAAGAGCCCTATGAAGCAGGAATGAACTTGTTTAAAGACGTGGAAAAGAGGCCCGCAGAGATTAAACAACTGCCCCCAATGTCCCGAGCTGGGATCTGAACGGACGGTTCTATCTCCTTCCAAAGTCGCTAGAGGAAAACCCCGAGTTTGCGGTAGTGAGAGGAAAGTGATACTTGGGCTCTATTTTCCGCTCACTTCCCTCTTTGGCAGGGAGCTGGCCGACAGAGTTGGAGATTCCGTTTCTGGACTGCAGAGGGTGGACCTGGGTGCAGCGGCGAAGGAAAACGCAGGGACGTGGTCCTCTGCACGCGCTCCCAGCCCGCCGCAGTCCCGCTGTGTCTAGCCGCCACCCGGAAGCTGGCGGCTGCCCGTGTCACAGGGACACAACCGCTCCTGGGGAAAGCCCCAAGGGCTCGGCTCATCGGTGGTGCCCTCACCACTCCCCAGAAACGCTGCCCCTGCAGACCCCCTACAGCCGCGTGCCTCCGCGGCGCCCGCGCCCCCACCAGCCCTAGTGCGCGGGTGGTGAAAGCCCTTCCCCCGCGCGCCGGGTCCGCGGGGGGCCAGCCCCACGCGTGCGCGCCAGCGGCGGGTGAGGCGCCCCTCGGGGCGCGCTCCAGGGCAGCAGATGCCAAACTCTCCGGGCGCTCCAGGTGCGCGCCCCAAGTGTGCAAGCTTCCGCCGCCGACTCTCCCGCTGGCCGAGTCGCCTCCTCCCGCAGCGCCCCCCGCCCCCCGCGCCCCCGTTGGGCGGCCCACCCCTCACCTGCACGGTGGCGGGCAGCGGCAGCAGGGCCCGACGGCGGCGGCGGCCGAAACGAAACTTGGCCGCCTTGTAGATCTTCCAGTAGACGAAGAGCACCACGCCAAGCGGCAGGTAGAAGGCGCCGCAGGTGGAGAAGACGGCGTAGGAGGGCTCCTGGCTCACCTGGCAGCGCTGGCGCCGCGCGTCGTACCCCTCGCCCCAGCGGAAGAGCAGCGGCGCCAGGGCGATGAGCGCCGAGAGCGCCCAGGTGAGCGCGATCATGAGCGCCGAGGCGCGGCGGCGGGCGCGCAGCGTGTACTGCAGGTGGCGCGTGATGGTCCAGTAGCGGTCCAGGGCGATGGCCGCCACGTTCCAGATGCTGGCGGTGCAGCACAGCACGTCGAAGGAGATCCACACGTGGCACAGACTCCGGCCCAGCCGCCAGCGCCGCCCGGCCGACAGCTCGCTCACCAGGCTCAGGGGCATCACCAGCGCCGCCACCAGCACGTCCGACAGGGCCGTCGAGGCCACCAAGTTATGCGGCACACGATGGAAGGCGCGGACGCGCAGGATGGTGACCAGAACCATCAGGTTCCACAGGAAAGTGGCCGCGATCAGCAGCACCAGCAGCGTCACCACCAGCACCGTGAAGACGGAGAAAGGCGGCTCGCGGCCCGGCAGGGCGGCACCGCCGGGGGTCGACCCGACGACCCCGCCGGGGCTCGGGCCGATGCTGCAGGCCTCGGATCCCAGGGGAAGGGCGACGCCGGTGGCAGCCACCGAGAGGTTAGCTGCTTCCATGGCGCGCGGCGCGCGGGATCCCGGCTTCCCGGCAGGGGACACACGCGCGCCGCCCCGGGCTCGTGGGGACCCGGCGGGTGCGGGCGTGGAAGGGGTCGCTGCGTAACCCCGGGAGGACAGAGAGGGGTCCAGGTCGCCCTACCCAGCCCCTCCTTGAGTCGCAGCCCCCTTTTGGCTCCTCTGCTCGGAGCCCTCGTGGATCTCCTTTCCAGTGGAAGAAAAAAAGAGAGTGGGACCCCCTCAGGAGTCCAGCTGGGCTCGGCGCGCCCGTCCCTCCCACCTCTCCGCGCCGTCCCCGGGGCAACGGGCTGTCACAGGGCTGGGAATCCGGGAGCGCCGCTGAGTGTCCGCGCGCAGGGGCGGGTTGGAGAGGTGCCCCCATTCAGAGCGGGCGGCCGCAGGCAGGAGCCGGGCTGTACCGGGGAGGGCGGGCGGGGGAGGGGGTTGCGGCCCGGGAACCCGCCACAACACCATCCAGGCCTTCACGCAGCCATTCCGTAGCCGCCACCCTCGCGGATCCCTCGGACCCGGTTTGACATCGAGAAACAGAGGCGCTCCCCCAACCCCTCTCCCGGACGGAGGAGTTCTAGTTTCGTCGAATCACGATCCCACGTATATCTAAAAGAGGAGGTTCGGGTACTGAGGTACCCCAAAGTGGAAGCTCCTAAAGCCGGCCCCATCCTGCCGCTTCACCCGCGACACAGGGGCTTCGTGGTGCCTTGACAAATTCACTCTGGCTCTGGGCAGAAAGAACGCAGCCTCTAGGCAGTTTGGCAGAGGTCCCAGAAGAGGGAGGGATTACAACCCGTCCTTGCCATCCCTAACCCTGCCCCACCGTATCTGCACCTGTCCTTCCCACCTCGCCCCCCCCTCGACCCCTCCCCCCCCCCCCGCCTTGCATTTGCTAACATTCCTGACTGTACTATATACCTTCCAGGCTTTCACATCCAGGTTGGAATTATTTTTTGTTGACCTTTAGGCAAAGGTAGAAACCAATTGGAAGAGGCGAAATCACCCTAACCTTCCACCCGGCCCCCCATTTTCAGTCTCATGCTTTTAAAAAATAATTCAGTCATAATTAATTCAACCCAAGGCTGCATTACTTCCGTTCCTGGGCGTAGGATAGAAACATGACCGCAGAGCCAAAAGTGCCCCTTCTCTTTTCACTGCAGCAGACCGGAAGTCATCCACTGGCTTCTTGCCAACATCCTAGAACAGCCAGAGTGGGCACTGCACTCTGAGAGTCAGCTCTCAGAGAGACGCTTTCTGGAAGGGCCCCTGAGTCTGTAGCAGGTGGAAGGGTTTTCTTCTCCTAAGCAGTCCCACCTCTGGCACCTGGGGCAATGTTTGGGGATCTGGACCCAGCAGGAAGGACACCCAAGAATGTCCTTCTCTGCTCTCCCTTCTTCATCCGTTTGCTAAGTAGGTGCTTTCTGCTTTCTGCATACTGTGTACGGCGGTCCTTGCTTACACACTCAGACTTGATAGCACACTCGTAGGGCGGGGAAAGCAACAGGCAACGAAGTTAAAAATACGTACAGGCGTACTTACAGGCGTAAGTGTCAACCCCAGAAATGGGCTTTTCACGGGTCACAAAGATGGGGGTGCTGTGGTTGGAGAAGGCTTCCCACTTCCTGAAATGCAGGGAGGAAGTGTGGATGTTGGGCAAGATGAATGGAGGGTTGCACCTGGCATGAAAGGCTGGGGTCAACGAGACGCAGGTGCCGATGCCAAGGAGCAGGGTTTTTGCATTTGGTCTTGGCAAAAGCTGGATATTGGATGGTTTTGAGAAAACTCACATGATGAGGACGGTCCTTTAACAGAAAATGGGGACTAGCCTTTGAAATAGTTTCACAATAATGTGCTCCCCATTTTACTGGACAAAATTGTAACAAGAACACAGAATATCAAAAATGTACAAGCACTCATATCGCCCTAGTCAGATGCCTGGCTCACTGTTGTTCTCTTGCCTTTGCTCCCAGCCACATACATTTTTAAAGCCTAACGTCAATTTTTTCTTTGTAGATTTCCCGTAACACTTTCCATGTTTCTATATATTCTCCTCATAGTTGCGCTTTTTATATTGTACCATTTATTACTTGAGAGGCTTTGAGCAACTTAGACTCTGTTTCCTCATTTCAAAAATAAGACGAATTCCATCTGTGGAGAGAGGATCACAGAACCGTCTAGTTACAGAGGGCTGAGGAAGTGCTCAGTACGTGGTGACTATTGCAACCATCTCACTTTGAGTTTAAACCTTCCATTCAGCTCTCTTGTGGTCTTTCGATGTAGATCCTGTTTGCACAATTGCAATCCCTCGAACATTTGTAACAAGAAAACTTTTGCACGCATTTTATTTCACTTGATCTTACCCACACCCCTTTTAGGCCTCACTCCCATTTGCAGGTGGAGAAAGAGAGGTCTGTGGACTTGCCTTGTGCCTCACAGCTGGGACTCCGCTCTTCCGACTCCTCCCCACCCCCCACCCCATGTGTCCACGAAGCCAAGCTGCCCTCTATATGCTGGACTGGCGTCCAGTCTGATTGTTTTCCTTTAACCCTCTTCTAGAAATTGCTTGATATCAAAAGTCTGTTTGTTATGTTAGAAAGCTATATTGTCTCTGGGGCACCTGGGTGGCTCAGTCGGTTAAGGGTTCGACTCCTGATTTCGGCTCAGGTCATGATGTCAGGGTTGTGAGATGGAGCCCGACGCCATGCTGGGTGTGGAGCCTGCTTAAGATTCTCTCTCTCCCTCTGCCCCTCCCCCACCCTTGAGAGCGCTCTCGGGCTCTCTCTGTCTAAGAAAAAAGAAAGAAAACTCTATTGTCTCAATTACAAGTCAGCTTGGGCTTTTGGGCTTCTTCCCCCTCATCTCAGATTCCTCTCGGCCTGCTCGCTGCACTCCAGCCACCCTGGCCTCAGGTTTCTTGAACGGGTCCCTGGGATGCTCTTCCCTCAGGCGAGGCTCATTCTCTGACTCCATTCTGGTCTCTGCTCCAGTGTCACCATCTCTGGCCTCCCCTGACCACCGATCGACCATCTATTCCTCTCTCTAAAGGTGTTCTCTCTGCTTAAAACCAAAGTGAGAAAGTAACTCTGAAATACGTGGGAGGAATGTAAAGCATGAACAACACACAGAAACACGCTTTCGGATGAAGAAAATAAACAAAAGGAAGACGAAATGAGGAATGAAGAATTGATGAATCAAAATATCACTTCCAACAGGAAAGAGGCTTGTCATTAAAAAAAAAAGATTCTAGGGCCGCCTGGGTGGCTCAGTCAGTTAAGCGTCTGCCTTCGGCTCAGGTCATGATCCCCGGGTCCTGGGATCAAGCCCCGCATCAGGCTCCCTGCTCAGCAGGGAGCCTGCTTCTCCCTCTCTCTCTGCCTGCCGCTCTGCCTACTTGTGCTCGCTCTCTATCTCTCTGTCAAATAAATAAATAAAATCTTAAAAAAAAAGGAGATTCTAAATATCCTAGTTTTACCTTTTGAATAAAGTTATAAAAAGTAAACCAAATGTCTTCAGATTTTGCAATGTTAATAGCAGAAGGTTTTTCTGGTAATGAATAAATCTAATTTATCAGAAAGCTAAATTAATTAATAAGGTGTTCTCTATCCCACTATTCTGCTTTATTTGTCTTCACAACACTTCACCATGTGACATCATGTTGTTTAATTTCATTCCTTTTTGTTACCTGCGTTCCCCACTAACATCTGAGCTCCTCCTAGGCAGAGAATCTTCTCACTGCTGTCCTAACATCGAGTTCTGTGTACGCAGAAGGTGCCTGGGTAAATTTGAATGGATGTGTTGAAGGAACAAAAGAGGCATTGTTGGGAGAGGTGATCCATGCGCCCCGAGCACTCCTGCACGTTCCTGTAGGGCATGCCACGGATACAGGGCCCTGGACTGCTCACCACGAAGGCCATTTGGCAGAGTTGTGTTTGCAGCAGGCAGCCTTAACAGATGGGGTGACCTCTCCCCCCAGGCACAGGGCAAGCTTGCTTCTGCTCACCATAGAAGGTGGAGGATCCCCCAAGCCCAGCACTGCACTCCTGTAACACAGTAGTCCATGCCCCACCCCGTCCAGGTCCGGGTGTCCATCACAGGTCCGTCTGTAACCCCCATGGGACTTGGGAGATGTGGGGACCCAGCACAAATACACATGGAGCTCCAGCTCCAGCTCTAGCCCAGAGCAATAATGTCCTTTGTCTCTGACCTGTTGTCTCATGTCTTCTGACAACATCTGGAACACTTAGCAAGTAGCTTGTTGCTTGTGGGCACCAAGGACCATCAAAGCCCTGGCCCCGCACAGTACTGTACAGGTGTTCCATTTGCTGAGTTTCAAATTACAATGAGCAGTAGTCTTTTGCCCCTTTGGGACTTTTCTTTGATGCATTTTTCTCCCAAATTTAATAACTGAGCTGAAACAAAGGAATAGTATGATTGTTCTTTTTACATATTTCCAAGTTGTACCTCAGAGAGATTTAATGGATTTATTGTTCTCTTGGCCCAGACTTTGGACAAACAAGAGAGAAAGATTGACAACCTTGCCAAAATCATTTTTTTTATCATTAGAAGAAAAATGTTTAATTGGTTTATTATGATATATTTTGTTTTCATTTGCATTTCTTCAATGGCTGAAAATCCTGCGTTTTTCCACATGGTGACTTATTTTCTATCTATGTAGAGCTGTTCATCCCATTTTAACTAAATACAGGAATCTGGGTACTGAACTTATGACTATCGATCAACTGCAATGTAATTAGGGAGCAGATTTTCATCAGTGTTGTCACATGCCTTTTCCCCTGTCATTCCTCTCTTTGCATTTATTCTATTACATTTTGTTGAATAAGCTTTTCTTTTATATAGTAAGATACATTGATCCTGTCTCCATCAATGTCCTTAATGTACTCTGTGATCAGAAATTGCTTTCCTGCTCTCTACTTTTGCTATTGAAATTTCTGAGCAGACTTAGAAATGTTACTCTTCGATTCCTCTGGAGTCGTGTGGGACCCAGCAGGCGATGGGGGTCTGGGCCATCTCATCCCCATGCTGTGTGTAATCCTGTCCAGAGGAGCCTAGCCCGGGTTCTTGAGAGCAAGACGTGGTGTTAGTACAAAGGCAGCTAAGATGCTGTCCTGGTCCTGGATCTCTTCTGGCTACCAGGGAAGAAAATCTGATCACCAGAATGCAGCAAAATGCGCCAGCAGCTGATTAGAAGTATAAAAAGGGTTTCTGGTCTTGCTGGAGGAGAGAAATCACCTCCGATGAGGAAGGGCAGAGAAGGTCTCTTGAAGGAGGCAGATTTTGACATGGACATTAAGACCCTGGAGGATTTTTACCTGCTGGGCAGGGGGAGAAGGGTGAGCCAAGGCTTAGAGGCAAAAGAAGAGCAACAACATACTGAACATACCAACAGAGAATGATCAGGAAGCACCCAACACTGACTAAATGAGAGTTTATTCAATTTTGGCTT